>NW_004567114.1:20949270-21064884 GCF_000260355.1 Condylura cristata | reverse complement strand
AAAAAAAACACGAGTGGGGATTTTATATAGAAGTTGATTTCAGTTGGAAACCTTTTAACACGCCTCTTCCTCTGCACATCCCTCCAATCCAACCCCTGGTATCCTTGGGGAGTAAGGGGGCAGTCTGGGGAATCCAGATTCTGATCATTGCGGGGGTGAGGAGGGGACACTCACGTTTGATACAGTGGTTGGTGCTGTTCGCTGTGGTCCATCCTGGGCAGCACTGTCCCCCGCAGACATTCCTTCTGTGGGGTCACCAAAGCAAGGTCAGCACAGGTGTGCTGCGAGGGGATTGGTCTCAGGTTCTCTCTATAGGAGGAGCCTGGGGGTGCTGCCAGGCTGGGCAGAATGCTCCTTCCCCATGAACAGGATGCCCAGACCAGAGGCAGGCACTTTGGAATCCTGCAGCTCTGAGATTGGGCCCTACCTCTGCACAGGTTCCTCTGCGCACCCTTGGGAACCCAACTCTCCTGTGCAGAGGAGGTGAAAATACCTGCCAAGTTGTTGGCTGTGATGATTAAACGAGACGGGGCCAGAAGGCCCCTGATACAAAGAAGGCATTCTGCTGGACAGCAATGACAATGCTCATGAAGATGATCAAGAGGAAGTTCAGAGGGACATCACTTGCCGGAGCTAAACATTCAGTGGATGTCACAGTTGGATTCACGTCAGAGCTGGCCCAACACTAAATCAGGCTTCGACTCTGCATTGCCTCTCACCAAAAAAAAAAAATAAACACCACGGTTCTTTGTCTCCAACAAATGCTGACACTCCGAGGGAAGCTGGAAGCCATGCATAAAACAGCCTCAAGGACACACACGCGTCACCTGCCACAAATACACTGGGGGAGAGGCTTCGCCTGGGCAGCCAGAGCCTGGAAAGACTGGGCACAGGGTGGTGGGTGAAGGCACTGGGCTGTGGAATTTCTATTCAGAAGAATTTACAACTGGTAGGAAGAGAGGTCTGGGGCCTTGGGTGAGCCTGCCTCTGCAGAGCGTGCACACTATTTGGGGAGATGAATGGAACTCACTTGGTGGGGTGGTCCTTCCTGGGTTACTCTTTGGTGCTGGCGCTGAGGGCTCCCATGTAAGACACTGACCTACAATAACCATCGAGGCACTCACCCAGTGCACCTGAACTTGACTTTCCGGTGTCTGGCAAGGTCCCCTGCAGCACAAGCAGGTCTCATCCAGTCCTAACTCTCAACCCAAAGACCTCAGATTTGGGTGACAAACCCCCCACCCCCATAGAAGGCCCTTCTGACTCTGCTTCAGGCTGGCTTTAGCTTCATGGATCCCGTCACTGGCATTCAAAATTGCCTACTGAATCCTCACTGAAACTGAAGGGGAGTGGGGTGCAGAGGCAAAGAGCCAGTGAGTCAGGGCAAAGGACGGAGCAACGGCCACTCGTGGGATTTCTGTAACCAGCACAGCATGCATCTGTTCTTGCTTAGGCATTCGTTTGACATTTGAGTGGACCCCAAAGCTCGTGTGGTTTTGGGATCCTTACAAAGCTTTCAAAATGAATTCCTGCAGCTTGAAAAAGCTGGCCCTTTAGCCCAAAGTTATAGGGAGCCACCTCCCAGGGAGCTCCCAGAATGTCCTTCTGGCCAAGAGCTTTGCCATTCCAGCCACCCCAAAGCCTCTCAGGACCGATGCCTTCAGCAGCTTCTGGCTCCATGAAGTCCTGCGTTCCTGGCAAGGGGCTGGCTCTCGTACCCAGGGCTTTGAGAGGGTACCCTGGTGGAAGGAAACACTACCTTTCCATTGGTAAGCTAGTGCCCTTCATGGTGGTGAGGCCTATATGGTCTTCCATAGGAAGCAGACTGCATGCCTCAGAGTTTTCTAAGACTGGGAAGTCACAGCATAGAGCCACCTGTCAACCCAGGAACCTTCAGGTTAGCTCTGCATCTGTGCTCTTCAGGGTCACAGTGATGGGTCAGAATCAAAGGCTGCATGTGTGGGCCAGGCTGGTGCTGGGAGGGCACTTCAGTGGGATTCAGAGGTCCAATGTGGGCCTCTGAAGGACTTTTCTAGGCCAATATTACAGTCTTGGGTGCTGAGCTAGGTCGATGGTCAGCTGAGAGAGTCATTGAACAGTGCTGGCTAGCTGGAGAGAAAAAATGAGCCTGAGTCACTGGGACAAACCACTCAGCATCCTGACTGCCTGGAAGATACCATGGAGAGATCATATGACTCCTATCTCCCAGGTGACACCTCTAAACAAACACCTGCTCAATAGCCCACACCACTATCCAACCCTTGGAGACACACCTGTGACATACTGGCGCTTTGTTAGAAAGTTCCCATGACTCTGCATTAGCCTTGACACAGCTAACTGGGCCCCACCTGTCTGTGCAAGCTATTTGCATCCCCTCCCCGACCTGTCTCCATGACTATCCACAACCAAGGCTGTGATCCTCCAAGACTACGAAGCTGGTCATTCCCCAATTGCACCATATATGGTCACATTTTGATGCCTTTGTTTAAGCTGCTCTCTCTGCCTAGAAAGTCTTCCCTCTCTTCTTTGCCAATTGAAATCCTTTGCATATGCCAAGACTTCCAGACTGTATGTCACCTCCTTCGTGTAAAACCTCTCCTGACATCCTCCCAGCCTTCCCCATTCTCTATCCATGGCGATCATTTTGTCCGTGATGTGCCTCCATGTTGTGTAGCTTAAGTATTCTTTCTTATCCCCTCTTTGTGGCTCCAGGGTCTAACACAGTGCCTGATACATAGTATACATTTAATGCTTCTTTGCTTCATGTAATATAGTGTTTCCCCAAAAATGGATGACAGGCAGTGAGGGTAGAAAGGAATTTCAGGTTTCTATAATCACAGCATTCAATAATTCTGAGTCATATGGTGAGAAAGTGATTCCTTTTTCACTGACCTTTCTAGTCTGATTAGATCAATTAAAAAAAAATCTCTGAAGCTAGTTCTACATGCTAGGTCCTTCCCCAGCACAGCAAGGCTCCCTATCCAATGAGAGAACACACCTTGGCATTGACCTGCCTGAGATGATGGTGTCTGGCTAGAATGTGAGAACATTTTGTTGTTTCAATTTTCTTATACTTATCTTCTCTATGTGACAAATCATATTATTTCCAGTTTATTATTGTGATACAAAGTTTCCTTGAAAATAAATCTGTGTAGAAAAGTAAGTCAATAGCAAAAAAAGAAAGGAAGGAAGGAAGAAAGGAAGGGAGAAAAGTAACCCATCCTAAACAGGATGGATAAATTGTGGCATATTCAGCGAAATGGCACAATAGGAAACATTTAAAATATGATGAACATTTAAACTTGGGTTCATTATATTAACATGGTTAAAATCTCAAATATCTAAGGGGAGAGGCAAATTGTAGAAGGATATTATAGTATGGTATCACTTATCTAAGTTTAAAATATATGAAGCAATAGTGTGTATTTTACAGGTACATTCATCTGTAGTCATAGTATAAAAACAAAAATTGGGAACATGAGTAAATTCAGGATAGTGGTTGACTTGGGAGAGAGGGAGTCAAATTTATAGGGAAAATTTCAAATGGAAAAATCAAGAGCAAAATATTAATGTTCAGTGAGGCTGAATTGCTAGTTATAGTGTTTATAATGCCTTTTTGTATGAGTATACAAACTTTCATTATATGAAATACTTTAAAATCGATCAATGTTCTATTATTTTAACAGTATGTAAATTTAAAGAAAAATAATAGAACATAGAACAAAAATAATAGAGGGATATGATAGAAGAAAACATTATGAAAGTGATATGTGAAACTAGCCCAAGAAACACTGAAGATTGGGAGTCAGTAGCTTAAAAAGTTCCCAATAGGGGGCTCTCCCTGGGGGCACTATGGGTTAAAGCACCACATTATGAAGCTCTCTGAAGCCACTGTAGCACGAATTCAACTCCCAGCCAGGGAGCTGACCCACATGGTGTAGCAGACCTCTCCTGACCTGCCCACTGCTCCCCTCAGCAGTGTACTTCCTCAATCTGCCTGTTATGCTCCCTACTCTGTCTCTGATGAATCCTCTCACCGCACCTGTACCCCAGTTCTGCATACATAAATAAACCTTTAAAAAAATATTCAGTCACTCTGGTTATACTGTATCCCAAACACCTAGCACTGCACTTGGAACATACTTAATAAATATTCCATAAGTGAAGCAAATCCGCTCTACATTGCATGTTCCGTGAGTACATGGGCTGTCTTTCTTGGACACTGCAGTAACCCCAGTGCCTGGTACATAATCAGGCTGCGCAAATATTTGTTGAATGAATTAATGAAGAATCTCCAGTAGTAGTGATGTAATTCCACATTCTACCAGCAGGTGGCACTTGGTCCTTGGTCCTCAGATACTTACAAAGCCATGGTGGGCTTTGTGGCTGGCTACAAGCCACTAGCCAGAATGGACATGGATAGAGGATGCTAGTGGACAAAACTGCCACTCAGCTCCTCCCCAGAAGACTTGGAGTGGCTGCCTGGAACTATTGCCAAAAAAGAAAAAAAAAAAAAAGCCGCTCCTTATCAAGCCTGCAGCAGATAAGGAGGGGAGGGTGTGGGTGTTAGGGTAGAGGAGCCAAACACAGCATGTGATATGAGGTGTGCACCTGTGTTAACAAGTGCCTGTCTACCTCTACCAGCTTTACTCTGATGACAATCTCCTTTGCTCGTCACCACCTCATTTCAGGATTTTGAAGAAGACACATTCTCACCCTGACCCTTCCTGAGCCCACACAAATGCATGCACTGAAGCTCCTCCATGATCTAGCCCAAACTATGCCTCCAGCCTCATCTCCATGGTCCTCTCCACCAGGGTGTAATCCTGCCCAGAGGCCTGTGCAGGAAAGCCCCAGGGGCTCAGCTCACAGGGCATCTTCCTCCTTCGTGTTCCTCCACCACAACGGCCCCATTCTTGTGCACTTAACATGAACTTCCAGTGCTAGAAAGCAAGCTCACCAATTCATTTCTCCAACTCAATTTTAAATCATTGAGCTGCCCTCCTGGCAGGAATAATGCCTTTGTCCTGGGCCCCCACCCAGCTCATACTCTGCACTGCTCTGAGGATGTTTCATTCACCTGCATGGGCCAGGAAGGGAAAACACTGACACTTGGCAGGTGCTCTGTTGATACCTGCTGAGTGAGCCTATGTGAGTGACTGGGTCTGCTCTCCCCTGCTTTCTGCCCTCCAAGGGCAGCAGGGAATTCATTCACTCATTCAGCAGATCCTGAATGCGCACCAACCGTCTGCAGGCACTCTTCTAGGTGCTGGTAATGCAGCAGTAAACAACACAGTCTCTGTTTGCATAGAAAGCATTACAATAGCGTGGACTGACTGGGAGACCAGACCATCATGCTATGAAGAAACGCGAAGAAGGCAAGAAGAGAGGGATAGGGTCATCAGAGAAGGCCTCTCTGAGAGAAGATCTGATTGGAGCCAGGAATCCTGCTGAAGGCCAGGACAGTGCTCCCTGCAGCCAGGGAAGTCAGCGAGGGGTAAGGCAGACAGGACGTCCTCTGACTAGAACTAGACACAAGTGTCCTTCATGCTGTACACCTGAACTAAAATCAACTGGTAGCTGGAGCCTAGGCTAGGGGGGAGCCAGAACCCTTCTGGATCTCAGATATGTTACCACTACCTGTCCTTGCACAGCCAAGGCTCCCAGGCCCTCCGTTCTGGAGACACCTGCCACACGCAGGCAAGACTGAGCACCCCTCAACCAAGATAAACCCCAGCTGGAAGTGAGGGTTTGCTGGGAAGTCTTCCTGCTATGAGGGCACCCCAGGGAGATAGCAAAAAGGTTTTGGGGAAGGCTTAGCCCTACTTCCATGCACAGGCCCCACATAGACAGCCCCCCGCCCCCCAATGTGGGGGACAGGCTTTCTATCCAAAGCACCCCAAGCCCATGCCCAAACCATCTCTAGCTCTAGCCCTCAGGGCAGGGCTGCCAGGCCAACCTGCAGCCCAGTCCATACCTGCATCCCCCATAGGGGACTTTGTTGCCAGTCCCCCTATCTACCTTCGCACTGGAGTCCACCTACTGGCCCTACCATGGAGCTCAACCCCAGGTAGGCCCCAAGCGCCTGGGACTCCCTCCAGCGAGGCCACGCATATACCCAGTGCTGAGAGAGGTGTGCTCTCGTCTGCCTACGGGAAGGAGGGAGGAGGGCAGGTGAACTCGAAAGGAATTAAGGAAGGGTCTTGGAGAACTGGTACCCAAAGGTGAGGATAGTATTTCTCTTTCTCCTAACTCTTCCAAAGCAGGTCAGAGCTCTGACCCCCTGCTTCAGGACCTCGGTGCTGCTTCCCGGCAGTACTGAGACCAGAAAGACCAAGGGCAGCGCCTGGCCCCTCCATCAAGTTGCACAGTGGAGCCGGGCCCTCGCTCCCCTCAAGCCCCATGCTTCCTTTCCCAGTGCTCACCCGGTGAGCCGCCCTCGCGGCGGCTTTGGGGGCGCAGCCCTGGGCCGCTGCAGGGTCCCGCCGCGCGGGAGAGCAGGGGCGGCCCGGGTGCGGGGTGCCGGCTGCTGATGGCCCCAGGGACTGCTTCTCCAGGTCTGCGCAGGTGGCTGCACCCGCCGCGACTGCTGCGCGCGTGGCGGCCTCCTCGCTGCCTCCACCTCGGCGGGCCTCCTGGGGCTCCCCCAGCTCGGCTGGACCTGCTCCGCGGGCTGCAAGCCCAGGACGGGCGTGTCTTGCTCGCGGAACAGACTGTACACCTTGGCTGAAGCCGCCGCGAGGTGGCTGCCCCCGGGGCTCCGCGGTCGAGTCCCGTCCCTGCCAGCTGACTCGTATCTTCCCGCCGCGTCCCTCTGAGCGTGACCCACGCCCACGAAGAGAGCCAGGGTGAGAGGCAGCAAACTCCGCCAGGGGGTTCGTAGGGGGCGCCCAGGGCAGCGGGCGGTGGCCGGAGGTCTCATGGCGCCGGGGGCGGCTGGAACGTTGTGCGTGGGGACGTGCGGTGGGCGCGCTCGGGCTGTGCTCCCGACCCCGCGGGCCGCGGGCTTCTTGGCGCCTGGGGGGCCGCGGCTCTGTCCGCCGGCCCGGCCGGGCTGTCCCGGAGGGAGGGCTGGACCGAGACGGTGGCCAGGGGCTGCGCGCCCTGCACGTCGCAGGGTCTCTCGCCGGGCGCGCCCGAAGCTGCACCTTCGCGCCTTCTCCCCGTCACTGAATCCTGCTGAGGGGGAACAGGAGGGCTTTATTTTTGGAAACCTCCTCCTGTTTTTTCGTCTCTTTTATCCACACCATGCCCCCTCCTCGGAGGGACAGCTCAGCCCCCTCATTACGGGAGAGGGAGAGAGGAATTCCAGCAACACCCACTTTGGCACCGGGAAGCGAGCGGGCGGCGAGTGGGGTTAACCCGTGAGGAGCTGGGGGCGGTGCAGGGCAGCCCCGCGGGCTGGTAGAGTGGACGCTTGCTGGGACAGGGACACCTGAGCCACCTCTCTCCTGTCCCGGGCAAACTCGAACTGTTCTTCTTTCCCGAATTTATGTCCTGCCTCTGACTTCAAGGAAAAACTTGCGGTTGAATAACCAAGGCAGCGGCTTGGAAAGTCTAAAGAAGTCCAGGAGAGCCGCAGGACAGAGAAGGAGCCCTGAGGACCGGCCCCCAGTCCCTTCGCTTCCCGCCCCGGCCACTAGGGGAGCCCGCCGGGCAGCACTAGGGAGCTCGCCTCCCTCAGAGGCCCCGGAACGCGGGAGCGCGGGAAGGTGGCCTGGGGGCGCGCGCCCTCTAGTGGATTTGGCTGCGTTCTTGGCTATCCAGCCTCTCGGGCAGAGAGACTACTTGGGCCAACTACCCCCAGCGATTTTAGCTCCCTTCCGTTTGCATCAGGGTCGTCTAGGTCTGAGGCGAGCGGTGATAGCGGATCCTGGAAGAGGGGGACAGAGGCATAGATGTGGAAGATCTTGACTAAAGTCACTCAAGGAGACAGCATGTGTCCCACAGCGGAATGAAATCCAGGACTCTTGCCCTGGGGTCAGAAGTCTTTTACCCTGGCTTCCCATCCCAGACCCTCACTCTCTCAGGGATTTCCAAGGAGGATTCGATGAGCCTCTGACTGATCCCAGGTATGTCTGCTCACATCTTCCTGTGTTGGCAATGAGGGGGCAGTGGTGCAAGAATGACATGTCCCCATGCCCTCTGGCCTAAAGACCTGGCAATCATAACTCGTGCCCACCCACCCTCACGCCCCCTCACTTGTGCAATGCTGCCGCCCACCTTTCTCAGTGAGGCAGAGATGAAGCAGGCGGGAAAGCTCCATCCACAACTTGCCAAACACGCAAGGGACCTGCACAGCTAGTACTGGATACAGCATCTGCTGCTGCCATTGGCCTACTACAAAGTCTGCATGACTGACCCCCTTGAGGCTCCATCTTACATCTTACTGAAGCTGATTTAGCCTCCTCGCCGCTCCTTGCAAGCCCTTCCTCCTTCCCTCCCTCTGGGACAACGTTTTACAGAACAAGCTCCTCATGCCTTCTCTCAGCTCAGACATCACCTCCTGGAGTGACTGTCCCTGTCTGTTCTACTGGAGCAGCAACCCACCCCCAAGTCTGCTTCCATTGCTCTAAAGACTAGTTGGTTTATCTTGTTTGTTTACTTTTTTAACCGGTTTATTGAATTGACCAGTCTTAAGGTAGAAGCAGCTCTAATCTTCCCTCCCTCGGCCGTCAACCCTGCCACGGTTTCCCTCACCGGCCCTAAGGACATCTTCAGCAGTTCTTCGGCTTCCCTGTCACTACCAATCACGAAGTCTCTTTTCTGTAATTAAGACCAATTTCCAGGTCCTAAATGTCTGGTCCTGTCCAAATCAAGTCTCCATCCAATTAAATCAAGCTTGTGTCCTGCTCGTCCCCCAGGGGCCTGGCCCTTGACCCAAAATCCTGTAATGGGGAAATTGGGGTATGGTCTGCTTTTTTCAGATGCTCTTTGCTGCTGTGGCCCCTTCCTGCCAGGGTTGGATAGGAAGTTCTAGAGGAAAAGGGGCAAAGCCCCATGTGACAGGTGCCCTTGTTGGCAGGTGCTAAGCAGTGGCTCTTTCCCGGCACACCTATGTGTTCTTAGGAGGCTCGCAGCTCATGTCTATCCTGCACCACCTGAGCAGTACACTTGCCAATCAGCAGGCCATGTACTGCCTCTTACGGGATTTACTCCTCCATGCCAGCAACACAACAGTGGGTTGGTTTTATTTATTTATTTTTATTATTTAATTTTTTTAATATTTATTTTTTTACTTATTTATGCACACAAGAACTAGGGTGTAGGCCAGCAGTATGGAGGCAAGTGAGAGGAGTCACCAGAGACAGAGCGGGGAGCAGAACAGGCAGATCTAATGAAATACACTGCTGAGGGGAGCAGGAGGTGAGACAGGAGAGGTCTGCTGCTCCATGTGGGTCACTTCCCTGGTGGGGAATTGAACTCGTGTCACAGTGGCTGCTGATAGTAGATAGTGCTGAGCCTTTAACCCCTACGCCACCTGGAAGGCCCCCTCCTGCCCTGCTTAGAGGCCAGCTGTCCAGTCAGAATATCCCAGACCAGAAGTACATCCAAGTCTCTTTCTTCATTTACACATACCTTCACTTCTTAAATACATATGCTAGGTTCCCCCAAGAACTTTCTCGCTGTGCTTGGGGGCATGGGTGTACTTATAGCTTCCAGCAACTCAGCCAGCATCCTGGGAGAGAGACTTATGGTGAGCCATGCTAGTCTTCTCTTGGTAGCTCCCATCTCTATGACTAGAGTCCCTACCACTTGGTTGGCACTGGGGACTACCCTCAAGGGAGACCCAGTCCTACCTATCACTGCCACAGTTCTATCGTCTGGTGCTTTCTTCAATCCCTTTCATTTGTAGACTGATTGTTGTGCCTGTTTTACCTTCAGCAAAGTATCTAACACTTTTTTTTTTGAAATGTGAAAATATTTAGTCCTTGCTGTTCTAGCCTCTGCAGCTGCTGCAGACATGGGAAGACCCCAAGAGACATCCTGCTCAGCAACATGCAAGCCTCTGACTGTCTGACTTCCCAGGCCACCAGGATGGCTCTCAAGGAGCAGAGCTAGTCTGCTTGCTCACCACTGTATCCCAGAACCTAGAACAGTGCTCATCTAGTAGACACCTAGAAATATGCATTAAGCAGATTCTGTGTGAATGACAGAATAACCACTAAAAAAGAAAAAAAAATTTATTCATGCATACAGAACTGGGGTACAGGCCAGAGGTGCAGGGCGGCAAGAAGATTCACCAGAAACAGAGTGGAAAACAGAACAGGCAAATCAACAAAGTACACTGCTGATGGGAGCAGTGGGTAAGTCAGGAGAGGTCTGCTGTGCCATGTGAATCACCTCCAGGGTGGGGATCAAACTCACACTGCAGCAGCCACAGTTTGGCTTAGCTTTGTAGTGCATTGCTTCAACCCACTGTGTACCAGGGAGGACCCCAGACCGATTTATTTAGGAGAGAAAAACTGAGGTTCTGCTGGCAATTGCTGGCCCAAACTCACTGCCTTTTGGTTGATGCTGTGGCTCTCCTTGAATCCTGCACCTAGCATTTGGGAACAAAGACTGTCTCCCAGTCCCCGGGGCCTTCTCTACTGCTCCCTCACAGCCGCAAGGTAGCGGGGTTTTTGCAGCCCTCTTCCTGCCTCCCAGCCACCTCTTTAATCCAGGCTCCCATCCTCTCCCACACCTGCCCTTTCCTCCAGGAGCTCTCCTTTTCATCCCTCAATACTCACCTCAGAGCCCCATGAGCCTCCCAAGGCCAGAAACCTTGGCATCATCTTTGTCCCTGAGCTATTTTTTCCTCCTGAGTGTCCAAGTCATTATTACCGCTCCGTCTGCACTTCTGGAAGTCTGCCTCCCATTCAGCCACTCACCGCTCTGCCTGGGCCAAGAGCTTCATGCAGACACACTTCCCTCACCACTGGGCGCCCCTCCCACTCCTCGGTGAGTCCAAGTGGTCCCTGGAAATCCCCACCCTGTTCTCTTGGGGCCCGTAGGCTGGTTCATCTACTCTGAAAGGTTGGCATTCCCCACCCCGCCAGACCTGAGCCTTCCTCTGTCCTGCCTCCCACTTCCTGCCCATCATTCCCAGTAACTGCTGGGGCCTGTTGATACGGCTCTTCAGAATCTCCAGAGCCATAAACACTTGATTTTTTTGTTTGTTTTTCCTTTTCTAAGCTGCCAAAATTTATGGAGCTTACTATGGCTCAAGTTGTTGCTAAGCACGCTACATAAGTTGACTAGTTTAACCCAATAAAGGAAGTACTATGATTTCCACATGTAGAGAACAGGAAACTGAGGCTTGGCATGGTTTTGGGTAGTCTGAGAAAACAGCTGATAAGTAGCAGATACAGAAGTCAAACCTTGGTCATATCCCTCCAAATCCTGTGCTTTTGAGACTAAATCTCTGGGCTTATCCTAGGGTTGTGGCTCATGGCCGGCCTCATGGTTGAAGGGGGACCTTTCTCACTCACTGTTGCCACTGTCACCACACCTCCCTCCCTCACATATCTCCACAGCGTCTTCCCTGCCTGCTAGCCCACCATGCAATTCCTGGGGAAGTGAAGTTATCAGAACTTGCTCCCTATTCTACCCTCCCTGGCCACTTAAAGAGGGAGGCTAACCTTGACTCACTGATGGCCCTGACTCACCATGTGTCACCCACTTATCCCTGCCTTTTCTTCCAGGGAAGAAAGCTAGCTTCCTCTTTAATGAGGTCCAGAATGCTGCTAAGTCTACTCACACTCTCTTGGGCCTGGGGAAGGAAATCATCTCTGGAAAGTCCTGCGGAGAGACAATCCCAAGGGATTGATAAAAAGACTCCAGCTGGAAAAGGTTAGCTGGGACATGTGTACCACGAGAGGAGATGGCAGTCTGCTGGACACCCAGGACAACCTAACTGCTTTCCTGTGTCTTGCTGGAAAAATGCTGGCGGCCAGCAAGCTACCAGAACCTGAACTAATTTGGTAAATAAGGACCAAAGACGAGGCCCTTGTTTCTGTTCTGTTCCCTGAGACCCAGACCTCTGACAGAATTCCAAGGATTTTTCTTCCTTGGAAGTCACTGGACCTCCAGTTTCAATTCCAGGAGAGCTTGTACACCCTGCTCTGAACAAATACCACACTTCTTGGTTCAGCAGTGGGTAGAAGAGTGCAGGGAGGTTGACTGGGCCCCCAGCCTCCTGAATGGGAGAGATTGCCCATCTCTTGGAACCCCCTGCACTGCAGAACCTCAGCCAGAGGTAGAGACTGTGTGAAGAAACCCCAGCTCAAGGCCAGCAGGGGCCTGCCCACCCCCCAGGAACTCAGTCACCACTCCTCGCTTGCCCCCCCTCACCGCTCTGCTCTGAAAGTGCTGTCTCCTTAGCTGAGCGCCAATGTGTCTGTGAACGGACACATTCCTGCATTTTCTCCTCTGTACAGAGACATATGGTCCTCTTCTCGTTACCCCACCGTTAGGGCAAATTGGATAACCAACCCCATCTCCCCTGTGATGGAAGGGAACCAATTGCTGCTGCTCCGTTTATCAACTCAGACCTCTTGAGCACTTAAAATGTGCCAGGCACTCAGTTAAGTGTCTTACATTCATTTTCTCATTGCATCTTATAAAGAAAATACTACCAGTTCCTCACGTAGCAGATGAGGAAATGAAGGCTCCGAGAAGCAAAATGACTAACCTACAGTCACAGAGCTAGTAAGTAACTACACGAGGAGTCACTGTTGCTGTGTTGGTTCCAGATGCTAAACCAACAACAGCTTCTAGAATTTCTCTGGAAATGCACCTCTGGCTGAGTTTCTCTGAGAAGCAGAAACATTTCCAGCTATTTATGGTGTGGTAGTGGTAAGGGTTGTTGATGACCACAGGGAACTTCTGTCACAAGTTAACTGCTTTCCCCACCCCCACCCCCAGCCAAGCACATCCCTCTTCTCAGGCCTGCTTAGAGCTGGGGGTCTACTTTGGGTCAAGCATAAAGTTATCAAGGAGAGTTTCAGTGAATGATTCCCACTCGTGGAGGAGGGAAATCAAGTTCACCCTTCACTAAGTTGCATTCAGTTGAATAAGGCTCATCTGGACCTCAACTTTTGTCCTTAGAAAAGAGAAGTGACATCAATAAAGCATCTATGCGGCCCATGTGGTAGGCATTGTAATTCCTCCTTCACAAACTTGGAGGGGTGAAGTGTCTTCTTCAAGGTCGTAAGCCTAGGAGTCCAGCCAGAATTCCGCTAAGAAGCCTGACCGCCTCCGAGTCCAAGCTGGTTCACACTCCGCTCCCTCCAGGCGAGACACGCAGCTCTTCCAAACAAGTGAGTTCACTGTTTCCCTTCCTTTTCAGCCTCTGATAGAGAGTGGCTGATTGAAATTTTGGTGCTTAGCTAAAGCTTAACAACATGGCCTACTTACCTGTATAAATTCCATAAGACTCTCATAGAATTCCCAGGGGCTGAAGCACAACTTCTCGCCAAGCAGAGTCTCTGAAGAATTGAGCAGGAAAATAATGTAACTGCCTGGAAGGTTTCCTTCAACTCCCCAGGGGCTTCTGGTGCTCTACTCTCAGGAGAGGTGGGGGCCGACAGAGGGGTCACACACCTTGTTAGCCTTTCAAAATCCCGGGGGAGAAAGTGCTCAGAACCGTTCTAAGTTCCAGACTGACTGGTGAAATTTGAAGACAAGGTGAGCAGGAAGCAACTGTTCTTGGTTTTCATTGGCATCTCCCATCCTGGCCCCACCTTGACTTCCTTGGGACACAGTGGCATCCCTCACACCCCAAGAGATAAAGGTTGTAGAAGGAGAACAGAACCTGCTGTAAGGTGTTTTCATCCTTCACTAAGTTGCATTCAGTTGATAAGGCTCATCTGGACTCAACGGTTCTCACAGAGAAGCCTGTAAGCAACCTCACTCACTCCTCATCCTCAAGGAAAGGGAGTGACGCCTTGCCATCATCTGACACCATGTTCACCTGCGGCATAGTTTAAGGATGGGGACACTCAATGAAGTTTGCTCTGCTGTCCCTAATACTACAAGATCCCCAGTCCTTAGGGATGGCCCAGGCCTTAACTCCACAAGACAGACACCAGACCGGGGGTGGGGTGGGGGGGTACAGCCAGATCCCAACGGGCCCCAGCGGTCTGCATGACTCATTCCTTATTTCCGTCCACTCTGGTCTGAGTGCCTTGGCCCAGGGGCCTCCAGGAGGTTGTAACACAGGCTGGCCCCTCGCCCGCTGGGGCTCAGCAGACAAAAATTAAAGATCTCACTCCTCAGGAACTCACACAGACGGCAGCAGCATGAGCAGCATGCTCTGTGCTCTGCCTCACCAGACCAGACCCCAGGCCAGAGGAGGCTGATGGCCAAAGGGGGGAGGGAAGGCGTCTCTAGTTGCCCCCCCCTTTTCACCCCTCACATTCCACCAGGAAGCCCTGGCCACTGCTCACCCTCTTCTCACTCCTCAGGTCCTCACTTGAATAAGGAGGTTCCACCCCTCCCCACCTCTGTCCCAAGACAGCAGTGAAGGACAAAACAGCCCATCACACATTTCCCTGCCTGCAGCACAGATCTGACCAGGAAACCCACCTGCTCAAACTTCAGTGGCTCCCACTTCCCCGCAAGTCAAGTCTCGCTGGGACAGGTGCATCTGCTGTCTCATGGCCCTCCTCTCATGGACGCTGGGTCTCAGCACAGTCCCCACTAATTCAGAACCTCCCCAGATGGTCTCCCATGTTCTCTTACCCAGATACCATGGCTTGCATCATTTGCTTCATCTAGAATGTTCTTCCCACTCCTGTTCACTTGTCTTTTAAATCCCATCTCAAAGGCCCCTTCCTTCAGTAAGGCTCCCCAGGACTGCCTCAGCACCCAGTCTGGAGAGCCCCTCCCTGCCCTGAGTTCCTGTGGTTCTCAGCAGAGGTCCCCTGCCCTGCAGGACTGGCCGGCAGCTGTAGGTCCAGGTAGTGGGCTATGTATGGGCTTTGGAGCTCAACTCGGCACCCAGCACAACCACTTAGCAGCTCTGTGTCCTTGGCTATGGTGACTTAACCTCTTTGAGTTGCCACTTCCTCACCATTAAATTGGGATTATAACAGATGTCTTTCTAAGCACAGCATCTGTATAACAACTGTATTTACCAACAACACAACACTCTGGGCAAAACTCAAACACAGCAGTCCCTCCACCTACTAGTAAGGGACTTAAGACTTCGATAGGTAACCTGAACGCAGATGGCACTACCTTCAAGGAAAGGGAGCCGACACCTCGACATCATCTCCTGCCTGGCTGTGTTTTTGCCGGGCAACTTAAGAACAAGGGCTCCATTTCAGGCCATCACTGAAGGCAAGGTCAGATCATGATGGGGCCCCTAGTGTCTCCCTCATTCTACCCCTCCCTCTCCCTGGAGTTCCTTAAAAATTGGAACTAAGAGCCTTTATTTTGAAAGTCAAACCCTAGGATTAAAACTGAAAGGCAAATTTCCATCCCCATGAACTCATAGTCCAAGAGGGATGTGTAGACTCATAAAACAGAGAAGTGTAGTTACTTGCAAGGGTCACACAGCTAGTAGATGATCAGAGAGGGCTAGAGATCAGGTCTCTGGGCTGGGGTTAGCCCAGGATGCTTGGCCCTGGCAATAAACTCAGCTCAGACGGTTCTGAGCTGGTTGCCTGAAGAACAGGAAGGGCCCTTCCTGGCAGCCTTGGGGTTACGTGTTATCACCATCACTGCTAAGGCCTGAGTGCAAACCCCTCCACTCCCCACCCCCATGCCAGGCAGAGAGCTGACCCACAGGGCACAGCAGGCCTCTCCTGTCTCTTCTGCTGCTCCCCTTAGCAGTGTATTTCCATGGATCTGCCTGTTCTGCTCCCCACTCTCTGGTGAATCTGCTTACCCCCTGCACTTTTGGCTTGCATCCTAGTTCTTCTATGCAAAAATTTAAATAAATAAAGAAAGAAAGAACAAGAAGCCATTATGCTCTGCATCATTCTTGCCAGGCAGCTTAACAACAAGGGCCCTGTATTCAGGGCCATCACTGAAGGGCAAGGTCAGACCATGGCAGGATCCTGGTTCTGGTCTCACAGGTCCCCCCAGTGTCTTCCTCATTTTGCCCCTTCCTCTCCTGAACCTCAGTTTCCTCATCTATTAAAGGAAGATTTCAGTGGATGAACTCAAATTCCCTGTCAACACTAAGACTTCAAGCCGAGGAGCAGACAGACCGGGGTGGTGTGGCTCCAAGAACTGCGGGACCCACAGATCCTGCTGGAGGGGACCTCCTGGGATCAGTCTCTCTTCAGCTGATGGCTGAGGAAACTGAGGCCCAAAGTGGGAGCGGGGCTTGCCCAAGGTGCCATTGCTGGTTGTGGGGAGCACTGGCCCTGGTCCCGGCATCTCCTGCCTCCCAGCCTTACATCCATTCCCTTTCAACTCCCCCAACAAGCTGGGAGCTATTTGTCTGTCTGGGCCAGGGAAGCCAAGAGGCGCTGTGCATGTCAGCAGTGGGGCCTCAGAGCCTGGGAACATCTGACAAGAGTGGGTGCCAAAGGCGCTGGTGGGGAGGGCCAGGATTGGGGACCAGGGCGGGCGTACTGGAGATAAGCTGTCAACATCTCCCCTCTTCCAGTTGGCGAGAAGAAACAGAAAAGGGTCATGATGATTGACAGAAAACAGAGTCATTGTTCTATAGAGCACTGCCCTGCCTCTGGCTCTTATTTTCTTTCTCTCATTCTCTCTCTCTCTCTCTCTCTCACATACACAATACCCACCTCCCCAGCTGCTGAGACCACACCCATAGTCTCCATCTCAAGGTAGATTTTGGCATTCTTAGGTGCGTTCTGTGGCGCCTGGGAGTCCCCTCGCTGGCTGAGATTTCTTGAGCCCTTGCCCACCTTCTAATGCTCAGCCTGCTTGCTGGGTCCTGATGCCCCCCCCAAAAACATTTTTGAGCACCTACTAAGTGCAAGTGCTGTGCCAGGCATAGGGGTAAGGGGGAGGTGGCAGAATAGTCTCACAGCCCGTGGGAGGGTGAATTCACCAATGACGGGACCAAGGCCATCTTTCACGGAAGAATGCCAAAGCCCATGGGGTGGAGGGCTAGTGGGAGCATTTCTTAGGATCCTGGTGTTGTTGCATCTTGAAAGCAAAGGCAGAGGTCACGCGAAGGGGTGCGGAATGTGCCAGGGAAAGGCCTGCTTATACCTGAGACCAAACTTTAGCTGCTGGCAGAATTACAAGTAGCTAATGCGGCTGAAGTTTACTAGAGAAATGGGGGTGTGAAAGGAAATAAGCTGAGGTGTGGGTTGGGGTAAATATTTAGGCCTTAGCTCTCTAGCCCACTCCTTTCCTCAGAAAGCTGGAACTGTTCCCCACAACCAAGCGACCCTAGAGGGGTCACACTATCCATTTGGAAATCTGAAATTGCTCTCTTCTGGTCATTTACAAGGAGTCATTTATGTAAGGAGGAAGTGGCATGCTCTTAATCTCCAACAACTCACCCCAAACCTTACCAAATAAACACCTGTTGATGTAAAACTGGTGTGTTTGCCATGCTAAGCAACAGGCCCCGGTTCTAATTCTAAACCTGAGTTCTCTTATAGAAATTGTGGAGTTGGGTTGGGACAGGTCCGGCCTGGTCCCAGGGCTGAGGCTGCCATGACCATCAATATTTCTTTCTCAATGCTTTCCAAGTACTTAAACAGCACTCAAGACAGTGCCAAAGGGGTGGGGAAGGTCACCTTCATGGGGTTCTCACCTAGGCACACAATTGCAAGACCAGGCTCAGGTCACAACAACACGGTTTATTTAACAAGCAGGAGGTTAGGGGATAGAGAAGAGTTTCTAAGCCACAGGTGGCCGTCTGTCTCACCCTTCATAGTGTGTGCAATGGCCCAAACAGGCTACTCTCATAGATCCCAAACAGCAGCCCACAGCAAGGCTGGGCTGGATGCTGGACCAGAGAGTGGACTCAACATCACCAGGAGGTAGTGACGGAAAACCAAAGGCTGTGGACTGCTCTTTGTGAACTCCTGATGTATACCAGTAATTTGAGACACTCTAAGCCAGTGCTCCCCACAACAGCAATGGGACCTTGCAAGCCCCGCTCCCACTTTGGGCCTCAGTTTCCTCAGCCATCAGCTGAAGAGAGACTGATCCCAGGAGGTCCCCTCCAGCAGGATCTGTGGGTCCCGCAGTTCTTGGAGCCCCGTCTGTCTGCTCCTCAGCTTGAAGTCTTAGTGTTGACAGGGAATTTGAGTTCATCCACTGAAATCTTCTTTTAATAGATGAAGAAACTGAGGTCCAGGAAGAGGAAGGGGCAGATGAGGGAGACGCCGAGGGCCAGAACCAGGACCTGCCTGTGCTCCCCAGCATGATCTGACGTTGCTCCCTCCATAACTGCCTTAACTGGGGGAGCCCTTTGTTTCTAGATAGTATGGGCCATTGGCCAGAGGAGACCCTGGAGAAGATGTTGTCTGCATCAGATCTGGGAGCAAATCTCAGTCCAGAGGAGGTAGAAATGAGGAAGTGGCACAACACTGATTATCAGAGCCACGTTCTCAGAAATTAAACCGTGAGGATCTACCACTCTTCCTTTCTTAGTGAGGTTCCTAATCAGAGAAAAAAATTGTCCTATTTTTGAGTGATAGGTAAATGAAATTCAAATGATATTTAATCTGGAAAAGCTGGAGAAATATAAAGCCTAGAGTAATGCAGTTAAATATATGTAGAGCTTTAACAACCATCCCCACGGGGTGAATGGACAGAGAGCAGTGAGATCTGTAGTAGAACATGAGACAGACAGTAAGTTATACAAGACTTCTCACAGTCTGGGTGAAATCAGAAAAGACATTTTCATAAAATTTTCACATGACATAGAACCAGAGGAATAAGGGATAAAACTGGATGATAGAAATGAGATATAAACTGATCTAGATAAATTGAGATGTAGCAGAGATAAGTGAAAAAGTCTTGCTCTTAGTCCAAAAATATCAGTAGTTAAAAGGAGAGGATATTTTGCTCTCATAGAAGTTCATGTGAAATGATGATCTTGTTGGGGTGTGGGCAGTGGGAGTTGCAGAGGTTGCTGAAGAGGGACAAACTAATTATCCACTGGTTCAACATAAACTAAACATCTGACCTTCTGAAAGGTCTCATGCTATCTTGAGTAGAAGCCAGGGCTCAGGGCAGTGACAGTGACTGCAGTTCAAGCTTTCCAGATAATGGCAATTTGGTACTTACATCTGCTGCCATGCTATAAATGGCTTCTTATAATACATGTCTAAAAGCAGATGTCCTGAGAAAAGATAAATACAGCCCAGAAGGAGGAGCTGAGATACTGGACAGGGAAAAAATGGTAGAGGAGAATCTGGTAGCCTTCAAGAATTATTTGGTATGTGAGGGATTCAGTTGTTCTGTGGTGGCATTATTCATAAAAGATTAACTGCCGTCACAGCACCAAATAGTTAATTTTTGCTCACATTAAGCAGGGGAGTGAGAGGGCTGTAATACACATGGTCATACAGGGCATGAGTATCGTTTCATGATGGAGCATCAGTGTTTTAAAGCGTCTTCTTCCTTCTCACTCAGCCAGTAGATGGAGGGAGAATTAAAAAAAAAAAAAATCAGAGCATTGACAAGTTTTTAAAGGCAATATTTGGAAAACATAAACATCATTCTCCCCACATTGCATTGTCCAGGACTCAGCCACATGGACACACCTTACAGCAAGGTAATTCAATAGGCTTATTGTTATTGCAGTGATAGTTGTGGACTTAGAAGAGACTGACTTAGGAATGACAAGAGTTAAGAGCTTAGTGCTTTCACACAAAGATTTGCACATGAATGTTCTTAGTTGCATTACTCATAAAAGCTAAGAGTCAGCTATTGGCTAAATGTCCGTTAACTGGTAAGTAGATGATAAAAGCTGGTCTATTCATACAATGAAATACTGTAAAGCAGTAAATAGGAGTAAACTATGGATCTCTGCCACCACAGGAATGAATCTCAACCACATTATGCTCAGTCAAAGGAACCAGTCTCAATACCACCTATGTGTGATTCCGTATGTGAAATATCCCCAAAAGGCAAAACTATAAAGATATAAGGTAGATTCAAGTAGTAAATAGGCACAAGAGATCCTACTGGGGTGACAGAAATGTTCTAAAACTAATTTATAATGATGATTGCACAGTCTAGTAAATTTACTAAAAGGTTAGTGAATTGTACACTTGAACGTGGTGATTTGAATAATACACAAAATATGCCCGCATGACATTTTTTAAGAGTTAAAAGTTTAATACCTTGGGAAAAGCAGAATAATCCTGCAAAGAAAATAACAGTCAAGTGGAAGAAGGAGTAGAACCAACTCTAAGAAAAGCATGGGCAACTCCAGTCAGTTACTGGAACGTCATGTAAAATGGAAACTTCATAGAACTGTCATCTCTCCTCCAACTAGTCCATTACCCTTCCATCCCCCAACAACCATCCAATACGATTCCCACAGATTCCACTGGATCGAATGTTCCAGGCTTCCTCTGCTCCACATACCCTGACCCTGGAGTAGTCCTACAGCCCTGCTGGTTAAAGTCTTACCTATCTGGGATGGCTTTAACACGGCCCCCCCCCCACCTTCCCCAAATACGGAAAAGGTTAGGTGGCTTGAGGAGTCAGAAACTCTTCAGTTCATCTCAGCAAAACCTGTGTGTGGATTTTCACGCTGGCTGAGGGCTGGTAGAGAGAGCCTGGGCATCCCAAGCAGCAAGACCTCCCCATTTTCAGACCCCGGGAAGAGAGCCAGGAGGGAAAGCAAGGGAAAAAGAGAGGGCTGGTAGGGGCAGGCAGGCTGCAAGCCAAGCACTCTAGACTGGGCGGGAAACCCAGGCGCTGGGGCAAGTTCGTGGGAAGGAGCCACCCAAGCAAGGTTCTGAGCTCAGCGCTGGGGAGGCGACAGGTCTGGCTGCTGTTGTACCTGCAGTAATGAGCTGAAAGCAGAAACGGGAAGGCCCTCCTGTGCCAGCTGAATGGGAGAGGACAGAGGGTGGTGGGAGCAGGGCCCATCCCCTCCTCAAGCCCTGATTCTCAAGCTAGAGACTTGAACTTCAATGAGAAGAGATTTGGGAGGTGAAGGCTCATCTACTGAAGCTGAAATGAGACCTCTGGGGGGAAGGGGATTAGAAAAATGCCAAGGGGAGGCAGTGTAAGGGGAGGGAAAGGCAAAGGGTTGCAGAGGCACCCTGCCAGCCCAGGGGACGGGCCCTAAGGAGAGAAATTGAACGGAGGCAAAGGCTGGGCAGTAGACTGACTGAATAAGGGCAGGCAGAATGGATGAGTGCTCCAAGTCTGCCAGGGAGGCAGAAAGGCCACAGGTTCTAGCAGACAGTAAACACCAAGAGGGAGTTTGTCTGGGTCTGCAGGGCCTGGCTGGGCCTGGCAAGGGTGGGGCAGGGCTAAGGCGGAGGCCTGGGCCTGTCCTGAGGTCCTGGAGGAAGGGTCACTTGGAGCACTGCAGGGCCAGCTCAGAAAGCCAGGAAGCACATCCAGCCCCAGAGGGAGAACTGGAACTGTCCTTTGGTACACAGGGGACGGCTCACTCCGTAGGGACTAAGGGCCTAGGAACTCTAGAGTGTCTTTTCGGTTGGACCCTAAATGTACTGCCAGAGTGTGGGGGAACTACCTCTGCTCCCACCACCAGTGTGGGGCCAGGGCAGCTGGGCAAATATTTGTGGAATATCCATATTACTTTTTCACATTGCAGGGTGCTAGGACCTGTTCCAGTGGTTTCCACAGTACACCCCCCTTCCCATTCCCTTTCTGATGGGGAAACTTTCTTCCAGAAGCAGAAGCCAAGAGTTTCAGTCTGACCTGAGAGCTCCTCATTCAGCACCAGCTAGAGGCCTCCAGGCTGACTGCTGGTTAGAACAGAGTTGTGAGCAGACTAGTCACCTCCTATCTGGGGCCTCAGTTTACCCACCTAAAACACGAGGAGACTGAGTCTACTTTGTAGGAAGTGATTTTCACTGGTGACAACCTTTGCCCTCCGTTGTGGTTGCTATGGGAACAGTCCCAACAAAGGTGGCTCCAGCAGCAGGGGTGTCACCTTCCAGCCTGTCACTAAGACAGACTTTGCCTTTTTTCCTGTCTTGCAGTCCCTTTTCCTCTTATTCTGGGGGCAGCAACCTTTTCCCTCTAGGGAGCTGTTGTTTTAACTTTTAGGTCATTTTGATGAGGCAGCCAAGTGTAATACCAGCCACTAGGTACATGACCCAACCTGGCTAATCAGATACCTCTCCCATGGTTGGACCCTAAAGGGGAGACATACGCGTTATGGCGGAACCATCTCAAAGTTACAGACTCTGAGGTTGAGAGGCTAGCACTACCTAGGTTTCTCTTGATATTTACCTGTTCAATTCTTATTGCTGTTCTGTTTGCTTCTAAAGCCTTTCTGGTAACCTCACGCTCTCTTTTTTTTTTTTTTACTTATTTATGCATTCAGACCTGAAGTACAGGCCAGAGGTGCAGGGGCAGTGAGAGGCTTCACCAGAGACAAAGCGGGGAGCAGAACAGGCAGACCGTGAAGTACACTGCTGAGGGGAGCAGTGGACGGGTCAGGAGAGGTCAGCAGCGCCCTCTGGGTCACCTCTGGGGTGGGGATCGAACTCATGCTGAAGTGGCTTTAGCTTCTTAGTGCTGTGCTCTAACCTGCTGCGCCACCAGGGAGAGCCCCTCCCTCTCTTTTTTTTTTAGGTGCAAATTATTGCTTGCAATGCTAATGCACACACACAAGCAAGTGGGTTGGAAGCTGGGCCCTCCTATCTGGAGCCCTTCTCCTTGGTGGTCCCTAAGGCAATGGAGTCAGCTCAGCCCCATAGGAGACACTGTGGGTGGGTCTGCTCCACCAGACTGTGAACATCTACTAGCCAGTGTGTTTGTATCCCACATGCAAATGACTCAGAACCTTTCACACTGTCAGAGATCAGTTACACTGATTCCAGACCTTCCAGCTAGGAGCAGGTAAACCCAGTGGGGACAAAACTTAATGAATATCAGGGGATTTTGCATGGGGCACAGATGAAAACAGCTACTGAACAGACCCGCTTTGAGACAAGGCAATTCCCACAGCATGCAAGAGGTGAGTACTAGGAAGTGGTTGAGAGTCAATTCAGGATGTTTTGGGGAAAAGCCAAAATCTGGCCTCCAGAATCTCTTCTGCCTCTCCCAGCAGCTGAGAGGCAAGGCAAAGGCACGCGTTTAACATTTAGACATAGAGCTGGAAATGCAGGTGCCCTAGGATGACACAGACAATGCTGTCATGCCACCCGAAGTATAAACAATGAGTGTGGACCCCTTCCTGAGAGGAGACAGGGGTAAGAAGAAAAGGTTTAGGAGGATAAAAGTTTTCAGGGCGTGGAAAGTGAAAATGGGACCACAGGTAGAACAAGCGAGAGGAAAAGTGAGGCTGGGAAAGACAGCCAGGCCAAGCATATGGAAGACAGATCAGTTTTGGCTGCAGGCTCTAGATGCTAACGCTGGAAAACTTAAGTGGGAAAGAAGGACATTGGAATGGCACAAGGTACTGAAGGAGGGACTCAGCAACCAAGCTGGAACCCAGAGGCCAGGACAGCACCGAGCGTCTGGCTAGCAGGAGATCACGGCTTTGGCCGGCTTTGCCTGATGCTAAGCCAGCGGCTTCTGTGGTCAACAGGCTTTCCACCCCAGGTTCAAATCCTCCAGGAGATGGCTTGTGAACCTACCTAGGGGTCCTTTGGGTGGAGAGGTGGGAGCTGACAGCCCAACCAGGAATATATGGAGGTGGCGAGGGCGAGATACCCAAGAGGAAAATGGAGTTTCTCTCTCCTGAGGAGGGGAAGGAGTGTTGAGCACAGGCCCACAACAGATGCTCCCTGCACAAGGGATGTCCACTAAGAGAGGAGGGAGACTAGTGGGGTGGGGTGTGGGAATTTCCAGGCCAATCCAGAATCTGCCGTGGGGGCCAAGGCTCTTGCTCCAGCCCTGGATTCTATCTCCCTCTCCCCCTATAAAAGCAAAGTCAGGGGAAAATGCTGTTTTTGTTCTTGACAGCTTGCTAGAATTGTCTCCTTAGCTTCCAGTCACGCTTGATTCCTGCTAGAGTAATTACCACCCACCTGTTCTCCATGCAAGAATTCACAGCCAGTGGCGCACATCTGGTCTGTGAAAGACAGGCCTGGAAGCCTCACAGCCTGCTTGGAACAGGCTGGGGACAGCACCGGGTCAGCCACTGATTCAAAGGCAAGGAACAGCTGGCCTGAGAGCTCTGGTCACTGTGACCTGCCCATCCCCTCCCCCAAAAAACAACCTGAGAGACATGGGACAGGTTGCCCATGGAGGAACAAAACCCCAGGGGTTCGATATTAGTCCCTGCCTCTTCCTCTGGTACATGGCTGTTTTCCACCCGGGCTTATCAGAACACAGTTTGGAACCTACTAATCTGACTTCTTTCCATTTTCAAGTGAGAAGAGTGAGATGATGGCCATCCATCCCAGGATCCTCTGTTAACTTTGGGCACCTCAGTGAGCTGGTTCAGGTGTGATCTGGGAGCAGCACCTGAAAATGCTGCTAGTCTCAAATGTTACAAGCTGGAGGATCCAACCCAGGACTCTGACATGGGGGATGGGCCCCGGGATGAGTCTCTGCCCATGCTTGCTGAGGTCCCAGGCCTCAGTATTTCCTATGCTGGGAGAGCCCCTGACCCTCTCGGCCCTGTCCCATCACTCATCCCAAGGCACAGAGAGGCCGCCTGCCAAGACGACACATCCCACTCAAGCTCCAGTCTCAACATTCCTCTCCATCCAGGGGTCAGGGTCAAGTGTGGGGTATTTTCCCAAGCTCCAGAGGCGCCTCCTGACATCCAGGGCGACTGCCCTTGGCTAGAAGGCTAGAAGGGCTGCTTCCAGGGCAGATGGTGGAAGGAAACCAGTCAGCTCCCTCAGCTCCCTCTCGAAACCAGGCTATAGATCAAAGGGACAAAGTGAGGTGGCAGTGTATCACCACCTGCAGTCCCAGAAAGAAGGCACAGAAGCTGCTGATGGGAAGAGGGGTGCATGGAAAGCACCTGAGTTGAGGCTGGTCCTTCTCTACCTAACCGCAGGCTCTGGCTTTCCTTGGAGATCCCGCAAAAGTCAAAGGTTGCCACCAGCCTGAAGACAATATTTATCTAGACCAAAGTCCCCTGGCAGGGTCAGCTGGTAAAGCAGACCCCTTTGTATCCCTACATGGGGCCAAGGGCGAAGTGGGTTAGGCTGGTAGGGATGTTAGAAGATGAAGGAAGGAGCAGAGCATTTGGCTCTGCATGAGATCAGTCGTTATGGAGAGAGAGGTCTCTTGGGGCCTGGAAGGCATTTCATCAGCCACCGCTGGCCTGACGCAAAGTTGGGTCATGACAGCCTCTGGCCTCCCTACCTGTGCCTCGAGCCCCTTCCTGGGCACCTGTATTCCTGCCATCCTCCCCTAGAGGTAGGACCAAGGGAGCAGAAGTCAAGCCTGAATTCAAGTCCCAGCTGCTCCTCATTCTGGCTGTGTGATCTTCAGTCAAAAGTTCAACCTCTCTGAGATTCTGTTTCTCTTACAGGAAAGGTGGGATGAATAGGACTATAGAAATGATTGAATGGGAAAATGAAGGTCAGGATCTCAGCTGTTTTGGTTAGCTATGGTTGGTCCTAACAGGTCAGGGATAGTGAAGATCAGAAACAGGGAAATTTGAATTTTTAAAATGGGGTGCTTGATGAGTTGGGGTGCATCCACAAGTTTCAAACCCCATATCCAAGCTAGAGGCTGGCTGGATAGTGGGTGGCTAGGGCCTGAGGTAGGGAAAGTGATTCTCACTTAAGAAGAAAACAGAAGGAGGAAAGTCAGCTCTTACTACAGCCTCGGCCGGGAGCCCGCAGACGCGTCTCCTCCAGAGGAAGGGCTGGTGTTCCCTCCGCTGCCCTCTGGCAGCCACAGAGCTCCTGTTTTCCTCGTTAAGCTGACTCTAACCTGGCCCCTTCATGCTGCTGAGACTAGATCCAGGAACAATTCTGGGTCCCCAAGCAGACAGCTGCAGGCGTTTTCAACATCACCTCCTGACAGGATCCACAAGGTGGGGTGGGACTTAGGCCAGGCTGCAGGGGCTAGAGCAGAGAGCACCTTTCCCGGCGTGGAAGCCAGGGCTCAGGAACCTCCCTGTGTGCCCAGCCATGCTCGGCTTCCTGACACCATAAAGTAGAAAAAGTGAGTTTTTGTTGCACACACACACTACTTGCCTGGCCTGTGCTAAGTACTTAGATGTATTATCTCATTTAATCCCTGCACACCCTTAAGAAGTTGATATCATTACTGTTCCTATTTCATAGGAGAAACAGACACTGGGCAGTTAAGAAACTTAAAACAAGGGGCTGGCCCTCCCTGGTGGCGCAGCAGATTAAAGCGCAGCAGTAAGAAGCTAAAGCCACCTTCACATGAGTTCGATCCCTGCCTGCCCAGAAGGTGACCACATGGCACAGTAGACCTCTCCTGACCCGCCCGCTGGTCCCTTCACCAGTCAGCCTGTTCTGCTCCCCGCTCTGTCTCTGGTGAATCCTCTCACCACCCCTGCACCTCTGGCCTGTACCCTAGTTCTGTATGCGTAAATAAATAAATCATATTTTTAAAAAAGGGGGGCGTATAATTTCTTGGGGGAGGCAAGACTGTAGATTAATACTCTCATGTGAGAAAGAACAAAATCTGCTCCCCGCCTCCCCAGGTCCTCACTTCTCACTTTTGCATCACTATTTGCCTCAGTTTCCCAGATTTTCAGTTGCTGCCATGAGATCAAAGTGCAGCCCTCACTCACTATTGTGGACAGACATACTGTTTACCCCAGCGTTCAGTCAAGCCTTAGTCAGCTATTTTTTCAAAAGGCACTTATCTAGGAAACTTAGAGGGAAATCAAACAAAATAAAAACATCAAAAGCCAAGAATCTGGGAAGAGAGCAGCTTTCATGTCCTGAGATGAAGAGACAGTCCCTGGAGTGAGAGCCAAGCAGCCTTTATTCACCTAAATAAGGAGATAGAGGTGGGGGTATAGCCTTTCCCACCCCAGATGGCAGGACTTGGGCTTTGAGGCCTCACTGAGGTCTGAAGGAGGGAATGGACTACCCAGACCTCAATTAAACAGTTTTAGTAAATAGATATATAAATTATTTTTTTAAGATTTATTTATTCATATAAAACTGGGGTACAGGCCAGAGATGTGGAGCGTGAGAGGACTCACCAGGGACAGAGTGGGGAGCAGAACAGGCAGATTGATGAGGTACACTGCTGAGGGGAGCAGCGGGCGGGTCAGGAGAGGTCTGCCATGCCATGTGGTCTCCTCCGGGGCAGGAGGGAATCGAACTCATGTGGAAGTGACCTAAGCTTCTTAGTGCTGTGCTTTAACCTGCTGCGCCACCAGGGAGGTCCTCATTATCCCTTTTAATCCGTGTAATTCAATGAGATACAAATGACTTTTTACAGCTTTTTACAGCTAGTGAAACTGAGGCCTGAACATAGTCTGTAGCTTGCCCAAGGTCATAAACTGCCCAATGTGAGCCCTGAGATTTGAACTCAATCAGCAAAATTCAAGCCCTGCCCTGGGAATGTCTACCAACTGCCTCTGGTGCTGAGTGTGACAATAAGAACACTGGGTTGAAGACAGATGTCGTTGGTTGCTGGGTAGTTGGGGAAAGCTTCCCAGAGGTGATTGGTCCTACTGAACCTTGAAGGAAGAACTAGAGGGGTAAGACACAAGAGGTGTGTGTGGGTCAGAGGATGACCCCTCAAATCTCATGGGACCCAACACGGAGTAGCAAGGATCCTTCCCCTCCCAGGCTGTGCCAAGTAGCCAAGATGGCTGCTCAAGGAAGGACTCAGAGCTTGAACAGGAACCCCTGGGATCTGCCTGCAGACCCCAGCAATAGAAGAGAGAGGGCTTAGGGTTGGCCAGAGCCAGACTGACCCCTGTCAGCTCATGCTGAGCACAATATTTGCTTTGTGGACATTGTTTTCCTCTGCTAAAACTGTGATAAGGTTGATCCCACAAGAGTGGATGCCAGAGGGGTCCATGGACCTATACATCTGTAGGAGTTCACAGATCTTAGGGAGAAGCTTGAGTTTCACTTAATCCATAAAAATGTTGGGGTAGAAGTAAGGGGAGAAGGTAATCAAATGCAGACAGCAGAGTTAGAGTCTCCCTTTGCCCATCCCCCAATGATAGCAAGGTCAAACCAACATAGCTAGCATGTGGCAAATGTTCTTTAAAGGATCCCCAACTTTCTTCAAGCCTCATCTTGGGATTCTCTTGGCTGGATTCCAAATCTGCCTAGATCACCACCTGTTCTGCACTGTGACCTCTCATGAGTGTGTCACCAACCATTCTATGTAGTGGAGACAAACTAAAAAGATCCAATCACTGGGATTCCAGCAGCTGAGGCTAAGAGTCTCCAGTTGACTTGGAGTGGGGGGGGCAGGGCTAGGAGAACCCTGCTGCTAGGGAGGGGATCTCACAGCCACAGTGAACAGGACTGAGAATCAAAATTGTGTCACTTTTCAGACTGTGACTTAAGCTACTAGTTGTGTGTGTGGCATAGCTAAGCAGTTTCTGTGAGCATATTCATATGAACATCTATGTTTATCAGTACAAAAAAGTGTGCCCAAAAAGTCTGAGCTGTCTTGTTCTGTGTTTGTGCACCTTATTGGATCTGAGAAAGCTCTGGGGAGCCATGTGTCACATAGCACTTCCTCGTTAGGAACCGGTCAGGGGATAGCTCCAGGGAAACCAGGTCAGTGTGGGCCATGGAGGTCTCAATAGGCACATGTGGGCAACCCTGGCCCTAGCCTGGCTCGCAATCACTGGTGGAATTTCCAAGTGCGTCAGTGCCTCTGCACCTGTCCCTTTTCCCTGAGCCCCACCCTGGCCTGACCCAACAAGACTGCAGCCAGCCAGGGACAGACTGGAAAGAAATGGCCAATGCTGCTGGGTGCCAGGCTGAAACCAAAGGGCACAGAAAGCCGGAAGTTTCTTTTCTGCTCAGGCCCCTGGCTTCTATCACACAGGTTCTCACTGCCTGGTTCATTTACTGTGGCCATGTATGTATATGTTTTGCTCTCCTACACCATGGCAAATCACTGTCACTCAAAGTGTGGTCCATGGACCAGTAGTCGCAGCACCCGACCCCCTGGGACTCTGTTAGAATTTAGAATCTCAGATCTCAAATGTAGAACCTCAGACATACTGGACCAGAATCGGGATATTAACGAGAACCACAGACAGAAGCACCGCTTCTTAGAGGCAGAAGTTACCTGTTCAGGGCCCACCCTGGTGGCGCAATGGGTAGAGCATGTTCCAAGGCTCACAGAATCACTCATTCCAACTGCCCTATGAGGGTCAGGGAAAACTAGAGAAACATTTGAACTGAAGATAAAAGAAACAGTATCTGTGCAAATTGTAGGCTGGGCGTTGGTCTGCCCTAAAAAGTCCGCCTGGTGTACTCACCACATCTCCCAAGGAGTGAGGTAGTACTAAGGTTGCAAGAGCTGCAGCCGATTTCTGGGTCTACTGCGGCGCCTCTATTTACTCGGACTTCCCTCGGCTCCCCCATCGGTACAGTAGCAGCATTTGCCATGGAATTGTGTAATGACTGAATGCATTTGAATGTCTAAATAGCTTAACACAGTCTGTGGTACACATAAACATTCAATAATCATCAGCCAAGTCTGACATTTCCAGCAATTAACTGAGCCTGCTGAGGAATTCATTCACAATTATTTATTGAGTATTGTAGAACGCACTTTTGTGAGTCCTGGCGTCCCATCAGAGGACAAAAGCGACAAAGTCGCTGCTCTCATGGAGCACACATTCTCCTGGAATAAAAATAGCCCGATCCTACAAAACAGTGCAATAAGTTCGAACGGTAGCGGCGAGATGGAAACAGTCATGTTTTTGCCAAAACCATTCATCCTTTTCCGGTAAGAGTATTTCCCTCTGGAGAATGACACTGCAGTATCATGGGATTGAGCTCTTAGCCAATCAAGGCATTCTATTGCCTCAATCATAGTGATTGACTCAGGCAAGGGTGCATGAGCCAATCAGATTTTTGCATTGGGACCCCTAATGGTCAGAACCTGTAGGTTAAGAGCTGTGGAGGAGCAGCCTGATGTTAAGCCACACCCACTAGAGGCGGAGCCAAGAGTGAAGAAGCTAAGTCGTGAAGGCTTTATATTCCTGATTCAAGAAGGGGTCTGAAGTCTGTCCTAGGTTCGACTCCCTTTTACTGAGCTTACTGCAGCACCTTAGAAAGCTGACACTTCTGCAAGAAGAATCATGTACTACACCCCTGCCCTTGTTCTGAACACTTCTTAGTTTCCTGCCTTGTCCCCAGCTACAAAGTCTCTCATTTCCCTCCAATTCTCTTTCTCCTCTCTCTCTCAGACACACACACCCTGTCACAACTCCATTCCATGTTCCATACCTACCCCAGCTTCCTTTCTGAGGAAAGCCCTACCCAAGAACAGTCACCAGCATCCCTCCTCAGCCCCTCATCCTCCAGAACTGACCCCACCCCTCACTGTGCCCCACACAACTCCCAAACTCTTCTGCTCAAGCCTCTCTTTCCAAGGCAAGTCTGACTGAAGAACCAGTCTCAATTATGTCTTTTGTGCTCTGCCCTCTCCTCTCCAGCAGCACTGAGAGGGCTGCCCAATCCCCAATGGCCAGGGGAAGAATGCCAGATGCATCCTCCACAGTCACCCTAAAGCTCCCACCTCAGAAGGTTCCCCTTTCATTGCCTAACCACCTATACATGGGGTCGTCCTGCAACTCTGGCCTGAGGATTTCAGGGCTGACACAAGGATACCCAAGCTCTCCTTCCTCCACTTCCTAGTAGAAGCCACGTCCTGGCTTCTACTTCCTCGTGAGAAGATTCCTGTCTCCAGAATTCTGGGATTTGGTATCTAAAGCACTCCTTTGTACCTTGACTTATCCTTTTTTTTTTTCACTGTCTTCTAACTCTTCTTATGGTAACTTCCACTCAAGGTTAAAGACTTGCCTCTCTGCCCAGTGTCTTTGCTCAGGCTTCCATAATAAAATACCAAACTGGGTGGCTTCAACAATGGAAATGCATTTCTCTCAGGCTGCAGGCCGAGAAGTCCAAGATTGAGGGACCAGCCCAGTATCTGGTGAGGGCTCTTTTCCTGGTTTGCAGATGGCCACCCGTTTGCTGTGTCCTCACATGACACAGAGAGAGCGAGCTCTGGTCTCTTCTGCTTCTTAGGATACTGATCACCTTCATGACTGCATCAAAACAAATTGCTTCTCAACCCCACCTTCAAATGCCATCAACTGGAATTAGGGATTTGGGTTGGACATAAACGTTCCATCCATAGCAACTGGAACGTAAGTCGAGTGTCGTGCTCACCAGACACTGGATAAAGAACTGAATGGTTGGGTAGATGAATTATTGAATGAATGTTGGAGTGAATGGATAAATAAGAAAATGACTAGACCAATGAGGAGAAGTAGTAATAAAACTGGTTGGGGTGGCAGAAAGGTCAAAAATCCCTGGAGAGTGGGATTTTCCCTTCCCGGGGAAGGGAAGAGCAGATGCCAAGATCTCTCCAGTCTCTCAGATGTTGCTTTACATAAGAGCCCGGGCTGCAGGCCTGAGCACTATTAGAGTCCATTTATAACTTCTTCAAGACTCTTAAGGTACACATTTGTGTTTCAGTGTGCATCACGTAGCTGGCTGTGATGTGGCCAGTCTTGACAGCTGCGTTTTCCCAGCTGTGGGAAGTGCAGACATGGTGGCCAGCTCACCAGGTGCATGCAGCCTCTGGGGAAGGGTCCTGAGGTCGGGCAGAGCTAGGGTGCCTCCCCAAAGCCCTGCAGCAAGCCTCCAGGGCCTCTTCAGATCTGAGTCAGAGCACCACCAAGGGGGTCCCTCCAGGGCCTCCTTCCACCCTCCTTTTGCCTCCAGTTCCCCACTCCTCCTCTCACACTGGCACCGCCAGAGAGCTGCAGGGCCTCACACAACCCAAGAGGGCTGCAGATGTTTGCATGGATTTGCAGCTTTGAATGAAAAGCCACAGTTTGTTTTGAATGGATCATGGCTCTGGAGAGAAAGCCCGGGGAAGCAAATCTGCCTTGACTGGGATGCAGATGGGAAGCAGATGTGGGTGTGCTGGAAATCCCTGCTCTAGTGCCCGGGGCCCACCTTGGAGAACTCATCCTTTTCCCTGCAGAAGGCTGATGGGCACGGCTGGGCTTGGGCCCTGTGTTCCTAGCTCTGGCCCCAGCGCACTCAGCTGTCACCCCTTCTGCTCACCCTCCCTCTTGGCGGAGAATCACTTTCTCTTGCATTCCTCTAGGATGCGTCTGTTCTCCCACCTCTCTTTTCTCTCTGCTCCTATCACTCCTTCCGTCTCCCAGTCTCTCTCACTCCATCTCTTTGTCTTTGTCACTTCCTGCCTTACTCTTGCTCCCACTCAGACTCCTCTGACTGCATGTCTGTCCTCCACCTCTGGCTCCCACACCCTCTCCCTGGCTGCTTCCCAAGGCCAGTGCCCCTACCCTCAAGCGTGGATAAGTTTGCCAATCAGCTCAGGCCCCTGTGGTGAGGAACGGGAAGAACAGGGCGAGGGCAGACAGCAGCCCCAGTTCCATGAAGGAAGCAATTTTAAGCCAGTGAGGCCTGGCCAGGCTGAGGCCAAGAATTTCTCACTTACCCACAGGGCTGGATATTTAGTCTGTGCTGGGGAGGGCAGGTGGCAGCCAGCCTGGAGCTTGGAGCCTGCAAGAGCAGAGCTGTCCCGCCCTTCCCAGCTGGGTCCCCTTCCTTGCGACACCCCTTCCCACCTCCTGGCCTGCACCCTGCCCCCTCCAGCACCTGGAAGAGGCAGCATAGTTGGGTGCCACGTCACTATCTCAGGCTTGGTGAAGGTTCTGTAAGACAGAATGGGGTGTGTTTTGTACCCCTCCACTGCTCTTCAAAAACTGGGAGCAGCCCTTCCCTTTCCACCCCTGCGGGGCCTCAGACAGTCTCCAAAGGCAAATGTGCTTTTCCTTTGGCTCATAGACAGTCTAAATACTTGATCCAATCGATACGGGCTGTACATTCAGTTACCTTCTTTTCCTTTATGGGTCTGTCCACAGCTCTCTGAGCTCTCGGGAAGGGTCTTGGGACCATTTGTGGCACATTCCAGAGGCCAGTAGTAATCTCACCCATCACACTAAACTCAAGAGCAGGCTGTGAATACTACATAACTTCTGGGGGGGACGGGAGGAGCCCACTGAAAACAATCCCCAAATAGGCTGCTGTCATTTCCAGGAGACTGGATTGTTTAGAGGGCAATTTCACAGATACTTCTGCAGACAGGAACAGAGTGCTGTCAGACACAGCCGGCGCCCGTCTCCCTGGCACCCCCCAAGTCTCTACTCATGGCCGCCTTCTTCCAGCAGTATTTCTTCCAGGGCCCAGGCACCCGGTAGTTGCTGGCACTGAGGGGTATCACCCCAGGGCTGTATCCTAAGGCGGGGTCCCCAGTGGCACATCTAGTGTGGTGACTGAGTCCATGTTCTACAATCCGTTGTGCGTTGATCACCTATCACACGCGCAGCCTGTCACTGCACTGGGCAGTGGGGATCGTGAGGAGCAAACCAGGCAGGCTGCCCCCGCTCATGAAGGAAGCACATGGGGTGGAGACCTGGGGGAAAGTCATAGAGGACCTGGGCCCAGAGTTCCCATTGCGTCACCCATGAAACAGGTGATCGCAGGGCTGTTTTGAGGACTCGGGCAGGGAAACTCGCAGTGATAACAATCCGCTAATGAGGACCATGCCTCTGGTGTAAACCCCTCCTCCGTGTCCTGTGCTCCCGGCACACTGAGCCACTTCCCCTGTGGCCTCTAGCTTGACATCACACCCTTGCTTGGCCTCCTTCTCTTCCCAGTCCTCCTCCCCCTCCTGGGAAGATTCTGAAGAAATCATCACTTTCACACACATCTTTGCTGTAGGGTCTGCTTCTGCGGAACACAACTTAGGACACTGGGAATTGCCAAGTAAACACTAGGTACCCTGCCAGTCCCGCTGGGAGCTGTCTTTGCCATGTTCAGATTCGGGGAGCACCAGTGTCCTCAGCATTAGAAGGCATCTGTGACTGATTCCTTAGGAGCACAAGGACACACCTCCTAGTGTGCCTGTGGGACCTACTTTTCCTGCAGGGCCGCCCTCGAGGTCAGGCAGTCATCCCCAGCTCCTAGGGAATCAGTCACAGATGCCTTCTAATGCTGAGGACACTGGTGCTCCCCGAATCTGAACATGGCAAAGACAGCTCCCAGCGGGACTGGCAGGGTGGTGGCTGGTGGTCGTTCTAAGCCTTCAACTCGGGAACTTGGCTTTGGGACGCTCTGTGCCCCGGATACAGAGATTGCCCAGGATGCCAAAAGATAGTATACAAATTTTATCTCATGATTGCCATCTCTTGCTGTTCTTGGGAATCTCAGTGATCATCCTAGATTAATCCTTTATTGCCCCTCTATCCATTTCCTGCCTGCGGGGAGATGGCACAGTGCTACCAGCCTTCCAGGGGGATATCCGGATGCTGCTCTGGGTTGTTTCCTGGACTGTGTTATGTTTGTGGTATTTGCTAGCTTTTTAAATTTTGAATTTTTGCTTGTGACTTTTTATCCTTATTTCAGATATTCTTCACAGCTAATTTTGGAAGGTGGGCTCCCCAGACTTTGTGGGTTTCAGAAAGCCTCAATATGCTTGGGCTGTGTGATGACTGAAGACTTTTCCCAGGCTGGCATCTAGCTCTGCAGTGTCGCTCTCTCCCTCCCCTTCTACCCACACTCTGGTGGCCTCAGAAGTCTCCACCCTGCACTGTCCCCATATCAGCCGAGACCCCACAGTTCAAGGTGGGGCTATTCATGTAGTCATTTCTAAGAAGGCCGTCTAACAATAAATATATTACATGATCTAAATTACACACAATCCATTTGAGTGTTTCCCCAATGTAATCAAATGAAACATGATGGGAAACCTGATTGAATACATTGCCAACCCCAAATCCCTTGGTCACGACTCTGTGTGCCGTAACCGTCTTCCTCCCCTTGACCTGGGAGATGTGACAGGGAGAAACTGGGAGGGAGACAAGGGTCTGAATGTACTCTAGTTTAAAAACACTCATGTTTGCAAATATTATGAGATAGGACCTTGAAAATTATAGGGTGTTGGAAGGGGTGTGTGCAAAGGAGGGGCCTTAAGAATAAGCCTCCTTAGGATCTCAGGACATCTGCTCCTGGTGGCTGGACTCATTGTGAGACTTGACCACACATTTCCAGGTGTGGGTTTTAACTACAGCCTCCAGTGTCTCTGTGTGTGTGTGTCCACTCTCCCTTGAATCTGCCAGGGGTACAGCAAATGAGGCCTGTGGTCAGGGTCTCACAGAGAATCTGGTCCCCCAAGTTGTCTTCAGAGCAGGAGGTATCAGTATTCATGAACCCAACAGCTTCTCTTTTGCAACTTCTTGGTTTAATTTACCCCTGTGATTTTAGACCCAAGTTTATTCCAAAAAAAAAATAGTTCCTGGTTTGTCTTTGCTAACTAGAAGGGGAGAGGAATTTAGCTATGGCCAGGCCATGCCTGTTGCATAGATCAGGTCATTCCATGGGGCAGGACTGGGGCAAGAGCCAGAGGAAGTGGGAAAGGCAATTCCAGCACTGATCAGAGGATCTGGATATAAAACTCTTTTCACATTCATCTTCTCATCTGAGCTTCACTGTGTAGTTTTATCCAACCCCAGACTACACTGAACTCAGAATCAACATTTTCCAGTAAAGTTAAAGATGAAGGAATTTAATCAAGAGTATTCAACTAGGTGGCAAGGGCAGGATTTGAACCCTGGTCTTCAGAGTTCAAATCCACAGCATATCCAGCGAGACAGATGTGGCTACTGGAGCATCACTGTTCATTAAGCCTTTTTAAAAAGGCTTTACCTGTAATAGACACTTTTTACAGATTCTCTTATTTAATCCTCGTCTCCTCTAGCATGAGCTGGCTTGGAAGGAGAGGGAGGTTGGACCGACTGTGATCGGGAGCGTTCCTCAGGGAATTCGCACCACAAGCAAAGTCTCCAAGGCAGGATGAGCATGGACAATGCAAACGCTGCCCTGACAGCATAGCAGAAACTCCAGCAAGCGCAGAACAACAAGACTAGACAGAGACGTGCCTCCCAAACTGACTCCTTGGGTCCCAGAAGAGTGCAGCCCACACAGTCAGCAGTTTGGGGAATGAATAAGTCACTGAGCCGCTCTCCATTTTCTGAACATGCTGTCCAAGCTCCACCTCCTGTGAATCTGTGAGATATAAAACTTGACACAGACTCAACACTAGTATGGAAACTTGGCTGAGCTGCTCCTCTGTGCCTCAGTTTCCTCATCTGTAAAATGGGAAGTCATTTTCCTTGCCTGGCAGATTGCTGTGACGATTAAATGAGTCAATACAATAGGACTGGTCCAATATTAAGTATTGGCTAATGTAATGATGAGAGACCTGAGATTACTCCCATCGGCTGCCCTGGGGAGTTTCTGCCACTTGACATGGATTGAGATTTCATGACAAGTACTAGAGAAACTTCAGTTCCCTCTAGTGAGGCTCTAGCTGAGCCTGCTAGCTCTGGCTTCTTTCTCCTTTCCTACCACCTCCAGTCCCAGGCTAGTTTCCCGGTTCTGGGGCTCTGGCTCAGGGTGCCTGTGTCAGCTAATACACAGCTGCTAGCTGGAGAAGAGTTGTTTAATACCTCATTAGCACCTCCGACTGCTGGTTGTGGGCACTAATCACTTCAGTTTGCTCCCTCTGGAGTCACTCTGAGCAGCCTTTGAAAAGCAGGCCATGTGATGGCCTGGAGACTTCCCCAGCTGGCCCTAATTCCCTCTCTCGGTTGCTCTCTTTCCCCAGAAAGTGAAACAAGTTAGTGGTGAGAGTGTGGTAATTATATAGATGTATGTAAAAAAAAAAAAAGGGTCAGACCTGAGGTCCTTCTGCAGCACCTGAGACAAAACCTACAGGCAGCTTTCCCCAAGCCTCCTTCCTCTTCCTCTCCCTACCCTCACCTGCAGACCTCTCCCTTCACCCTTGCCACCCGCAGCTTGGTACAGGAATCAGGGAGAAGCCTAGGGCCCAAATCTAAAGCAGATGTTTGGGACGGCGACAAGTGAGGTTGGGTGGAGACAATAGGAAGGATGTGGACCCTGTTAGAACTGCTTGTTGCTCTGACCCACTGCCAAGGCCGAGAAAAATAGAGTGACTGTTCCTGGTTAAATACCCAGCTTTGACTCTTGCCAAACTTTCCTGGGCCTCAATCCTCAGTCTCTGGCTTTACTTTCCAAGTTCTCCATATCCTGTGCCAACCACCTTCTTAGCCCCCTTTTCTCACCACACCAAGCCCCTAGCCCAGCCTGACCCCCAAAATCAGGGCCTGGAGGTATGCTTTTTTAAAATCCCTCTTCCTACTTAATCTACAATGACATTTTTGCAACCCAAACTCAAGATAAGTCCTGACAAGAGTTCTGTGCTCCTTCTGGGAATGAGAGGCTGTCTGGAAGTATGGGTGTCAAAATGATAGAGTCTTCAGGTGCAGGGGGCTCCTCATTCAGATTTCCCAACAGCAGAACCACTGCACTGCTGGCCCCACACCGACACCAGCTGTCTCCAGAGCTGCATCCATGACCCGAGAACATGGCAGTCTACCCTGACGGGGACAGAAAGTGCCAGACCTGAAAAGCACCCAAGTATAATGCCGCTGTCTTGACTTTTTGAGAAGACACAGGCTGGCATCATCCTGAACAGGTTTCAGAAGAGAAATCCCTCTGGGAAAAGGAGCCTGAAGTTTTCTCTAAAGGAGATGAATGGCTGAACCTAAGGTTTATCCAGCTGTAATCTCTAGCTCAGAAGTTTGGGGGATCAACCTTAAGATCTGCCCAAGCCCCAGAGCAGAGCAGGCATCAGCCACTGCACACTACCGACATGACTGGGGACTCCAATTTCCTGGACTTAACATCAGAGGAAACTGGAGCAAAGCTCAGTGTTTCCACCCAGAGTGATCACAACCAACTTCATGGCTGCCCGTGAAGCTGACCTGCCCCATCATCCCTCCCACTTCGCTGGAAATGACATGACGTTTTCCTTCTGTCATCCCCTGACCATTCTGACCACAGTGCAAACTCTCCTGATTGCAGTTAGTGTTGGAGATAGCGCCCTATCCCCATCCACTCCAGATCTTTATTTCATTTACCAAGCTGTAGGCTGCTGGCCAGCTGCCTGCTGCCAAAGTCAACACCTCAGGTCTGCTTTGTCTGGGACAGTAAGTTACAGGGAGAGTGGGCCCTGAGATCACAGAGTTCTCTAATCCAGCCTTCCCAGAACCAGCAGGGGGATGGCCTAATGATGGCACAATGAGGGGCTTGCTCCTTGGGGTTTCCTGGTTTAGACTCCATCTTTGCAAGGATTCTTGTTCTCTGAAAATGAACCTGTATAGAGGAGTTAGACAGATTTCACTTGCCGTTAATAATCTATACTCTGTAAAGACTCCCCATGCATCAACTAAATACCTCCTCCCCACCATTAAACCGGAAGGAAAAACTATGGCAGTGGGTGGTGGTGGGTTTGGGTGCCCAAGCCTTAGGGGAAGAGAAATTTTAGGGGAAGGAACAAAACTGTGAGCTGCTCAGAGGCAGGGATCATGTTGTTTCTTGTGTTCCTATCTCCCCACACAGTGCCTGATACAGATATTTGCTAAAATGCAGCAATGCAAAGAATAAATGGGAGAAAGGGAGACCACAAATCCAGTGATGGAACAGAAAGTTTTGGGGAGAGGAGGAGGTACCTTTATAGAAAGTGAAATGACAAGTTGGAGGGGACAACTTAGACCTATGACTTCTAAGAACTAACAAATCACAACACACACACAATTTTCCTATTACACTATAACACAACATTTTGTTTTCAATGTAACATAAAAGCCATCAAGGTCTCTCCAGCTGGCTTGCAAATAGTCTGATATCCCTGACTCTGCTAATGGGCAAACAGAGGAATGTCTTGGCAACTCCTTCAAGTGGGAGTTCTGAGGAGAGAGGGAATGTTGTTGGTCTGGAGAAAGAGGACAGGAAGATTCAGGAAGATTCCTTCACATGCAAATCCATGCTGCAAGTGGGGGAGATGGGGGCTTTAGAAATAGTGACTCCATCCTAGGGAGGGACAGGCGCACTCCCCTACCTAAGATCCTAGACATATGGTTTCAATACTCAGTCTTGTTGAGGTGTGTGTGCTTTGCAAACGTTTACTTCCTCTGAGAGAGCCACCAGGAATTTGGCTTTTGCCAAAGGGTGCTATGTTTCATGTAAGGGGACTGTTGAGACAAACGATGTATTTGAATAACTCTGTGGACTAAGTTACCAGAGATAACATCAGGGTATTGTGGAGCAGGTCTGACCTCATTTCAGTTACATGTAGCCTATGGATTTCCCGCCGAAGTGGGGATATTAAAATTTCAGGATTTTCTTGTATCATTTAAACACAGTTCGTTTAAACTTGAAAATCATAAATCATCTCATGAGTCATTAGTTGGTATTCCAAGGAACTTTCTAGGTGCAAAAACATTTACAGAAACAATATCTGTATCTCCAAGATTAGGATCTCCTCATAAATCCCAAATCCTCAAGTGTCTGACAAGTAAACAAAGGTACAAAGTGTTCACCTGTCACAAACCGTCACCAAACAAACAGGAGGCAGAGTCAGTAAGCACTGGTGGCCCAGGGCCTGGTCCATTTCTTAGTCTAAACTAATTTGTCTGAGACAAACCAGAAAAGTGGAGACTTTGGGCTTTGACATGAAACAGATCTATGTTCCAACACAGCTATGTCATTTACTAGCTAAGTAAACTTGGCCATGACTTATTCTGGGTGAACCTCAACTGTGTCTTGTGTAGAATGGTGGAAACAAGACCTACCTTGCAGATTTGTTATCAAACTAGACAACATATATACATCAAAGCTTCTAACGTGAGGGAAAGCTCAAAAAATGGCAGTTACCATTGTGACTCAAAAACAAGGTGCATTTAAGAGGACTGGGTTGCCTTGTCCAAATTGCCTAGACCCATGGCACAGGTCTGAAAACAGTTCTAATACTCCCTTTGGGCTTTGAAGTGGCATGTGAAGGGAGAGAAGGTCTCTTCTGCCCTGGGACCCTCTTCCTAGGTGTTTGGGTCCGGTGTTTCGAATACCCTTCTCTCTGACCTGCCTGGACACAGAAAGATAGAACAAAGTCACATATGTACCTTCCCTCCCAGTCATTCATTCTAGTAGCCTCTTCTTATGGATTTATCAGGTCCCTAAATCATAGTCAAGATAGTATCACATAATATGATAGGAAAAATTATTTCCAAGTAATTAGTCTATTTTCTTATTTAGTTAATAGCATCATTTTGCAGGTCAGGAAAATATTGAAAGACAGTCTTGCCTGACTGAGGATGAACCATGGACATTAAGAAGAAAGTATGAATGTTTAATCAGTTCACAACTCTCTATCCTGTGAGGACATCTACACATTCCACACATCTGGTGCAAAAGTGTCTGAAGATATCTTTGTGAAAAGGCCAGATGATAGGAGATACCTGTGCTGCAGGGGAGGCTGAGACCCAGGGCCCAGGAACATGGGATACAAGTAGATGCCCATCACCAGGCTGTATCCTGCTCAGGGACACAATGAGGTTTATAAAAGAAAAATTACCTCTTCACCTAGCTACCTGAGTGTATCACGGTTTACTTCTTCCTAGAGTCATCCTGAAATGACAAAGTCCAAGGAGCTTGTTCACTCAGAAAGTAGCCTGGTTTGTCAGTCAAGGCAGAAACACTAGGTCTAAAGCCTTCATGGCCAGGAAGACTACAAAGGCCATGGTGACCTGCTAATTGGGTAGCAACCACGTTCATTCTGGATAAGCTACAGGGGGAACTAGGCAGGGAGCCTGGCGTTCTTCTTGCAAGGTGACTGGAAGCTGCAGTTCTGTGCTGGTGTGTCTGGCCCCTGTCCCTAGAGGCACTAATACTGTCACCCCTGGTGCTTAAGCTGGTGCTGGTGCTGGCTAGTATGAACAAGCGAGGTCTTTATGGACAACCGAGAAAGCTCTGCTAAAGCTACCTCTGGTGCCAAAAACCTAGTTTTCATTCCTTTGCCTTTTGAAGAGATTGTGACATCCACATCCCCTTACCAGGAATTCCCTGGTCTTCCTGCATAGACCACACCTCAGTCTGCTGCACAGAACCATGTCCCTGCTGTGCTTACTAGTGTTCTCAGAAGCAAAATCCAAGTAAACTAAATGGGGGAGGGATGGGACTGACAGCAAGTCACATTTCAACTGTAGGCCACTCTGTCACATATAAACCAGATCACCAGAGTCCTGCTGGCAGATGTCTAAATGTACTCTCTTTGCACTCCAAACAAAAAGAACCAAGTTCTCCAATAATTTGGAATGGTTTCTTGCTAAATGGTATAACGACTGAGTTCTCTGAGCCAGAAATACAAGTCAATCCACATTTTTGGAGATAATTTGGTGCCTACTCATGTTCAACACTATACACATATATTCAAGAACCTGCTGCAGAGACCCAGAAGAATGATCACATGTTCGCCCTGCCAACAAAATCTGTTTAGGGAGTAAAAGCAAAGGAGTAATCAATTTAGAGTATCTGGAGAAAAAATTTTGCAGAGAAACCTTGTAGTCTTTAAATGATTCATCAGATTTAACAGTAAGAACCTGAACTAGATTCTCCCCGGTCAACAATGGTCTCAGAAGACTCGTTAAACTATCTGTGAGAAGCTATAATGAGTGAGGAGACACTGATCTTGGGTAACGCGTTGCTCAAGAGACCATACGCGTTGCTCAAGAGACCATATGGATTCTTTTTTCCTGCCTCTCTAGGACTTGTAGGACAGGCTGTTAAAAAATGGAATTGCGCCACCAGGGAGGACTCTCTGGGTTCAGTGGGTTAGGACACAGCACTGCAAACTAGCCACAGCCGCGTCAGTGCCAGTTAGATCCCCGCCCCGGAGCTGACCCACATGGCGCGGCTGACCTCTCCTGACCGCCCACTACTCCCCTCAGCAGTGTACTTGGTTGATCTGCCTGTCCTGCTCCCCACTCTGTCTCTGGTGAATCCTCTCACTGCCCCTGCACCTCTGGCCTGTACCCCAGTTCTGCATGCATAAATAAATTTTTTTTAAAAAAGTATCACAGGATATGTGAAGTTGTTATAGTATGCCTAAGGGTCTAAGTGAAGCCAAAGTTGAGGTTTGGAACCCTCCAGGGCAAGATACCTGTGGAGGGACCTGTTGGAGAGAGAGGTCAGAGAACTCTCTCTCTGGTGGCTTAGAGGCAACAGTGCTGAAGCCAGTATTTTCTGTGTTAATTCAAGAACCATCCTACCAGCCTCTTGAGACTTACAAGAAACTTTATGACGGACTGAAATTACTACATGGTGAATGCTCACAGTGACCCACTCAAAGTCACAAAAACAGCAAGTGTTAAAGATGTAGGAATGTTAATCTAAAATGTATAATTAAAGGGCAAAAAATTTTTTTCCCTAAAACCTCTCAGGGGCTTAATCAGGTGAGACAGAGAGAAAGCACTCTTAAACAGCAGTTTTCAAGATAAGATTCCAATTCTCTGGGTCTGGGGTGGCACAAAAAGCAGCAATTCCAAAGAGGAGTTTGGTTTTGCACATTGGAAACCAGCACACCTATCACCCGATTAACTACTCCATAAAGCCAGGGTCCCTGGTGCTTTTCCTTCTAGTCCCAAATCAGAGGTCTGGTTTTCTCTCTCAGTCAAACTTATTTTGTGGAGGGTCTTGGGGCATACAAATATATGCAAATCAGGTATACATCAAAGTGTTAGCAGTGGTAATTCTGAATGACATGTGGCTTATTTCCCTTGTACTTTTATTTCTAAATTCTCTACACTCAGTTTCTTATGTTGTAAAACAACAATAAATTCATGTTCAAAAGATTGATGAGAAAAGATGCTTGCCAAACCAGTTTCCTCTTTAGGAGCTCAGCACAAGCACACACCCATCTACTGGACTCTCTGTGCCTGGCACCATGGACAGCAGTCAGGGGAGGGTGAAAGGGCAAAGTCTGGGACTGCCAGGGATCTCGTGTATGTTCTATACCAAGCTAACTGTTTCTGAAGCAATCACTGGGAAAATACAAAACCATTTCTAAATTTTTCTTTCTGTCCCCATCTCCAATTTTAGCGCTGAACCACCACTCAAAACAGTCACTTGCTCCTTTGTCCTTTTAAAGTGATTTATTTACTGTACAAAATATTTACACTATGACTGCAACTGTCTGGCCCTTTTGCCTGGCCCGACAATTTTGCAGCAGGGCTTGATCTCTGCTGAAGTTCTAGAAACATGCCGACACTCTCTATGGTGTTCACTTGGTGCCTGGCTCCTTCAAAGACACAAAAAGGTCAGAAGGTTAGCTGCCCCTCCAACCCCCACCCTCCGTACCTGGGCCACAGGGGCAAAAATTAAAGAACCAGCCAAAATAAGAACTGTGAATTTAAAAATTGCCCAAGAAATAACAAACACTTTTCCTTTTCTCTGAATATTGTACTTTCAACCCCCATTCTAGCTAGGATTAGGGGGGTAAAAGGGAAAAAGAAAGGTCAAAAAGAGCAAAATACTTTTGAACAGAACTAAGAGAGTGAAGTGGAGGGAAAATAGAAAACCACAACAGTACCAAAGGGTTTTGTTAAACAAAGACTCTGGGGCTAAGGGCGCAGCTACGCCAGCTGGTGCCCAAGACGCTCTGAAAAGCGCTATGACTAGTGCTTAAAATGACAGATCTAGCCAAGAAAATCAACTCACGCTCCAGCACCCGTCTCTGGAGAGCTGCTGGAGGGGAGACTGCAGAATCACGAGGGACAACTGCCAAAGACAGCAGAGCCGGTCCACCTGCCCCCAGCCGGGAACACCTGGGGCCCTGGGACAGCACTGCGTTGCCCAGGATGATGACGAAACTTGCCTTCTGACCCCAAGGGAAAGCGATGGGGTAAGCAGCAGCACCCTGTCCTGGTCCCTGAGGAGAGCAGTGACCACGTGGCATGGAGGACCCTGGGGCACAGAGGCCCATGCTGGATCTGAGACCCATGGAGGAGTGAGGTCAGCACCCACACCTAGGACAAATGACAACTGCGAAGAAATGAGGTCAGGCAGGAATGTAGCAGCTCAGGAGGGCTTGTTCCTTGTGACCCCTGGGAACAGAAGGGCTCAGACACGCTTCCTGGAGGCTGAGGCTTAGCCACGAGTCTTGCCTTCTCTCTGGACTCCGCACTTGCTGGTTTTGGCACGACAGATGGCTTGTAATATTCTCAGTTGAATGCCCCAATGGGAATAGTAGCTCGCAGCAAATCCTTCTTGAGAACAGAAATTTGGGAAGTTGATGAGATTTGGAGCCTTGAAAATGTTTTCATCCAAACTGTTGAAAGAGGATGCTGTCATCTTTCCAGAGGCAGCTGCAGGTTCTCTTCAATCATCGCACAACAGTGAACCTATCTTCCTCCCTCCTTAGTTCCTCTTGCTAGCAAGTGATGGAGGGAGGGAGATAACCAGGACAGAGAGGCATTTATTGTCAGACTTATCTCCTCTGTGCGTGTCCCAAGGTCCTGACCTGAAGGACCTGTCATAAGCACTAAACCAACTGATTCCTTTTCCCTTGCCTCAGTGCTGCCAGGGACCACCAAGCAAAGACAGAAATGGGGAGTGAGGATAGGCTATTCTTACTGTCCCTTACTAAACATTTTCTTTAGCAAAAAAGGAAAATAATCCCCAGCTCTTCCCAGTTGCATAAGCTGGAGGTTAAGTGGCCAGGCCCAGCCATACCTCACTGTAAAGAACAAACGCAGGAGAAGCATCAGTAGTCTCTGAGCCAGTCATGTGCCTAAACAGGCCCCTTAGCCCCAGAGCAGAATCACATTCATCACTGAAGGCTACAGCCCAGCTATCTTTCACATTCTTAGGTCTGTCTGTTTTTCTTACTGGCTCATACTCAAGAAAAAGCTCACACAGCTCTTCTTTGTAGGCTAATGATCATTTCCAGAAACACTTGCAGGGAAAGTTTCCTCTCCAGTTCTGACACCACAGAAACATCGTCCAGTGCTATCAGCCCCCGTTAGAGGTAGTCCAGAGTCACAGCCTGTGCCTGATGTAGCATGGAGGGACAAAGCTGAAGATTGCTCACGTGGGTCATCCTATTCATGCTTCTCCCGGCCCCACGTGAGAGGAGGTAATTAAGCTGTCCATCAGAAGGACTTACACACCTCAGGTCAAGTTGCAAGGGCCACGGAAGCGACCTCTAAGAGCATCAGCGAAGGCGGCTGAGGAAGGCGAGGGAACGCCAGCTTTCTAGATGAGCCAAAGCTTTTGTGTCATCTCCCGCGGTCACTCTAGTCACTCCCTCCACTGAGATCCTCTGAGAACCAACTGAAATTACAGCAGCACAGGCCTCTCTCTTCTCATGACTGAATGTGTAGCTCGAATTACGTACCATGCTAAAGTGACCAGTGGGGAAGATGGACAGGAAGGGGGCGAGGGAAGGACAAGGCTTGTAGGTGCCTAAATCCTCCAGACACAGGGGAGCATGCAGCACCTTCTGGCTGATGGTTATGTGTGTGTTAGGGTCAGTGGTTATGACGTCTGTAAGGTGCACCCAGATGCTCTGGAGAGTACAGGGGCCAAGTGAACGGCAGGAGTGGTCAGAGCATGCCAAAGCCCTCGCAGCCCTCGCTGATGGCCAGCTGCAGCATTCTGTGCACTTCTTCATACGAGTCATACGTAGGGAGGCACAGCTGGTTAAAACTGGAAGGGCAAGGGAAGAAGTGATTAACTTGTATTCCCAGAAACACGGGTGGGGGCTGCAAAGACAATCCCCCAGGAAGTCTGCACAGGCAGTCAGACACCTACCATGTATGTGCCGTTGGTAGCGTGCTGTGGGTGGGCGCAGCAATAATCTGGAATGAGGGGCAGAGGGCAGCAAAGCCTCCAGGTGGTAGCTGAGAGGAGCCTGTTGTGAACTGAAGTAGCCGAGCTAGCTCCTCCTGGGTCAAACTGGAAACCACAGTCCAAAACCACCTCATGACCTGGCAAGGAGAGCACAGTGCCAGTGTTACACCAGTAGGCAAGCCAAGATTTGACTGGTAGGGCAAAAAACAGACTAGCCTGAAATGGGGAAGGGGGTGTGCCCAGTTACTGTTCTCTATGAGGACACTGGGAGGAACATTTAGACTTGATGACAATCCCTGAACGTTGTCACAAAGTGAACAGGACAGTCACTGACTGCTTGGCTCTACTCCTGCCTTTCCATTGCTCCCGTGGCAGTCAGCATGACAGTTCTAGGGATCAGGCTCCCTCCTGTTGAGACAACCTCCCACATCTGATCATTTTTTCACATTTATCATTTCCCACATTTACCATTTTTTCCCAGTCAACATGTCTGCTCCTGATGTCTTGACTTTTCCCTCTGGGGCATCTTCCTCACAATACAGCAGAAATCCAACTAGCAAGAGCTTGGCCTACTTACCTTTTCTCTGAAATGCCATGAGCCTCCGACAACCACTGCATGGGCTTTGAAGTCAGACACACTGATGTCCCCAGTCCCACACATCAGCAGCTGGAGAAGAAAGTCAGGTATTACTAGGGCAGTCGGAGGGGCAAAGACCCAGCATCAGTTCAAAATGTCACTCTGCAAAGTGTGGGATAAAGAACACACCTAGAAAAAGGCTTAAGGTGGGGATATAAAGCCAGAAAACAGCTTTTGGAAAACCAGTTTCAACAGAACAATGGTTCCTAACTGGTAGGGTAAAATTCACACAGCTTTCCAAAAACACATAGGGATGTCTATGGTCTTACCCCCAGAATCGACTGAATCATAACTCTAGGAAAGGACTATGAGCTTGTGTATTTTGAAAAAGTTTCCCAAGCATTTCTGATGTACAACCCTAATTAAAAACTGCTGTTGTGGATTATTTTGAATTGAAACAAAGGACAAAAGACATTAAATTTATAACAGTCTACTCTGAACACAGCCTGGGGGGACCAGGGAGAAAAGGCAGGCCTTTCACTTTGCTGAAGACCCCCTGGCATTTATGAACTTGCAGATGGTCTTTCCTCTCCCCCTAGGATCCAGCTCTCCTTTTGTAGATTGCCCTTTTACTATCGCTCCTTCATCCCGTCTCTATTTGATCAGATAAATTTAAAAGTACACCAAGAAAAATAAAGAGATTAATGACATCATAGCACTAAACATTTTGTTGATGTCCTAACTTGGTTCAAGATCCAGTATGTTACTTAGCAGGCAATGAGAACTCATCCAACAGCTATAAAGAACAACATATTCTAATCAAGAGACAAGAGCCCAAAACAAGCCTGAGGAGCCATAGTTCCCGGGAGGGAACACGCTAAGCGAATGAATAACCCAGAGCAGGATGTAGACTAACTGTAAGACAGGAGTCCTCCTACTGACTTTCACACATTGTTACAAATGCTTTGCTTCATGATGTAACAAGACACCAGCAGCTATTCCTCAGTCCAAAAAATAATAGGATTAGGTAACCCCACTGTCTACCAGCAAGCAACTCAGGCTGAGAAATGGAGAGTGCACTTTGCTTGGATTTCATACTTGATGGTCCAAAATGTGATGAAAGTTGTATGAGACTTTGACTCTTGTTCTTGAAGAAATTGAAACTGCTTTTCTGTTCCCCACTTTTAATGTACTAATCTGGGTCATTTTAAAGACCTTCCTTACTGCGTGAGACAGTTTGCAAAAACATGCTCCTTAGAAAAGCCATGGAAAACCATTAAAACCATTAATTTGCACTGCATGTGTCAACTGTGAGCAGCAGGTAAAAACACATTTTATTTTTGCTCACACTTGTCATGAAATTCAATTTCGTTAATTATAGAATGGAACTTACCATCTATAGTTTCTTTCTTTCTTTCTTTTTTTTTTTTTTACTGTTACAAGATCTGAAATAAAATTATATATTGTTGTGGCCCCAAACTTTGAAATACGTCACCTCTCTTGGTTTGTTCCTTCATCAGAACAAGGCTCATGCAAACAGGGGTTTTGTCTTACTGCCATCTCCCCAATGCCTCAAACAGGCAATCACTAAATAAACTTTATCAGTTCCTTAAGCCACCTTTACTTGCCACTGGATTTGCAGACTGCACAGGGCACCAATCTGCTGTGTCAATATTCTTGAAGAATAAATAATTATTGATTGCTCTTCATAAATGGTCATTTATGTAGTTGGTTTCTAATGTTCACAATCTTAACTTATTAAAATCTGAAGAATGGATTAATATATGGAAGAAGTGACAAAGTGAAAACAGTTCTCGTATAAAGGGCTTTCCCAGCGCATCTCATAACTGAGAACACAAAGCTGCTTCCCTTGGGCATACTAAATGCCCATCAAGATATGTGCTGGCAGCTGTAAGCACTCACCTCAAGTTCATTTTCATCAAAGATAGCCAAAAGGTTCTCTGGGACCAACTCATTCAGGCCTGAAACAAAGTAGCCAAGTCAAAGTCATGTCTACAAGCAGATCCAGGTTATCTTTATATCTTCACCTCAAAGCCAACAACAGACCAGACCTTACCTTTCAGGAAATGTTCCACCTCCTCTTTCACTTGACTGGCCAGCCGATATTGAGCCAGTAAATTTAGATAGAAGATTTTATTTGCATTGGTGACTGGGGTTTGAGCTCCACCTGTCATGAGTTCTACAACCTGAAATAAGAGGCAAAAGATAGGGAGAAGCTGTGGGTGAAAGTTTATAAGGTAACATCTACCTGCTGTGTACTCAAAACATGGCATTATTTAATTCCACCATAGTCACAGGTTTCTATCCCTTAAAGAATACTCTCAGCAGTAAGATTTAATAAAGAAAACATGTTTTTTTAAAAAAAAGGACCAAGATCACAAATGACCTAAAGCTAGAGTGCTTACTATGGTGCTACTAGTCTTGCAGGGTTATTACGTTAAGTGGAAAGAAAAAAGAGAAATTTAGCTACTTAGTCACCCTAGCCACATTTTGGGTTTTCAAATAATTGCAAAAATAGGGAACATTTCTATCACTGAAGAAAAGTTCAGTCTGACAGTGCTGCTCTGGTGGCTGGGAAACGTGGAACCATCGTTGTTGGTCTTCTGTCTCACCTTATCCAACTGTCCTGACTTGTTATATTTCTCTTCGGCAAAGACCAGCTCCATCTCACTCATGTCATTGTTGAGGATGAAACAAACTTTAGATTTGTAAAATTCTGGGTCATCTGTTTCAAAATACTGCAGAGACAGGAAGACACAGAACAGGTCAAGACTCTTCCCAGAAATGAAAACTGTAACCACTTGCAACTCTCTCAGTTTAGGAATAATAAACTCAGAATGGAGAAATTCTGGAGTTAATGGCAAGGGGTGTTAGTAGAGAGTGCACACCTAAAATGTTACCTTGTAATGCATACGTAATCCTATGATTTGGGCCAAGAAAGAACGGGTGAACCGAGCTCGGACCAATTGCTTGTAGGCCCCTCCCAGAGAGGACTCATAGAGACACTTGCCCACCAATCTCCCGGCAAACTCATATATCTTTAAGCGAAGATGAGCAGGGCGATTGGGGTTGGGATGCACCTGCCAAAGAAAGAGATTAAAGAGCTCTGGGTTATTTTTCTTCAAGTCCAGTTCTGGAAAGGCCCTCCTTCCCCAACCCCACCCCAGGGGAACAAGAATTTCAGTACAAGGACCAAAGATCCCATCTAAACAGCATTAGTCTTTTGGTGGCCATCACTGAGTAAATCGTGACATTTACTCAGTGATGGAAAGAGAGCAAAGACACTTATGGCATGATGAAGATCTTAGATTAAATTTGTGCTTCCCGGCTGAGAATGGAAGCAATCAGTAGATGATGTGATGCTTTCTCCCTAACTGCTTTGGCCAAAGTTTACTTCTCTACTCCTGATACCTCTATTCATAGAGCTAGTACAGACTTCAACTGCTTCAAGTGTGTTTTGAGAAGGAACTGAGTTATTATAATAACTAGTAGGAATATCACTGCATTATAATGATTTTTGCTAAGTATTCATCTGTTAGCATTTTTCTTTATAAATGAAATAATGAAAGGCAGAGGGGAAGGAGGCAATCTCACTGGTTCATATTATAAGAATCACAATTAAAAACAAGGCACAGGTTGTGAGATTTCCACAACAGTGATGTAACCTAGAACACTTGTTAGTCTATCCACTATAACATAATCCACATTTCACCCTGCCATGGGGAATTCATACTTACTAATGCTTGGTTATTGTCACTGAATCGTGTGAAGAGCTGACTGGTGGTATCAAATAGTGCTTTGCAGATTAGCTCAAACCATTCCCGGCGAGGTCCTCCCCAGTCCAGAGCTGAAAAGTTTAGTAAAACTTTAATTATCGCCTCTTATCACGTTTGTTTTTTTATCCATTGTTCTACACTAACCACTCCTCTACCTTACTATTCGCCCATTCTGAGTAAGCTGAACTGTGGTCACTTTTTCAATCCCACCCCTGTCTGTAAGATTAAAGAATGAGAGATGTGATCACGAAGCTAGTGTCTCCTAGTATGGAAATGTAGACCAGAGAAACAGACATTTCTCTTCATTCTACGAAGGCTACTTGGTCTATGATTCAAACTCTTAAAGCGCTCTCTCTCCAAGGTTCTGCTGAGACTTGTTGCTCTATAATTTTCACCAAGCCATTTGGCCATGAAGCATCGCCCTTTTTGTCTTGACTCATGTCTTCTTAGTCCCTTGGAAAAGGAGTTTTTTGTCATCATTGTTTTTGATGGGGAGAGGAAAAGGGGGTTATTTTTTTACTTTTGGTGGAGAGAGGTTAGGAGATGGGTTGAAGCAAGGAGGAGAGTGAAAAAAAGGTGAATATGAAATTTCAAACTGACCTTCTTCATCTTGGAAAACCACCTCAAAGTTCTTACTCCAATCTGAGATGGAGAAATTACGAGTGGCTTTCAGAGACTGAAAGGCAATGAGAAAAAGGGAACTGTCAGAACACTGGTTGGCATCTTTTGGTTGTGAAAAACAAAAATGCAAGAACATTATCGTTCTCCATTTAATTAACCGGGAGGAGATACATTTCCTGTTATATGTTAGTGGGTGGAGGAAGAAACATATTACCTATAAATAAGCTTTAATAATACCATCTTGTATTTTATTTTAAATGTACATATGTCCAGAAGAAAGTTAAGGTTTTAAAAAAGAATCTAATTCAAGTCTACACCATTCTTGTTGCCAGAAAGATGAAGTTAACTTTTTTAATGTTCTTTTAATACTGAGAAAAAAACTTACATAAAAATATAAAAATGACCCAGATTAGTACATTGTCAGTACAAGAGCAAAGCAATCCTGGTTTCCAGTAAAGAACAGTCTGTCCACCAGGCATCTCTATCCACCAGGCTAGGTGCAGACAGGGAGTCATGCCACCCAGAGAATGCAGCTGAGAAAAGGGGCTTCCAGGCGCACCTAACAGAGCCAAATATCACAAACACTTTCTGGACAGAGACCAAACTTTCTCATTCTTGGGGAATGTAAGAACTACGCCAGTGTCTGCGCAGTGGAGACAGACACACATCAGGTGTTCCTTTCCAACAGACCAGAGTGACAACAAAAATTATTTCCTTTTAACAGAAGAGTTCTTCTCTTCTAGAGATTGAATAACACGAACCCTCTTCTGTAACATCTACTTACATATGCCCTACATAAGAATTGTGAGGTTGCGCAGGAGTTAATTCAATACAGATTGTAAAGCCAAATGTATTAACCAGTCTCTCCTCTCAGTAGCACAGGCCCAACCTCAGTGTAATGAAACACACTGAAGAACAGTCTAAGAGAATTTTAAAAGATGTGAGCAATATGAGTTTCATAACAGAGATAACCTACAGAATGTAAACAAACACTAAAGAGGTTTTTAGTTGGAAAACACTGGGAACTCTTGACGGAGATGAGACTTTTACTCACTGACTCCAACAAGGCGTGCCTGCTGACCTTCAGGGTGACTTTGGAATGTGGTCTTTTCATATGTACCTGTCGAAGCTCTCGTTGGAAAAAGTTTACCTTGTCCTGAAAGGTCTCAGAGCCTCCTGAAGAGAAGCAAGATCCACTGTGAGTTCAGCCTCGTGACAAGACATCTGGCAGGTCCTCTACCCTCAGACACTCAGGGCAGCAGGGTCACTGTCTCCCCCCAAGACCTGTGAACAGCCTTACCTATGTTCTTATGAAGGGAGCGGATGAAAGTGGCAGCAAGAATGTTCCTCTCCTTACAGCTGAGCTCCACAGGAGGCTGAATGCCATCGTCTACCACCAGCGTCAGGAGCTTATGGACAGGGTCAGGGCCAAGGTAAGAAAACTGACAAAATTAAAAAAAAACAGGGAGTTAGTCTATAAAACCTTCAAATGCAGCAAAATCTATCCAGACCCCTATCCATTTTTTAAAGTAAATAAACTTTTATTCCTATATGAAAGTATATTTCAAAATTTTTAAGCTTATGAGTATTATCAAATTTGATATAAAAGCTTGCTTTTTTTGAATGGAAAAACTGAAAGTACCTACATTAATCATATTGTTACTCATTTTTGCCTGCCAGAAACAATTGGAAAGGAATTATGTGACTATAACAAGGTTAATTTGCAGTTCAGGAGGTCAAATCAACAAATACTATTTTGTAGCCAGCTTGTGTGTGTATGTGTGTGTTTCTGCCCTTCTGCAACAACTAATGAAACAAGCTAAGCCTGCTTTTTCCAAGAAAATACATAGCAGGAGTACATCTCCTTGTTTTTCATCTCAGTGCTCTACAACACAAGTTTTACTTTAAATCATGAATAGCAGAACCTGCCTTCAGTAGGGATCACAGGCAACACTACAGATCTTCCAACATAAAACATAAGGGTAAAGATAACAGGGATATATAAAATAGCAAATGGCTACCTTGAGGAGGTTGGACAGACTGGCTGGAGGAAAGTGATTTGCCTTTAAATTTCAAAAACTCAGAAAAGCTATGAAAATTTTCTAAATATTTAAGAACACTGATTCTAAAAAGAAATAGCTTCAGCACACTGAGATTTCAAGCCAGAAATACTAACACAAACTCAACTAACTTAGCCTTTGGGGCAAAACATAACTATTCTGGGTTGCTGCTGAATCCTGTTTCTCCAGGTACAAATCCTTCTAGAATATATATATTCTTCATGTATTTTGTGAGTACTAACTCTTACTTTATTGAGCAACGGATACCATAAGCACAGTGAGAACTTCTCCAAACACCAAAAGCCCAACTAGGGAAACAGCAGCTACTAAGGCATACCAGGGTTGAGGTCTACTCAGCTTGATCAACTTACTTTTGTTCCTGGGCACACTCGGAAGGTGTAAAGGCGCCAGGGGATGATTTTCAGGTAGAACTCCTTCACTGAGAATTGCTGAGGACCAACAAAGAAAATGAAGTGAATGAAAAATAAAAAGGATCCATTTAGTACTGTACTTCAAATATCATAGTGCCTATCTACATGTCTTGTGATAATCTTTTCCTTTTAAAGACAAAAAGAACAAATTGGACCATACTGAAATCAAATAAATAACACTAACTCTATCTCGAAATAAGCAAATCAAAACTACTACTCTGAAAATACAACTGCATACTGCTTATCACCTAAAAATTCAAATCTTATTGCCGTATCTAAATATATGAGATCAGATCTCACCTATGAGTAGAGAACATTTCCCCTAAAACAATTAAAATCTTCTGTTCAATTAGGAGCTGCTCAGAGAGATTTCCTCCACTTTGGCAGACAAGCAACAACAGTGGTCATACTGTTAAGGGGAAGGATGGCCTATAAAAGAACTCTGCAGGGTCTCGTGGACTCCACCCCTATTCCAGCTTTCTGGATTCCACCCCCTACTCCAGTGATTGGAAACTACAACTCCCAGCAGTACCAAGAAGAGAACTGCGAGGACCTAAGGGCAGAGCAAAGCAGGAATTCCGGGATTTCGGGGGATAATAATTTATCCTCAAGTGGTTTTCCAACTGACACTCTGGAGAGGCAATGGCTCTCTCTTTCTGGAGCAACTGCTCTCAGACCGTGTGGCTGGGGCTAGCAGCGTTATTTTGAGACTAGAGCTCCAAGTTAGCTGGCTGGTGAAGTATTCCAGGTACTTTGTATCCCTCTCTCTTTCCCTGGGTTGTTTCCTTTCCCTTTCCCCTTTTTGTAAGTAAACCCATCACCCTTTTCTGTATGTGTCTGCAGAAAGTTACATTTTGAGCTTGCGGGTGAGGCCCCACAGGCAGGCAGCCCAAGTCTACTCTAGGCTACCCTGTAACAATACCCCAACTCATCCCTAATTGGAAAGGTACCAAGGATTTGCCAGGAAAGAGGAGGTGGGGGGCTGGGAGCATGGGGATGGGGAGTGATGGTAGTCTCATACCAAGAGGGCCATAAAAATCCTTTAGGTTCTTGGCTGGGGGAAGTAGAGTGGAGTTGGGGTTGAAGGATGGGAAAGAAGAGAAAAAGAAAAAAATCCCATGGGGCTCTCCCTGGTGGTGCAATGGGTTAAAGCACCGCATTAAGAAGTTCTCTGAAGCCACTGCAGCACAAATTCAATCCCCAGCCAGGGAGCTGACCCATATGGCATGGCAGACCTCTTCTGACTTGCCCACTGCTCACTGCTGGCCTATACCCTAGTTCTGTAAGCATAAATAAATAAATCTTAAAAAAAAAAAAAAAAAGAAAAAAGAAAATCCCTTAGATAAGAAAGAAAGATCCCTTTATAGCATTTAATCTAAAAATGTTATCTAGACATATAGTAAGTCAGAGTTTTTCTTGATTTTTAAAAATCTTTTCATTACAGAAATTATACATACACAAACTAAAAAAGAACAAATTGTATAGTGAACCCATCATTAGCTTCAACAATTATCAATTCACAGCTAATTTTGTTTCATCCTTAACCCATCATTTAGCCCATTACTAACTCTCCAAGCCAAATAAAGACTAAATTTTCAAATGATGAATAGTAAATAGCAAAAGGTTCTGAAGTAGAATAGAATTAGAACTAGAGTTTTGGTTATGTAATTAAAGGGACATAATAGGATGTCTCAAGAATCTCATTTTTCTGATGTCTGAATGAAAAACCAAAATACAAATATTAAAAAGAAAATCTCTAACACAATGTGCCTCTCAGCTCAGGGGCCTTGGGAAATTCACCCCTTTGTCGCTGCCAGAATTTCTCTATTCCAGTCCTGTAGCCTGATAGTGACATCCACTTATTGTGGCTTCACAAATCACAGAATGAAAGATCAAATTGTTTTGAAATAGCACAAAGGGCCAAACAGAATTTTTACACAAATTCTGAAAAAAAAAATTTAATAATTAAAGTAGTTCTCTTTAACGCTCATGCCTTGAAAACACTTCACAAAAACCATCAAAGGGTAGAATGGCACAGGTGCTCTAAAGCACCAAGGCACAGAATTACAGGCAGAGGCTGAATCGAATCCAAAACACACGTGCAGCAGCAGATGTGGCATGATCTGCCTAAATTAAGGGCCTCCCTTGGTGTCTAAGGAGCACTACAGAAATCAGTGACTTTGCCGTAACTCTCAGGCTCTCAGTTTGTAGTGTTTGTCACCAAATCTTCCAAAACCCCCCAGTGGCTGCCTGAAAGCATGTGCGTATACACACATACACTCGCCGTCTTTCACACACACACACACACACACATACACACACACACACACACACACTTTCCCCTAGCATACATACTTATAATAAAATTTAATTTGTAAATTGGGCAGAGAAAAATTGACAATTCTAGAAGAATATAACAACATATATAACAAAAGTTATGTGAATATTGTCTCTTTCTCAAAGTATCTTAGTATGCATGTACTTTTTTAAAGATTTATTTATTTATTCATACAAAACTGGGGTGCAGGCCAGTGGTGCAGGGGCACTGAGAGAGTGCCCAGAGACAGAGTGGGGAGTAGAACAGGCCGACTGACGAAGTACACTGCTGAGGGGAGCAGCGGGCGGGTCAGGAGAGGTCTGCCGTGCCATGTGGGTCACCCCTGGGGCTGGGGATTGAACTCACGCTGAAGTGGCTTTAGCTTCAGTGCTGTGCTTTAACCTGCTGTGCCACCAGGGAGGGCCCTGCTGTGCATCACTTTTGAAGGAACTGCTGCCACTGACCAGGGCTAACTAAAACCAAGGACAGCAAAACGGTAGCTCCAGAGGAACAGCTATGCCAACTTTGTACAAGCTCTGGCAAGGGAATTCTGAGGCAAGAATGGAGTCCCTACCTTTGGTGACACATAGCAGTACACCTTCTTTGGCTTCTTCACCTTCTCAGGGGTGTGACACTCAGACGGTGAATCTTCATCTTCCTCCTCAACAGCAGTGGAAGGCCGGCGCTGGGAAGAACTCATGTGCATGGGTGGGAGGTGCCATGGTGTGCTGGTACAGTTGGTAGCATTATAAAGATAAGCCTCAAAGTAAATACTCACTCCTGAGGTGGACACATTGCGTTCGACAATATTCTTCTCAGTCTCTGAAGTATATAATAAGGAATAAGGTTTAAGGTAGGAGTCAGGGAGGAAAAATTACCTATCACTAGAACTTGAGTTTGCAGGGCTGTAAGCCAAGTTTGGTTCAAATATCAAATTCTTGTAAAGTTGATCAGAAGGGAACAGACATGCAAAGAACAAGTGGCCTGGAAATAGGCCTAAATCGTAGCTTTTGTTTCAACTCACCACTCAGAACAATAATGTCAAATTCGCCATTATTGATTGGCTGACTTTGGTATGAAATGCAGGCATGGAAGCAGCCACGAGAATGCAGGGTAAGTCGCAAGAACACCTGGCAAGTCTGTCTGTTGGATGTCACTGACTTCTCAAAGGAGACTCCAGTGCTTTCTTCTTCTTGAGGACCAAGCTATAGGAGGAAAATAATGCATCATCAAGCACACATAATGTTTCCTACCTGCAAAGTGACTTAACTCTTCCCAAAGAACTTTCCTTTCTATGAGCTAATCTCACAAGCCTCACAGTCACTGAAGTCAGATGAAGGAGGCAAGAAAGGAATTAGAAAGGGGAAGAATGACAGAAAGGACAGAGAAAAAAGGGAGGCTGCTTACCTCATGAATGGACAAACTGTAATTGAGTTCATCTCTCAAGGATGTGGAATTGTTGGTAGGGTTGTCATACTCATCTCGAGGTACTATTTGAAGGGTGTGTGGCTGCCCACAAGTTAACACAAGAGTAGAAAAATGGCATACTATTTTAGTCTTGGAAGGAACCACCATTCCTGAAACAAAGACAATGAAATCTAATGCTAAAAGATGACAAAGCCTCAGTGAGCCCTATATACAGAACAGGGCTGCTGCCCAATTCCTGGGGATAAACAATACCAGTAAAAGGCAAAGAAAAAAAGGGAAACAGATCAATGCAAATGAACCTGGGGGGTGGGGTTTCATTCTTACCAATTCCTAACCACTGTACTCACTAAACAAAATTAGAAAATAACTTGGAGAAAACAGAACTGAGAATTATAGCTATAGTGATTAGAGTCCCACTGGAAACCTGCAAGGAGGCAAGCCTTTAACATAAGCACTGAAATACTGTTACATGTCACTTTAATAACACATGTGCAGACTTATATGTTGAAAAGTACAAAACAATGAAAAGTTCACAGAGTCTAAATTCAGAGGTGTTCATGTTTATGAACTGGAAGAGTCAACAGAGTAAAGATGTCATTCACCCAAATGAATATACAAGTTTAATCCAATTCATGTCAAAATTGCAACGTGATTGTTTATACAGATAATATTACTTTAAAATTTATGTGGAAAAGCAAAAGACCTAGAATAGCTAAAATAATTCTGAACAAGAAAAATAAAGTGAGAACACTCAGACTATCCATTTCCTTTATTATGTACCTAACAGCAATCAAGGCTCTGTAATGTTGGTGGAGGGACAGAAACATGGAACAATGGAACATCTGAGAACCCAGAAACAGACACCCCCCGATATGCAACTTTGACATAGTTGCAAAGCAATGTAATAGGGGAAAGAGAGCCTCTTCAACAAATAAATGATGCTGGAACAAGTAGGCATCTATTAAAACAAACAAATAGACCTTGATCCAAATCTCATATGTAAATATTAAGTAAAAATGGATTATAAACTGAAATATATTAAAAAAAAATGTTTAGAAATAGGCCCTCTCTGGTGGTGCAGTGTGTTGAAGTGCAGCACTATGAAGTTATCTGCAGCCACTGCAGCATGAGTATGAATTCAATCTCCAGCCAAGAAGGTGACCGTGTGGTGTGGCAGACCTCTCCAGTCTCACCCACTACTCCCCTCTGCAGTGGATTTCAGTCAATCTGCCTGTTCTGCTCCCCACTCTGTCTCTGGTGAATCCTCTCACCTCTACCTCTGGCCTGTACCTCAGTTCTTGTATGCATAAATAAATAAAATCTTTTTTTAAGGAAATGTTCAGAAAAAATAAATATGAGGAAATCTGCAGGATACAGAAAAGAATTCTCAGATACCAAAAGCATGATCCAGAAAAAGATTTTCACCAAAATTAAAAACTTTTGCTCTATAAAGACCTTCTTAACAGGATAAAAAGCTAAAAATTGAGAGAAGTATCTGCAAACTATTTATCTAATAAGGACAGGTATGCAGCATGTATAAAGAAGACTCAAAGTAACAGGAAACAGCCAAAAAATCCAATTACAAAAGACACTTCACCAAAGAGGATGCACAGAAGGCAAATGAATACATAAAAATATGTTCAACATGGTTAACCACTAGGGAAATGTAAATTAAAACCACCACACACGTATCAAAATGGCTAGAACAAAAAGTAGTGACAATATCAAATGTTGGCAAGGGTATGAAAAAACTGCTAGTGGGAATCTAAAATGCTAAAGGCACTCCAGAAGAGCTTGGCAGTTTCTTAAACCCAGTAATTGCATTCCTGGGCAATAAAACCAAAGGAATGAAGACTTAAGTTCATACAAAAATGTGCACATGAATGTTCACAGATTTATTCCTAATAGTCAAAAAGTGGAAACAACCCAGCTGTCTTTCAACTGGTGCATGTTTAAACTGTGGTACATTCACATCGAACCACCTCGATAATTCTCCAGAGAATTATGTTGACTGAGAAAACAAGGTATGGAATCAAGTGGTTATATACTGGATAACTCCATTTATGCAACATTTTTAAAATAACAAAACTGTAAAAAAGGAGACTAGATTCATTATAAAAAGGCAAAGAGAAGGATCCTGTGGGGGGTGAGGGGAGATTGTTTTGTACCCTGACTGTACAAGCTGGCTGTGATACCGTACCATAGTTTTGGAAGAAGTTACCATTGGGGGTCAATGGGCCAAGGATACACCAGATCTTTCTAAATTATTTCTTACAACTACACAAGGACTGACAATTATTTCAAAATAAAGACTTTAATTTCAATTTAAGAAAAGGTGGCAAGGAGGCAGGCAATGATATGTAGAGAGAAACCTGTGAGTGAGGCACTGACTGAAGCAGAGAAGGGGAGCCACCTTGGCCAGAGTTGTCTTTTGTTATAAGAGAAAGAAAACAGAGGCTCAGTCAAGGAAAAAGATCTTCTGAAGGCCCCTTTCGTTATGTTTTGGTTCCCAAAGTTTCCTAGGGACCTCTCATGGATCCCACCCTGGCCACTGTCTAATGATACCCCCAGAAGGAAGCCAAGGCAGGGCCCAGATACAACACGACTGGGACAGCTGATAGGCTGAGGAGCCAGGAGGCAGAGATTGTACTTTTGGGTTTCAAAACCAGTGAGCATTTGTTATTTGGCATAAAAGACATGAAGGGGGACAAAGAGTAGAGATCAAGGTCTTGATTCTTAAATACCAGAAGCTTAAGCAGATACTCTTCAGTGAAAAGTAAAACACACTAGCAGAAAGGGTGTAACTAAGGTCAAGGTGCTTTTATTTGAATAGATTTCAAAAAACCAGGAGAATTTACCTGTTGTCTGTTCTGGCATCCTTATTCCTAAGAACTTACCAGCTAATAACCCAGCGTTTCCACTACTAGAGAATAAAAGCATACTTCCACACCATACACAAATGTTCACAGCAGCAAAATATCCATCAGCTGATGAAAAGATAAAAGCCAGTATAGCCACACTATTCATGCTGCAGTACAGGTGAACGTTGTATGGCATTATGTTAACTGAAATAAGCCCACCACAGAAGGTGAAAGATTTTATGATGACACTTATATAAAATGTCTGGAGTAGGCAAATCCAGAGCAAGTTGCTTAGGGGTAAAGGGTTTTGGAGGAGGGGGGTGGCGGGCGGTAAGTGGGTTTAGGTTTAGGTTTCTCTTTGGAGTGATGAAAATATTCTAAAATTAACTGTGGTAATGGTTGCGTAACATTATGCATTTTAAAAACCATTAAATTGTATATTTTAAATGATGAGTAATAATGTCAGGTGAGTTAAATCTCAAGAAATGTATTAATTGAAAAAAAAAGACAAAGACAAAGGAAGAAAGGAATAGAGGGAGAGAAAGAAAAAAGAACCTACCAGGCTGAAAAATTTTGTAGTAGGGACTGTAGGCCACATTTAGTCCACCAAGCTTCACTGAGATCTCGTAACGTCCAGCCTTGCGTACAGTGAAGGCCACCTTGACCACGTTGGAACTGGGCTCCTGTAGGACTTCCTGCGTCACTGGAATTTCCACGGCTAGCTCCACGTGAGAAATGTGAACTCGCAGTCCCACAGGCCGGTGTGCGGGGAAAGGCTGCCCATTCTTGTAGAATAACTGCAGTGGGGGCAAGGGTACTCAGTAGTGAGCAGGCGGAGAAAGTTGCCTCCAGTCTAACTCGAGAGTGTAGGGAAAAAGGAACTAGCTGGCAAATCCCAGTACCCATCGGCTCCTGCAGTCCTGCTCACAGAAACAAATTCTCCCAACATTTCTGAGGAAACCACTAAATCTCAAGGCTTCAAAGAAAACCACTAAACCTGTTCTGAGAACAGGGATAATTTCAACTTGACATTTCTGAACCACAAATGCTGTCTCCCTGTCTCAGCAGCCCTTCCTGTTATAATATACTGCTAACCAAATGTAAAGTTAAGTCATCAGGTACCACTGGCACCAAGTGAACGCACAGTCAGCCAGCAGGGTGGCTCAGGATATAGCAAGTCAAGCAGAGTAATGCAGTGGAGGTCACTCCGGGAGGGTGGCAAACTTTTTCTGCCAAGGGCCAGAGAGTATATTTTATTTGGCTTTGTGGGCCATAAGCAACTACTCAACTGTGATTAACTACTCATGTGCAGTCCACACAGCATGATGAATGGGTGTGACTGTTCCATTTAAACTACATTTACAGAAGCAAGGACTGGGCCTGACTTGATGCTCAGGTCAAAGTTTGCCAACCCTCCCTACCCCCTCTGCAAACCCTTCTCTTCAGTAACATTTTTCTTTTATTTTGAAGAGGTAACATTAAGCTTCACCCATCTTCAAAGCTAAACACCTATTAAAGCACCAAATTCATGATTTTTCAGATATTAACCATTGCCAAGTCTCTGGGAGGAGCTGAAAAACAAGGGAAATACTAACAATCTAGGCCAGCACCACCAATTGAATGAACTGGGCTCTGGAAAGCAAGTGACTCAGAAAACCCAATGGGTATGGAGACAGAAACATTCCCTTACATGCACTCGGAAGGCCATGCTGTGGCCCACCTCATAGGGGTCCTTCCAATCCCAGGAAACTTTGCAAGATCGGGGATCCAGGTAATTTCCCCGCACGTAGTCATAAATAGTCCGGTCCCCTCGGCGCTCGCGGTCCTCATTCTGGAGGAAGCTGACTACACGTGCGGCAAGCTCAAAGAGGAACTTAATTGTGAAGAAGAATGCAACCACAGACACTGTGATTCCACCTACACAAAAGAGAGAACACACATGCCACCTGCCAGTTACACATTACATAATTCTCATTATGGAACATCGCTCAAAGGTTAATGGAAGACAGGATGAGAAAGCAAGACTTCCTAAGAAACACTCTGCCGGATCAAAACCTCTGTGAGTGAAAAGAGGATCTTCTATACCAGGGTCAGGAACTAGCTTCCTCAGGCCAAATCCCACCCACCACTTGTTTTTGTAAATAAAGTTCACAGGATCACAGTTCCACCCATTCATTTCCATATTATCTAGAATCAATTTTGCCTGAAACTGGCAGAGTTCAGTAGTTGTGACAAACTGTATGAGTTGAGAAGGCAAAAATAATTACTCTCTGGCCCCTTATAGAAAAGCTTGCCAATCCTTGTTCTATACCTTGGGCCACATATAAGACCTGCCTCCACCTGCCTGCCTCCACTGAGCCCTCACAGAAGTAGTAAAATGAATGTACACTCTACACTCTCCATTTGGAAGCCTTCCCCCCCCCCCCCCACCCAGTCCACTTGGCAGAAGTTGTTCCCAATCCCCACCAGAGTTAGGGGTTCCCTCTTCGAGGCTTCCTCAAACTACTATACATTTACCTCCTACAACTTTTCTCCCCCCTTGACCATCTCCCCTTTCATGTCATGAACTCCCTGAAGGCAGATTTTTGCCCTATTTGATTCGCCTTGAAACAATGTCTGACACTGACTACAAATTACTCGGTAAATATTTCCCAAATGAATGAATTTCAACAAATGCCAATTCTGTGAAGATACATTCTGGCATGAGTGGAAAAATGTCTGTCTATTTTCCAGGAGAAAGGGAATAGACAGGAGGCAAAAAGGATGTAAACAACCCTAGCAAAAAGATAATGAGAAGAGTTCTTTCCATAACATACCAATAACGTAAAACATCAGGTCCCTTCAACGCCCACAGACAGCCAAGGATCACAGCTGGAACTGCAAAAGAAAACTTGCTTAGTTTTTTTTCCTCCAACTCTTCCTTGCAGCCATCTCAGAGAGAGACAAAGTAGACTATATGGACTGAGTGAAACATCTTAAACTTTACTCTCCCTTCTCCTTGCTCTAGCTTGACCTCTGACCTATTACAGAAAAACAGACTGCATCACATCCTGAAGATTTCCGATGTACTGACTACCCTAGGAATGCCACAGTCACTTGCTTTATTGCTAATTACAAAATGCAATAACACGACTTTCATCTTCTAAGAGCCAGGGTCCCAAGATAGTTTCTCTCCCCCATGTAAAGTGTGCTAATTAACACAAGCCAAGAGAACAAGGGAGTCAGTTTCCTCTTATATTTGCCTTCTGGAAGTAATTCATCTAAGTAGAAATAGAATGTGGATTTTTAAAAAACAAATATTATCATCACATTAGCATTATGTAATTAAAACGAACCCTGGATAATCCCAATAATAAGCAGTGAGCATATAAGAAGCCATTTATGCTGTTTCCAATCAGACAAACTAATGGGCCCCATGGAAGATAAACTCAGCAGAAAGGTCAATGTAATGAGCAAAAGGAAGAGACTATAGTTCTCATTCTATGTGATATCTTAGGCCAGAACAATTCAAACAGGGATCCGAGTCTGAAGGAAAACTTTCCTGTTATTAAACCTGTTTCTGTGATAAGACTTGCCAATCTTCATTATTCATTTTAACTATCCAAGGTATTGCCAAGGAAAAAAGTAGCATACATTGCTATTTTATCAGGAAGTTTTAGCCTCTGTAAAGGTTGTATATACTCTGTTCTGTATCACACTGAATTCATCCTTTCTTTTTAAGTCAGCACACACTAAGGTCACCAATGTTAAGCTCAACCCGGCAGGTTTTATCAGCACAAGACCTATTACTTAGAGACAAGACAGCTCAGCTTTGAGAGGGAGAAGAATAACTGTTTTGTTTGTTTTCTTGCAGGATGGGCTTTTTTCATGGGCTTTATGTCTGATTATGTTAGAAAATTTTAAGCAAGACAGGAGATGGCAATTAGTTCCTTTGAAAATAATATGCCTAATGAAATCCAGACATAGTAGGCACATTAAGGAATAACTGTGTCAAAGAATCACAGAAATCCCTATTTACACTGGTGTCTGAAGTCCTATCAGATGAGAAATCCATATACAGAACATTAGCATCATCAATATACATAGATTAAGCTGTTCTCAAAAGGGACTATTATAAAGAAATAATAATCAGGCCCAAAATTTGGAATCACAACTACTGAACCTCACTTCCAAACATATCTCCTCTCCCATTATCCTCTGCTGAAAGCTGCTATCATCTCTCAAAGATCTTCTGTGCACCTTATAGGACATGCTAGATGACTTAGTAAACAAAACCAGCAGTTAAACTGTCTTAAGCACTCCCTCAGTTGGATACCACCCATCTGATCCTAGATGTGAAACTTCTGATCCTCAGTGAGTTTATAACACTCAGCTGAAAAATGAAGAACACATGACCAGCGTTACAGGGCTTGTGGCTCAAGTCTCTTGCTCCTTGGAGACATAAACAATGCCAAATTTATGACACATTTCATCAGGGCTAAGAAAATTCTTGTGCTCTACCTCTGATGAATACAACTTTTCTGAGAGAGGCAGCTGATAAGCAGCAAGTCAGATGCTTAGAGACCAACCCCAGGGCTATAACAAACTGTGTGACCTGTCTAGATACCAGAATACGCAATGCTGTAAAGAGTTAAGATTTCATCATTTCTACAACACCATCTCCTTTAGTGTGATAAGACTCCATGAAATCTTTTCTGATCCTCTATTTAAAGTCCCCACTCTTGTCTGACCTGCTATACTACTTTATTATTTCTCTTACAGCACTTTATTTTTAGTCCCTTGTTTGCTTTACTTTCCCTTTCGGAATTGTCAATAAAATGAGCCAAAAGCTTAATCTTAAAATCATTCCACAGCATCCATCTGCACATAATATGCACCAAATAATTTATTTTCATTAATTGTATTAGTTGTAGTTAAACATGAATAATATGCTGAATGAATAGTCTTTTCTGGGCTTCAGAATTAGACATGGGCTTGAGACTCAGCTCTGTCACTTAACCAAGTAGGAGATGTTTAGCAAATTAACTTTTCCAAGGCCAGCTTTTTTTTTTTATCTTTAAAATTGTGCTTATATTACCAAGTTGTTGTCGGTCACAGTCACTTATGAGGCTAACATATGTAACGCGCATATGAGGTGTTTGCCTGGTGACACAATGTATCTACGATTCTGCTAGCTTAGAAAGTCACAATTTCACAAATTGTCTAAGAAGCCTAAGGATCAGGAATTTTACAGACAGGACCTTCTTTTTAGAGATCATTTTTTAAAAACTGCTCTAATTAGCAGAATATTCACTTGAGCCAGGGGTTATAAGCTTTTCATATCAAAAGGTTCCAAGAGACCTCAATTCTACAAGTACATTTCAGACACATACTTCTACAGTAATGGGTTCTGAGGCATGGCATGGACTCTAGTTTTATGGTCCTATCTTGAGCATTATTTTTCACAACAGTCTATCCCGTTTTCCATTTTTTTGTTGCTCACACTTCTTCATAAAAATTATTTTGGAATTCCTTCCAGGTCTAACTCAAGCAGAAGTAGTATGCTAAACTTCTACCACACTATTTCATACAATTCAGTCACTTGAGTAGTCTGCTTCAAGGTCATCTCTTTAGTGTCCCTGCCTCAGACAATCTGTCAAATTGTGACTCTGTAAGCTAGCAGAATCATAGATACATTGAGTCACCTGCAAACACCACATATGCGCGTTACATATGTAAGCCCCATACGTTAACTGTGACAGATAACGACTTGGTAATAAGCACGATTTTAAAGATCCAAAAAAAAAAAAGCTGGCCTTGGAAAAGTTAATTTGAACATCTCCTAGCTGGTTAAGTGACAGAGCTGAGACTCAAGCCCATGTCTAATTCTGAAGCCTAATTCTTAACTGAAAACAATATTGAATTGTGAAAAACTGATGGACTCAACAGTTTTGGGAAGAGAAATTATTTAAGAAAGAAGTTACAAGAAAATATGAAAAACATTACCCAATCTTACTGTGAGGAATCTTACCATGAGGCTAAAATTAGAAAGATAAACACTTACAGTCCTTTTTAATCTTTTGAAATAAAAAATTAAGCATGACAAAGGAAAATGGAATGCAGTGCCAATTACCTAATGCACAAATAGCACTTGCTTACAAATAGATCCTGGAATTGCTTAATACCACAGCACTTGGCTCAAATTCCCCACAAAAGTCAGGGAAGGAGGAAATACTTAAAAATACCTGTATAAAGGGGAGTGCTAGTTTGATGGTTGACTGACATATTTATATTATTACATAAATATACACACACACACTCTGCTTTTATTGGAGTATAGAAGTTTATAATGATGACATCAAATAAAGTTTAGCCCTAACATTGAAGATCATGCTAAAAGAAGTAATTTCCCAGAAGTGGAGAATTGATTTCTTCATATTCAAAAGTTGTCTTGCTCAGAGGGGTGGGCGTGAGGGGCAAAGTCAATTCTAATTGTAACTATGCACCTTAATAGCTATCCCTTGCTGAGAAGGGTTAGCAAATAGAACTTGAGTCCATGTTTTGCATCCCACTAACAAGTGAATCTTTTTTTTTTTTTTAAAGATTTATTTATTTATGCATACAGAACGGGGGTACAGGCCAGAGGTGCAGGGGCGGCGAGAGGCTTCACCAGAGACAGAGTGGGGAGCAGAACAGGCAGATCAACGAAGTACACTGCTGAGGGGAGCAGCGGGCGGGTCAGGAGAGGTCTGCCACGCCATGTGGTCTCCTCCGGGGCAGGCGGGAATCGAACTCATGCGGAAGTGGCTTTAGCTTCTCAGTGCTGTGCTTTAACCCGCTGCGCCACCAGGGAGGGCCAACAAGTGAATCTTAACTAGTCTATGGTCTTACCTTTAAACGAGGGCCCATGTTCTGATAACGCAGAGGAGCACTTCTATTCGCCAGAGCAGGTACTTTTGGTTGCTGTCACCTTGTCTTCAAGATTCCACATGAAAGAAAATAGCTGCAAGGTCAACAAAAAGTGTCTGTCCATCAGACCTTTACTGAGGGTGTGTCACATAAGCAGGACTGTCAATGTTCTGGAACAGACTGCATGAGTTCCAGGGTGGAGAAATACAGCCCCAAAATATATCATCCCTGGACCTCTTTCAAGTGCAGGGTCCAATCAATTGCCAAACGATGCATCTGTTCTGCTGTCCCAGGATCCTACCCTACAAGAAGAAAGGGTCAGAGGAATAGGCTTTATTCTAAAACAGAATCTGCAGTACAGGCAGTAGAAACCCTGGGACACTAGTAATTACACAGGACTGGTAACCGCTGACCAAGTCCTCCCAATTAATATTCCACAGTTTTCCCAAGGCCACATTCCACCATCACAAAAAAATGTCAGGCAGCACCTCACTGCCCAACTGTGTCACTGTCAGAAAGGAAATCCCAGCACTTCAGTAGATTCCAACCCTCAACAGGAGCAAACTACAGCACAGATTGAAAGATAAAGTGTGGGGCCTCCTTGGTTATGCAGGTGTTAAAGTCTCAGAGCTATCAAGCTACCGCCAGCCTGTGGCATGGCATGAGTGAGCTCACTAGCGTGAGTTTGATGCCCAGCGGTAGGGCGCCGCAGACCTCTCCTGTCTCCCCTGCTGCTCCCCTCAGCAGTGTATTTCAGTAGATCTGCCTGTTCTGCTCCCCGCTCTGCCACTGACAAGTCCTCTCCAGACTGTCCCCCCACCCCGGCCTATACCCAAGTTCTTGTATACATATATAAAAATAAATCTTAAAAATAAATAAAGATAAAGTGTGCACCTCATCATGACCACTTGCTCAGTTTCAGCTCAATGGGACCGCTGCACAGGGTCTAGGGACAAGGTGAGGACAGAAGCTCAGTAGGGGCACATTACAGAGGACACTGTGTGCGTGATTGGAATAATCACTCAGTTGGAAAGAGGAAACTAAGGAGCTTTAAAATCTAGCCTACCAGCCTATGCAGTGGGCTTCCTTTGTGTTCTACATGCATTTCCAAGGCATGGATAAAAGCTGCTGATTTTATCTTTAAAACAGTACAATCTGCTACTATGTGGGGGTGGAAGGAAATTACTCAGTGAAGTTGGTCTGTAACTCCAAGACTTTCATGAACTGAATATAACAGAAAGAGGTTGATGGCAAAGCATAAACAGCCATCATAAAACAAGAGTACTGGCAAGCGAATAAACAAAAACAGCCTCTTTCCACAGGAACTGCTCTCAGGGCTTCATGTGTCTCAGTTCACATCCCCAAAACAGATACCCTATTTAACAGTCCAGGAAACTGAGGCACGTGTTCAAGACTATACAAAATATAAAGTCAAATGCAGGCAACCTGGCTCCCAGATCCACTCCTCTACTTCCTCTCTACCCACTAGAAACACAAAATGCTAACAAGAGCAGAACTGAATGAGTGAAGGCCAGCAGATCAAACAAGCTGGCAAACTTTTATAATTAAAAATAAATAAGTTTATGTATTTATTTTAGCATATGATGATAGACTTGCCAAGAACTTGAGCCAAAATCTGGGTCAACTAGCAATTGGAACCAGCTTAAAGGATCCACAAACAAGGGAACAGTTACATAAATTATAAGATATCCATTAGAACACTATATAAGTTTTTAAAATAAACGACATGTTGAGGAATCACAAATTGTTAAATTTCAAAAAAGTTTAAATTAAAAAGCAAACACAAAATTACTTAACAGCATGAGCCCAACTTTAAAAATTTTACATAAAGATGACTAGAAGTAAAAACAACAATGTTAATAGTGGCTATCTCTTGGTGACATTATTATAAATAATTTTTATTTTCTACCTGTGCCTTTAAGTGTCTCCAAATTCTTAATGATGCAAGGGCATATAAAAAGTTTCTATTTCTGGAAAACATACTTTTAAGGGACCTGCTTTTCCTAAAATAGGAAGTAAACAAATAGGTCATCTTTTTTGCAAATAAGAAAACACTTAAAATTTTGGGCAAAGATCACAGAATTACTGAACATTATTCTATTCATTATATATTTATTATATTGGAGACCCACGTTCTTAGTGGGTCTCCAATTCTACAATTATCTATTTGATTATTAAAACAAATAACTCCTAATTCTAACACCATCTTTACTGCCCTCCCCATGAACTACCATGCTTATCTCTAATGCTCTGTGTCTCTCCTGAACTTCATGACTCGTCTAAAGCACCACCTGGCTTCTGGTCCATCTCCCGAGGTCCTCCCTCTAAGGGCTCCCAATGCAAGGCAGAACCAATCGCTTACTCCTTCATGAAGTTGGGCTGAAGAAGCCTCTATTATGGCATTCATGAGTCTGTTTTATAATCTTATTTTTACTGTAGTCTCTTAACGGATTGTGGGCTCCCTAAAACACTGTGCAGGACTTACTACTCTTTGTAGCACTGTAGCTACTGTGCTACAGTGTGTACTTTCACGAGTTCTCCAGATAACTCCTATGCAGGTTAAAGTGTGAGAAGCATGATCTAGAATAGGGCAGCCTGAGAAAGAACTAACTATCCTGCCTCTTTTACAAGCTCACAGGTAACACTGACGCTGCTAGAGCAAAGATCATGCTTTCAAGAGCAGGAGTCAGCAAACTATAGCCCATAGGCCAAATCCAGACAGTTGCCTGTTTTTGTTTCTTTGAAAGTTTTATAATAACAAAATGAACATAGTCAAGTTTATTCCCTTACATATTGTGTGGGGCTGCTTTTGCACTGTAACAGTAGAGCTGAATAGTGGCAACAGAAACATGTAGTCCACAAAGCTTTCCTATTTGGTCCTACACAAAAATGTCTGCCATCTCTAGCGGAGAGGTCTTACTCTTAAAGGTACACAATTGCCTTGTACAAATGAATGCATTTTCATGAATCAAAAAAATATCATTTTCTTCCAGTTCAACTATCCCCTTTAAGGAAAAGAACTATCAAACTTGCAGCATTATGCAAATATTTCTCCTGGCTAATTTCAAGTGATTTTTAAAAGCTTTATACTTTCCATACTCTGAGAAGGAATTTTATACAATCATTTCCCAAAGTATGTGTTTCTTACAATCATGCTTGCATTTTGTCAAGGCTACAATTTGCTAAAACCAGTACCTTGGGGGCCAAAACTATGCCCAGGTTTCTAAAATTAACACAATAATTATTACTGACTCAGTCTCTACTTTCAAAGCACTATTTTTAAAAGACACAAAAAAACTGATGTAAAAGCCCAGCTCAGAATTCTGCTTCTTATGGAGTCAGTACTAGCATGGAGGCATTCCATATATCACCAATTGAGTTCCACAAAATAAGACAGTATCAAAGAAGTTATTTGCTTTGTAAGATGTAGCCTCCAGTATTCTCTATATAGAAGTACCAGTCAAGAGGCCAGGGAAATCAAATTTTTTAATCACTCTGTAACAGTGTAGAGGTCCCAGAATGCCCCTCATTCTGCCCAACTAGCAAAAGGCCCATTAGTTAGAGAGGTCTAATTCAAGAGGTTCCAAAAAATCAAGTGCACCATCAGATGCTTTAGGTTATACGTTTTTCTTCACTTAATTTCACCCTTGGTTTATTCTCCTCACCCCAAAACCCCGCCATAAAAGATTGCCCTCCCCCATAAGTTTATAGTCTTGAGATGTTTATACAGTTGTGTATTCCTGATATCTTGGTTCAGCCAAGTTATACGGTTTTCATTTATATTCTTTCCTCATCCATCAGCCCCTCCAGCCTCTTAATCATTCCTGTGGGTCTTCTGTGAACTCTCTCCAACTGGTCCCTAGCGATCTAGTAATGAGGTGCCTCCAACTGACTGCAGCCTTCCAGGAACAGTCTTGTTAGTCAGAATAAGATGAGCTCACCCTCCTCAGTCTCATGACATAATACTCCTGAGTAGACAATCCCCCCAAACATAGAACACTAGAATGCTGCCATATTAGACTATAGCCCTATTCCAGACTTCCCAGATTTGGGCATTAGGACATGCCAGAATGTGCTAGAAGCCAGAAGATAAATAACATGTTCCCCAGCATCTAGTTACTAGAGGATGAGGTGGTGGGGAGGAAAAAGTACTTTCATGTTGAAACAAATTCACAGATAACAGAACAGAACAGAACACAAAATATGCATGAGTTTCTAAAGATAAAACATGGATATGTTCAGATATTTTGTACTTGAAATGCTGCTTAGAGCTATTTCTAGCCCTCTAGAGGGTCACATATCCATTATCCTTTACCACTAGAACTGAAAAGTCTATTTGAGATGAAAAGTTTGAAAAGAACCATAATCCGTTTTCAACTTCTGGTCTATTATCCCATTATCACCCACCTTATATACTCGAATTTTAAATAAAAAGGTTTTATGCTGTTTCCCCATCCCTCGACATCTATATTTTCCCTTAGTCTAAAACACAGATGTCAAAGTTTTGGCAAATTTAACTCACTGACTACTAACATCTTTAGGTCCTTCTGTATTACACAGTCTCTATACATTTCCTATTTCTGAGCATTTGCTGAATGTCAGATTGTGTGCTAAAAGCTAAAGCACAAGAAATAAGACAGGTTGTTAACCTCAATGAAGTTACCTGGAAGGTGGACAAGACAAAGTGGCAAGTGCCATAAAAGAGAAATAATGTCTGCAGGACAGGAAGAGAGAGTGGGGAAACCTTTAGAAGACAAACAATAGCACTGTTACTTAAGAGTGAGCAAGCATTTGCAAAGCAGAAAAAAAAGACTAATGCCTTAGGCAGAAAGAAAAGCGTAAGCAAAAGTACCAGCAAGGGAATTCAGCATTATCAAAGTATTTAGAAAGACCTCTGGGGGTTAAACAAGGATGACATATTCTAAGTGGAGTAGAGTAGTGGTCAAGAGCAATAATCTTACTACTGAGTGATCTTGGACAGAAGACATCTCTTCAGCTGACTCAAATAGAAAATGGAGATGCGGTGAGTAAAGGAAGGAACTCAGCTGCTATGGGAGTCAAGCTGGGAAGGATGAGGAGAAGGAACTGCTTGAGACCAGAAACTAGATCTAGGTGACCGTGCTACAGGAGTTCCTGGGGCAAGTGGGTCTGACATCAGGCCGCTAGACTGCCAGGGTATGAGGGTGGTTTGTCCCCAGGTCATCGCAGCCCAAGTCACAGTAAGTAAGGAAGATGGCTTTGAAGAGACCCGAGAAGCAAACTGGTTTTCCAGAGAAAATCCATTTGAAAACAACCATAGCAAAAATCCAAAAATCTGACTTTCGTTTTTTTCTCAAGAATGATGATTTGAAAAAAACTCATTGATTTAGAACTTAATATGTACCAGCACTATTAGAAGAACTTCAGGTATTATTTCACTGAACTTTCACACCAACTATATAAACTACCCATACTGTTACCCACAATTGGTGGACTAGGAAACAGAGGATAGAGAATTAATAACTTGCCCATAGTCAACCTCAAACGTAACCACTGCCTCAAAATGAGGAGTTAGCAATGAGAAGGAACAATCAGAGAAGCAGAATACACTATAAAAGTAACTGTAAGAGTTATTGTAAGAATTTTGTAGGCAAAAAGAAGTGATTCCTAGAAAATGGTGGTCAACAGTATTAGAGCCAGTAAAAACAGAGGTCAGAGAGAGGTTTCAAAAACCTCAATGTTTTTTTCTTAATTATTTGGAACTCTAATTTCTCTGATCTAAAAACTTAAATAGAATTTGCATCTTATTTCCATCATTAACAAGAATATTAACCTAAATTTAACCCAACTCTGATAACTTGAGTAAGGTCTTTGCATTCAACTCAGTAATACTATTATTTCAAAATTTTAGTGCCTATAACAAATTCATGTCTAATGTAATTTAAATCCAGTCTCTATTTTTTGTTTTTTGAAAGATTTATGTACACAAGAACTGGGGTGTAGGCCAGAGGTAGTGGAGGGGGTTGAGAGGATTCACCAGAGACAAGAGTGGGGAGCAGAACAAGCAGATATACTGAAATACACTGCTGAAGAGAGAAGCAGACAAGACAGAAGAGGTCTGCTGTGGCATGTGGGTCAGCTCCCTGGCCAGCTGGGAATCAAACACCAGCAGTGGCTGATGATAGCCTTGTCTTTAACCCCTGCAACACCAGGGAGGCCCCCTCTAATTTTTAACCAAAAAAAAATCTGTCATAAATCCAGCATTAAGGTCTGAGTCATATATATACAAGAAGTTACCAATTTGAAATTAACAGTCAGTCTTGATAAATGAGTAAGGTATGAAATAAAACAGTCAAGATATAGAGCATTTGATCACACTCACCCAAACTTTCCCCATGATTCTTTGTAGTCAGACGTCAGAGGAATCCCTTCAAGTTCCCTTAGCAACTACTGATGTGCCATCTTGCCAGAAATACAGTGTCATATACAAAATGTAGTCTTTTGTGTGACCCTTTGTTTTTGCTCCATAGATGTTATATGTATCTGCTCATTCTTTTCACTGCTGCGTAGTATGTTCATTACAAGGACATATTACAATGTGTTTGTCCATTTACCAGTGGAAGGATATCTGGATTCTTAACATTTTGGGACTATCATGGATAAAGCTGCTGTGTACAGTCAAGTGTAAGTCTTTGTGTGGATACTAGTTTTCATTTATTAAAATGCGATTGCTGGGCCAAATGGTGAAAACATCTATTTATCATTAGTAAATAGAGAGTTCCACTAGCATCTAGAACAGTCTTTCAATTTTTAAATTTTACCAATTTTAATATACATTTTAATTTGCATTTTCCTAAGAACTAGCAATATGCAATATCTCTTCATGTTATATACATTAGCTATTTGTAAAGCTTTTTTTTTTTTCAAACGATTTGTCATTTTTATAAAAATTGAGTTGTCAGTTCTCACTATTGAGTTGTAAGAGTTCCTCATATATTCTAGACACAAATTATTTATTAGATAGGTATTTGGTAAATATTTCCTATGAATTTCCTCCTCATTTTCTTAAGAATACTATTTAAAAGTTTTTAACTTGATGACATCTACCTTAAACTTTTTTATATAGTTTGTGTCCTATTTTTTTTTTTAAGGCTTTGCCTAACTCAAGGTCATAGAGATTTTCTCCCAGAAGTTTTACCTAAAACTTTCACAAAAGAAAATCACTTGTCAAAAATGTTAAGATTTTTTTCTAAGCTCCAGCATTCCACTTATCTTGTAATTAGTTACTTAGTCTTATTATCCCTTTGTTTCTTTCAAATTCAACTTCCCACATTACCAAGCACTATTTAAGTCATGGTCTATTTTGGAATTTAAAAAACTCAATACCTTTTAATAGGTTTCCCCCTCTTGAACTTACTGATGACATTTCTAAATGTAGCCAAGGTTTGAATCTCTCTGATTTCCTCAAATTGATATATAACCACATCCCTGATGTGGTTCTTAAAACAACAAAATTCCAAAACTTGGATCGTGAACCATAAACCTTCAGGTTAAGACAGGAACAATGGAATACTTGCTCTTTTGGTTTAAAAAGAGAAGCTTTTATATCTTAGTTCTCACAATACTGAGTCACACTAACCTGGGAAGAAGCTAAAGAAAGTTACATAATCACTCACGTGTTAAAAGAAAGTTTTGGCATGTAAAGGTTAAACTGGCCAAGACAAGAAATTCTACATTTCTTAATTCAATTTGGATTCTCTTTGTTGAGCTATTCTCTTAAAGCAGGGGTTCTTGAGACATAAATGAAATCAATAGTATGTATGAAAACATAGTTCACATTCAACTGACACCTGGAATGTGAGAAAAACAAATGACAAAGTATCATTCTATAACTTCATGGGCAGTCTGGAAAGAAACAAAATAGAAAATTGGCTCATCTAGAACCTTGTCAAAGTCTTCAGTCTAAATCAAGCAGACAGCAGTTTTCAAATCGCAATTCCTTCCTTTCTTGATGTTTTTTCTACTATACCAAACTGACTCTACAGTTTTTTTTTTTTTAAGATTTATTTATTTGTCCATACAGAACTGGGGTACAGGCCAGAGGCTAAGGGGCGGCGAGAGGATTCACCAGAGACAGAGCAGGGAGCAGAACAGGCAGATGGACGAAGTACACTGCTGAGGGGAGCAGCGGGCGGGTCAGGAGAGGTCTGCCGCGGCATGTGGTCACCTCCTGGGCAGGCGGGAATCGAACTCATGCTGAAGTGGCCTCGGCTTCTCAGTGCTGTGCTTTAACCCGCTGCGCCACCAGGGAGGGCCGACTCTACAGTTTTTAATCCAAAGAACTGGGACGGGCCCTGTGTTCCCAAACCATGGCAGTTTTCATACTTAGGTGACCCTGGGACACTGAATCTTGGCTGTAACAGGGAAATTTTAAAACTAATTCTCTGAATCTGACAGCCGTCTCCCTCAATAAGTCTAGGAAGTTATTTCATTAACTGTGCATGATGAGGCAGGCAAACTGCCAGACTGACAGCCGAGTGGAGTAGAAATGTCACACATAAACATACAAAAGGTTAACTAACTTTCTACCTCTACTACCATACGTTACTGTTAGATCTACTCTCATTTTTAAGGAAAATAAATCATATAATCATAAGGAAGCGGAACCTTAAATGAGCATTTTCTATTTATTTGTTTAATGTTCCAGGAAAAAAAAAAAAAACAAAAAAAAACAAAACCTAGCCACAGAAATGGCAACTTAAGATGGCAGCTTCAAGGACTCAAAACAAAACTTCTGTTGATCTAATGTTACCACATAAGGATTTATACGTTTCTTCAAATAAGTATTAATAACCTATTATATCTCAAGTAATATGTTGGGCCCTGTAAATCCCAAAATGAGCAAGAAGGATCCCTGACTCTTCAAAAACATATAACTTAATAAATAAGACACACAAGTAAATAATCGGTGTGCATTCCATGTAGCAGAATATATACGGTGAGTACACACAGGGTGTCCACAGGGAGCCCAAGAAGGGCCACTGAATCAGGATCTGCTCTCACATCTCAGGAAACTTCTCCCACCTTCCTGGGACTAAAGCCAACTTTTTCAGGGACTTAACAGTGCTTTGGGAACCAACAGGTACAAAACACTACCTATGCAGTATTGTTTATTCTCATGGTCAATGGACTTTCCCTCTTCAGCCCTGGTGATCACAGGACCACATATATAGCACAGAAAAAGCTCTGTGAAAAGTCCAGTCTGTTCATCAAGATATACAGGGCCAAAATGCGTATGGTCTAAGAAAGTGTGTGATTCAGTTAATAGTAGTACTGCATCAACACTAATTTCTAAGATGTAACAAATGTTCCATGGTTAAACTTCAAATGCTAACATTAGTGGAAGAACAGAGAAAGGTAAGATTTGTACTATCTTTGCAACTTTTCTATAAATCTGATACTCCAAAATAAAATGTGTTTAAAAAGTTAAATATACCTTCCCATTTACCCTTAGGGTTTAAATCAAGCCTCATTACCCACTGTACCAATCTGGGTAATACCTGGTTAACTGTTTTCAAATCCTTTTCAATTCAATTCTATAAAAAAATTTAGAGTCCAGCTGGGTTTCCTGCTTTACCAAGAAATCTAAGGGCCCCCCTGGTGGTGCAAGGGGTTAAAACGCAGCAGTATGAAGCTGAACTGAAACCACTGCAGTAAGTTTGAGCCCAGGTCAGGGAGGTGACCTACAAGGTGCAGCTGACCTCTCCTGTCTCCCCCACTATTCACCTCAATAGTGTATTTCAGTCAATCTGCCTGTTTACACTTGCATTCCTGTCTCTGATGAATCCTCTCACCCCTCACACCTCTGGCTTGTACCCCAGTTCTGTATGCATAAATAAATATTTCTAAAAATAGATAATACTTGGGAGGTTTTAAGTGTTGTCTCTCTTCATAGCTTCACTATATATGCCGGGGAGGGGGGGGCATCCTTGGAATTGAACCTGGGCTGGCTCTCTGGTTGTAAAGAAACAATAGAGAAAAATGTGTTACTACACTTGCTACTACATTATCTTTACCTGATCTCTAGTCCAAAAAAGTAATGAATACAAAATACAATTAACAGATGTTGATAATAACATCTTAATACCAACAGGCAAACTGCACTAAAATAAATACTTCAGCAACAAGCTCTGAAAAACATGGTGCAAATTCCTCAGCTATTCAAAGTAACAATTCATGCTGAAATCAAATGATACAGTTCAATTCAGGCTAAGTTTCTATTAACTAAACAAATACTCATTTCTTTCTAATCTCATAATTTAGAAAAAAGAACAGACTTCAAGAGTCCCACCAGGAAACCATCATTGTGATATAATATCATATGAAGTCTTCAGATACTTGGATTCACAGGCAGGCGTGCACACACACTCACACACATACATTGCAATTAGGTTAAATGGCAGGTTCAAACCTCAAAAGTCTGAAAGCTATTAACAAAAGAATATCACTGAAGGCAAAACATTCAACTCTTTTAAGAAAAGAAACCAAAGGAAGATAATTGAAATTTAAACCTAACCTATTTAATGGCTAAAGTCATTTGAATGGTTAGATACACTAGACTCTATTAAAGTCATCAAATCTGACCATATGGCAAGTTGATCATATTAAAAAAAAATTATGTAACAGTATTCTGAGTATTCTGACCTCGATCACTTCCAGAAATAAAAGAGTAACTCCTCCAAAATATATCGATTTGTATACCACCTATCACAATCTATCTGTTCACAAGTCTTTCTCCAATACAGGCAAAACTAGGGCAGAATGGACCTTGAATAAGTATTTTCTGTATGAATGAACATACAGCTTAATATACCTCTGAGGTAGCCTTACAAGCTAATTCGGTGTCATGATCTTAGGAGCAGAGGACGCTGGGTACATATTACCACATTTAGAAGCTAGTCAGGTTAACTGAAAAATAATTGCAGCTAGCATTTGTTAAGGGAAAATATAGTATCACATGAAACATAAAAATATGTGCAAAAAACTAAACTAACTTGAAAATGAAGAAAATATGAATTTTTTTCTCCCTTGATGGCCACAAAAATGAAGCTACCTTTACCTTTCTAACACTGAAATATGTAAGATGTTCTTCAGGGACTCTTTCACTACCTAAAGTTTTATAAAGAAATTTGTTATCAACTTAAATTAGATAAATGAGGCCAATCAGTGAATGGAATGAAGTTCAAGCCCAATTATGTGTTCTAACTGTGGGTCAAATGCCTTGAGCAATTCTTTTTTAAGACAAGACAAAAACAAACCAAAAAAAAACCCTCTTGACTGCTGAGGACTAAAATAATTTCTTTCTCTCACAAGTATGTAATCAAAGGCAATTGCTGCTCCTACCCAACACAAAACAACACCATCACCATCAAAACATGCTATAGACTGTCTGAATACTTTAATCTTAGAATATAGAAACTCTGGTTGCAATAAATTCACAATGCAACAAAAGCATTTTTCTAAGTATATTTTCATCCCCCGTGGTTTTCCTACACCAATTAGCTCCCTATCAAGCATTAACAATCAAACAAATCAGAAAATTTCCAGAATACACACTACAAGCTGCTTTTTTTTTTTAATTTGTTATTGTTAATGCTTCCAACATTCAGTGCACAAATTACCAGGAGTATTTTTCTGTTAATGCCTGAATTTAAATGCAAATTACTGTTTAATTATATGCAATTTCCTTCTGAACTATATATAATACTAATCAGTCTCCAAATGTTTAAAACACACACAGACAACTGATCGTGTTTGCTTAAAAAGCATATTGCCTAATCACTGAGAGGTTCTACCGAATCAAAAAAAAAAAAAAACAAAACGCTGTCAGCTCTATCCATGAATGACAGCTTGGCAGAGACAAGTTGTGCTGAAAAGATTAGGAACTGGTGACTTCAAATAGGGTAAAGAGGGGGACATATACAGTATCTTTGGATGTTCAATAATAAAATGATCTCAACAGCAAAATTTCAGAGCTACAAAACTACTTAAACATAAGCATACTTCCAAGACAAGAAAACCAGGAAGAAAATTTGTCTTCATTCAAATTAATACCAGACATCACTCTGCAATTGTGCTCAAGAAACGAAAACTTAAAATACAATTGACATTACAGTCTAATACCTCCTTATATTCTACATTGGAAAATATATTATAATCATTGAAGACACTTAACAGGGTTTACTTGTGGTGGCCAGTGTTCTACAGATTCCACACTTTAACGCATTTAGTACTAATAATATCTCTATACAATATACTGCTGATTATCTCCATTTTACAGATAAAGAAACTGGATCACAGATAGATTAACTCACTCACTGTCATAAAACTAATAAGAGATGGAATAGGGATTTTTAAAGCCATCATTTAGACTTTAAAGTTCAAGTTTACCAAAACAGTGGTGTCTTAGTAAAGGTTATGAAATGGTCAGTTTTCTTAACGAACTAACCTCTTTAGATTTCAAATATTAGGACAGTTTTGTGCCATAAGAAAAGTGCAGGCTTTGGGTTCAAACACCTGAACCAAGTCTGAACCTCTTTAACATCTTTAAAATGAGGGTGCTTTCACGGGTGACTTGGTGATGGGAAACACGCAGGGGGTTACAATTGAGATGGAAAAAAATGTACAAAATGATGTAAAAATAAAGTGTTATAAATTTTTAAAAATGAGGGTGCTTCAGTTATTGTAAAGGTCAAAAAAGGATGTGCAGTTAGTGTCAAGTATAGCATACAAAATATAGGTCCTTAAACTTAACACCACAGACATCTGGAGGGTCTACATATGAGCAGTCTCCTAATTATATGACACAGTCTCATAATTATATGGCAATTGCATGTGTACACATTTTTAAAAACTCGTCCCTGGCCTTCCACAAACTTTCGACGGGCATGTAAACTTCAAAAGGTCAAGAACCACCAGAGTACAAAGCAAGTGATCAAAGAAATACGTGTTAGCTTTCCCTTCTCGTTCTTCCTTGTCCATTAAGGATGACACGCCCTATTTATTCACAATTAATGCCAATTCTTTCCCACCATTTTCCTGCTTTGGTAACAACTCTCATAGGCAAGCTTATAACCCAATTTTCGAGAGGCTGTCTAAAATCCTCAAACGCTGCTTCAATGCCTCTTTTCACCAATACACTTACAAGATACTCCCTCGGGGAGAACTAAGAGACTCGTCCACCCTGCTGCAAGAAGCACCATGCCGGATGGGGAACCTAAGTAGGAACCAGAATCTCTAAGTTGCGTGGAAGAGATCTGACACCCCAGCGCGAAGAGATGAAGAGAACGTGTTTCCCAAAACTACTGAGCAACACCAAAGGCCATCCCTCCCGATCCTAGTACTCTTTCTGGAACTCAGGTTCAGCAAGTCCTCTGGGTTCTGCCCCCGGGCTGGAGTTGGTAGAGGAGTGAAACGTTACCCGAGGATGGGGGGTGCAGAGCGGCGAAGTCCCAGCGCCGCTACCTTGGGAGGCTGCAGCAACACCCAGCAGGAGACCGACCCTGGCACCTGCCCTCAAGAGACCCCAGTACAGACCTTCTCCCGGGCTGGGAACCGGCGAGAGCTTGCCCGTTTCCCAAAGCGGCTTCCGCTTCCGGGCTATCTTTTGCCGGAAGCAACTTACGAGTGACGCAAAAGAGGCGCGCTGTTGGTGATTGCGGAAGAAACGAGATTGCACCGTGAACATGGTGAGTGAACCGTGTCTGTCTACCCTGGGTGAAAACTGAGGGACACATCCCTGGGCTAAATTTCCTCCACATTCTTTTTATTTTCACTATTGATTTTAGCTCTTAATCTGCTCGGCGCGGTGCCCGTTATGCTCCAGAGAGTGGGGAGAAGCCGGGATTGGGGCAGGGAGAGAGAGGACCTGGCTGTTTGAGGGCACCGGGAGATGGACAAAAGCAAAGAAGGGATTTAAGAAGATGTTTTTAGCTGTATGTACAGGCCTTTTAATTTTAAAATTTTTGTTTCAAGGGGAAGCAAAAGAAAACAAGGAAGTATGCGACCATGAAGCGAATGCTTAGTCTGAGAGATCAGAGGCTGTGAGTGTCCGGAATAGACTGGGTTCATAGACTATCCAGAGTCTATTAGGAGTCGAAACGCGCTAAGTAGTAAACGTTTTTGTTATTTTATGTTTACTTTTTAATTATTTTTGTGTTGGATCTATATAGCACGGTAAAATAGTTAAGCGTCTGTCACTTAGCTGCTGAGCCCAGTACACTGATGAATGGGATGGGAATTAAACATCTCTTAAATATTGACTTTGTGCCACCGTTTTTATGTATTTTATCTATTTCCTATTAATTCTGCGCAGTAGGTGGGACTATCTTTATGTTCTTGCCATTACACACACACACACACACAATGTCGAAATAATTGTGGAAAGAATGAGATCAGCCATGGTTGTCCTGTATCTCCAGCACCAAACATTCAAATATTTAGGGAAACACCTAAATACCTCATTTTTAGAAACCTAGGAAATCCAGATTGCTATAGAAGAAAAGTGAAATGATTTTCCCTATTTTAAGGAGAAAATAAGTAGGCTCCCTGCTCCAGTGAAGAATGGAGACAGTTATGAGTAAGGACTGGTTTTTGTGTTTCAAAGCCTCACAGCAAAGGAATGGTCATTTAAAACCTTCAGTTATTCTATTGTCAAGCCTTTAGTATGTATGTATTATGGAATTTTTGGAAATTTGCCCCATTGATATTTTATTTTTAATTAAACTTGTGTATGTGTTGTTACATTTAACCATTTTTAAGGTGCATATGAGAGAATATGGAAACAGTGGAAACGTGAGTTTTCAGAAGATAAATGTCAAACTATTTACCACTGCTTGGTAGTAGATTTTGATCCTTGATATAAGCTTCTAAGAAAGAAATGGTAATATGATCAACATATATTTACCCTTATTAATTTTATGAATTATTGACTAAAGATTTTAAATTTTAATAATTCACTGATTATGTTACTTCTAGGCTATTTTTTACACAGCTACTTGTACTCAAAAAATGCTTAATGATATGAACATAATGAAGTTATAAAATGAGATTTCCTCTATAGACCAAAATAAGGAAATTTAATTTTGAGTAAATTAACTGCTATGATGCTCATCCTTGCATTTAATTTCTTTTTTCCCCATAGTAAAGAAAAGGATAGACTAAAACCAAAAAAGAAAGAAAAGAAAGACCCCAGTGCACTCAAGGAAAGAGAAGTGTGAGTAATCAAAATTTGTAAGTTTCTTTTAAAACTTCAGGAGAAAATCTAAAACTACAAGCCTCTTGAAATCCAGACTTTCCCTGAACTGATTGGTTCAGTCATTTGTGAGTAAATCAGACATATTTATACAAATGAAAGTGATATTGATGAGTATATACCAATTTCAGTGGTTTGAAGGTTTTTGAATTTCACAAAGCATTACAATTTCCCTTAAGATACTAGGGGTATCATTTTTTCCTTTTTAAGAATAGTTCAAAAGAAATAATTGCATGTATTATACATCAACATTTCATGAAGGAAGGTATCTCCAAAAAAACTAGTAAAGACAACTTTCAGAATAAAGATTATTCTTTTCAAATAAATACTGTGAACTTTATGAAAACATCCAATTTTACTTTTCTTACTTGGCGATAAATGGTTATGGATATATCATCACAGGATTTTTTTTTTTCCAAGTAAAAGTTAACTTATTCCACTGGCAAGCCTTAATTCTATAATAAAAATAATAGAAATTTTAATTTCTTTATTGGAAGATGTAATATATACACAATAATTACATGTACAGGTTTTCAGCCATATCAAAAAAAATGAATAAAAATAGTTATTGTTGCCTTAGTTTATTGTAGAAAGTATTATTACATAATTATTAGGACTTCTTCAAAATGAATAAGAGAAGGAGCTTAACCAGTAGCAAACTATTCTTTATTTTGCATTAATGCAGGCATTATTTTGTGTTTTGGTTCTTTTCCCTCAGCACCCAACACCCCTCCTGCTTATTCTTCCAATATAACACACAGCTGGGCCCACCATATCACATCCTGGTTGATACCAACTTTATCAACTTTTCCATTAAAGCCAAGTTGGACTTAGTGCAGTCAATGATGGACTGTTTATATGCCAAGTGTGAGTATCATACTTTTACATTTCTGTAACATTTGTATTGAATTATCATATCATATTTATTTAAATACATGAAAAGAAGGGCTTCTAGTTAAATGAATTGCTAGTTATTTAATTGACTAACCATAGCAAATTGAAATGTAATGCATACTTGAGTGGATATAGTTACATTTTCACAATTCAGAAAACATGTCCTTTGACCATCTTTGTGGATATTTTGAAAAACAGATGAGAATTTTTTACCTACTAAACATAAGACTGTGGTGAATATCTGAATATCTATCTTTGTAAAGTGGAATATTTCATTAGGATTCATTTTCTAAGAGCTGTATTTGTAGTATGAAAGGGTATATATTTTTTAAATTGTAATAGATATTGCACAATTACTCTTAAATAGTTATTCCTACTGATAATATAAGATTAATTCCTTATTCAATAATTGGGTATTTTCATCTGTTTAACACCACACTATAGGTAGAAAATGTATCTGTTTTAGTCTATATGTCCTTATTTAAGGAATGAACTTGAGCATCTCTCTGCTTATTGACAATTTGTATGTCTGTTGTAAACTAAAATACAGTATGATGGCTAAGAGCCTAGTCAGTAACCAGACTTAGTTCAAATCTTGGCTTCACCTTTTACTATCTAGTTACTTAACTTCTGTATGTCTCAGCTGTATGTCTCAGGTTCTTCATCTATAAAGTGGAATGATAATAATAACACTTCTACATGATAGAAATTATTTTAAAGAATAAATGAGGTAATTCTTGTGAAGTGCTTAGCAAAATGTCTGGCAAATAACACAAAATCCTTAGCTACTATTATTAGCTCTTTTATAGAAAGGAAATTAACCCTTTGACAAATGTGTAAAAATATTCCCCCCCCCCTTTTTTAAGATTGATTTATTTATGCATACAGAATTGGATTACAAGCAAGAGGTGCAGGGGGTGAGAGGATTCACCAGAGACAGAGTGGGGAGTAAAACAGGCAGATCTACTGAAATACACTGCTGAGGGGAGCAGCGGGTGGGCGGGTCAGGAGAAGAATGCCATGCCATGTGGGTCACCTCCCTGGCCAGGGGTCAAAATCATGCTGCAGTGGCTGCAATAGCTTCATAGTGCTGTGCTTTAACCCGCTGAGCCACCAGAGAGGGCCCCCACTTTATTTTCATATGACTGTTGATAGTTGTCGATCAAAATTTACATTTTTCTGGTTAATATCATGTTTTCTCTTAGTTTACATTTCAAATTTATTTCCAACCAGAGTTTATTTTAGTATGTAAAGTATGATGGGGTCCAGCTAACTTTTTTTCCTCTAGATATATTCAATATGTCTGTGATGTATTTTTGGGACAATTTCTTATAAGTAGAGCCTTATTCTCCTTTTACTACTTTTTATTCATCTCACTGTGCTGCTTCTGTCATTCCAGAAGTCTCTTGGGTCTTTGAATAACTGGACAGGATATAACTCAGGGAGAGTAAAATTAGTTTACTTGCCATTTCAGTTACCATATGTATTTCTTTCCTGGCAGGTATCCCTTGTATAACTGACTGTGTAATGGCTGAAATTGAGAAATTGGGACAGAAGTATCGAGTGGCTCTCAGGTAGGCTGGGTTGGTCTAGATTTGTTCTAGATTGATATACTGAAGATTCTTTTGCTCTCCAAAGACATCTTGACAATTAGTTTAAATAAAAATTCTACAAAATTAGTTTATCAGTATGATTAAGAAAGCAAACATTTAAATGTTAAGAGATTTTTAAGCTTTTTGAACTGAGTTACTCATTCATGTTGGTCTCATGGGCCTCCTTTAAACAGTTCCGCTAGGTTTTCAGTTAAAGAGTGTCTTTCTGTCAGTTTGTTATACAGATATCTTCTTCTGAATCAGTGTCTCACACATCAAGGATTCACATTCTAGGTTTTGCGTTTACTCTAGAAAGCATTCTTGAATTTAGACACCTTTGCGAGTACAAAGCTACTTTCTAAGAATACCAACACATTGCCTTTGTGTTGACATTTGTTGGCAAAAATACTGGTGCCTTCATGCAAGTCAAGATATTGGGCCCAGGTAATGCTAGTAGCCATTGTATTCTTCATCATCACTTATTGGCAGCTTAAAAAAAATACCAAAAAAATACCCAAGTCACTTAAGAACATCCTTGAGGGGGACTGCAGTGATGGTGCACAAGTGAATTAGTGGTGGAAATTCTGTGGGAATACACCTGAGAAAAGAAAGCAAACATTTAAAAATGGACAGTGATGTAAATAAATTATAAAAAGATTAGGATTGGGGGGGTCTGCTTGTGTTTATTTCATTTCTTTAACTGGATGATAGATACTAGGTAGTCATTATTTTTTGTGTGTGTGTACTTGACATATTTCAAATAAATGGGAGGGAAAGATACAATTATTTTAATAATAAAAAGAAAGAATAAAAGGCACCAAGTCTGACTATGAGAAGAAACGGGTGTTAACTAGAAGGAGGGTTAAATAAATGAAGGATTTTTTCCCTCTTTTAAGGAGGGTCAGATGGTAGAGCAAGTAGTCATGTTTCTAGTAAAGTGCCAGTAGGAAGGAGGAGATGAATGGTTTCAGGAGCCAACGCTCCTCTGCACACTCTTCTCCGCAACAGAAAGAAATACTCCCTCTTCCTGCACACACCAAACCATTTCACAGATGGTTGGTGTTCTGTTTGGAACATGCCTGCCTTCACTTTGCGTGGAGCATTCTTTAATCTTCACTTCATTTCCTCCATGTAGTTTTTTCCTAAATACTCAACACGCATTGACCCCTCCCTGAATTACTCCAGTGTGGCATATCTTTATTGTACTTGGTATTGTATGAATATTTTCTGTTTTATTTTGTGACTCACTACCATTGTGTAGAAAAAACATGACACCAAGAAACAAAGACTTTAGGTTTTTCTTCTTGAAAATTGTATCAAAATAATACTTTTGTTTGTGGCAAACAATAAAAATATGTGTTATATATACAAAATAAAAAGTAATATATACCTCCATATTCACACTGTTCATATTCCTACACCAAATTCTCAGGGAAGTGATAATTTTGTATTTTTTCCCCAGATTGCCTGAGCAATTGCAAATCAAGAAAAAATTCAGAAAAGGAGATTTGCGTTTTCTGAATTGAGTCATATATTTCAGTGACTTGCTTTGTTTATTTAACAGCTTATTATAAGTCTTTCCATGTTAGTATATACAACTCTATTTTTTAAAATAGGATGGAACACTAAAGTGTATTTAATATTTTTTTACCTTGCTGATGATTATTCACACTATCTCCAGTTAGTATAAACTGCTGTAGGCACCATCTTGTGGCTGTATCCTTATACATTTGTGTTTAAGACAGCTTCCTAAAAATGAAATGGTTGGGTTCAATTTGGTTTTGAATGTTGACTCTTTTCCCAACTAATTCCATAACAAATTAATCAATTTCTCTGAATCTGTTTCTTCATCTATAAAATGGAAAAAATAATAGTTCAGAGTTTTGTGAAGATGACCTGAACTCAGGCATGCCAGTACTCTTTGATGTCCTTGTAAGTTATTTTAAACTAGAGATAAGCTCTAGTGGGAGAAGAGGCCTTAAAAATCTCCACATAGGTCATGTTACTTTTATTTCATTGATTGACACTCAGAAAGTTATCCCATTGCCAAAATATATATATATTTTTTAAGATTTATTTATTTGTGCATACAGAACTGGGGTACAGGCCAGAGGCTCAGGGGCGGTGAGAGGCTTCACCAGAGACAGAGTGGGGAGCAGAACAGGCAGATTGACGAAGCACACTGCTGAGGGGAGCAGCGGGCGGGTCAGAAGAGGTCTGCCACGCCATGTGGTCACCTCCGGGGCAGGCGGGAATCGAACTCATGCGGAAGCGGCTTTAGATTCTCAGTGCTGTGCTTTAACCCGCTGCGCCACCAGGGAGGGCCACCAAAATATTTTTTTTAATCTATTTTTACAATCCTATAGGATTGCCAAGGATCCAAGATTTGAACGATTACCATGTACACACAAAGGAACCTATGCAGATGATTGCTTAGTACAGCGAGTAACTCAGGTATCATCAGTTTTTAAATGTTTATTTTGTGCTTTGAAAAAGTAAACTTCTCTTTGGTACCTTCAAGGTTAGTAAAGTATCTCAGAATATAATTTGTTAAGTATATGTAGTATACACCTCATAGAAAGTGTAGTTGACCTCTTTTACTTGAGAAAATGGATTGGAATGTACACCATAACCATAATGTCAACAGAATGGGTTGGGGAGAAAACATGTGTCCCATATCCCAGCACCTGCATTTGAGTATGTGATGTAGGGCACTTACTGGTTCTTTATTCTACAAATCTCTATGGAATGGATTCAGTGAGTATGTGAGATTTAATAACATCTGATTCTACCTACCAGTGGATCTAATATAAGGTTCCATTTCCATTTCTCATGGGTTAATTTTGTTTCCTTCCACTCTGCCTAACCTAGAAATATTTCTTTGTCACACCTGAGTCTCCCAGGGTGCTAGTTCCTACTTTGGAATAGAAAGGTTTTAGGTTCTTCTGTTCTGGCTTCCATATCAAGTACCACAAGAACTTTTGCTGTGGATTGCCTTTTTAAGAGTCTCTTCTGCTAAAAGCAATCATCTTCATCTGGTGCTCCATACTGCTAACCAGATAGTCACTCTATACTGTGAGTGGGACCAGCATTCTCCTTAATTCCCTCATCACAGCCAACACCAGGCTGCAACTCTGAAACGTAATGGGAACTTTGGGTGTAATGGAAGTAAAGCACAACCCGGTTTGTTTCTAATTTCCTCTAATTTTACTGCTTTCAGAACTGCTTGGCTCAGACTTGTCTTGGAGATCCTATTCTGGCTCATGGCCCAGGGGTATGAGGAGAGAGGAGATCTCTCAGAGGAGAGAGGAGATCTCAGAGTAGGCCCAATCCCAGAGAATCTGGAAAAATCAAAAAGTTGTACCTCCCATTTAAGGTGTTTAGTGGGCCTTTATACAGATCCCCTTGGGTATTTTCTCCAAACCAAGGGATTATATACCCCAAACATGAACATTCTTCAAGACAGAAAACAATTTGCTGCTTTTAAATAGTTTTTTTTTTCTTCTCCTCAAGATTCTTAGAGCTGTATTTAGACCAGCCAACTCATGTTTTATAAATAGAGTTTCTAGTTATAGTAGCTACTCAACAGATTGTTAATTCCTTCCCTGGGCTATTTACTGTGAAAGTGAGTAATTCTGCAGACTAGCTGGTGGTTATGCCATTATCCAGTATGACTAAGTAGTTTCAGTGACCTCTAAGTGAATGCTCATTTTGTGTCTTCTACAGCACAAGTGCTACATTGTGGCCACTGTTGACCGGGACCTTAAGCGAAGAATAAGGAAGATTCCTGGAGTTCCTATCATGTACATTTCTAATCATAGGTGAGAACTTTCTCTTGGGGAAGTGCTTAAGAGTCTATAGTTAATATCAAACTTACATGAGGTCATTTTACATGGAAGCAGTTAAAAAATATATCGAATGTTTACATATAGCTATACTGAGGAAGCAAAGTAACGAGAACAAAGGCCAAAGATAAAGCTTGGATTTGGGAAAAAAGCCTGACATTCACCTTGTTACAGAACGATTGCTAAAGGGGATAGGGAGGAGCTGTTTTAATTGCAAATCAATAATTTAAAACAATTTTTTTTTTTGCCAGAAATATCTTTAATTTTAAAGGCTAGTGTATGTGATGAGCACCTCATCTAGGAAGCTAAAAACTTATAAAACAACAAAAGTTATACTTTTATCCATTATACTATTGTATAACATATCGTCCTAGGGAGAGCACAATATAGCTAAGCGGACTAAGCGTTGGGCTTACCCGGACTCAGAGCCTGGCTCCCTCACTTGCAAACTTTCTGATTTTGAAGAATAAAGATAATATCATCAGTGTTTTGCTATAAATTTTATGATTTTTCTCTAAAGTGTTCCCACTGACTAAAAGAGTTCACAGTAGGGGATGAGAGTGTTGCAGTCAGTAAAGGATGGGTTTTTAGGTGGGTGCTGGGCCCACCTTTCTTACCAGTTCATTTTTTTGTCCTGATCAGATACAACATTGAGCGGATGCCAGATGATTATGGAGCCCCTCGGTTCTAACTCTTCCATGAACAAGTTCTCTGCCTTCCTTTAACCAGCTTTCTCTGTCATCAGTTCATTGAACATGCTACAGCATGAATTGTTATTATTCTACTCCCCCATTTGGTCTGTTATGAACTGTGTTTGGTTAAATACACTTTTTCATGTTTTGAAAATATTTTTGGGAAAAAGGATATTTTGTACCATTTACAAATTTGTAGCCTAGTTTTATAAATCAGGATTGTTCACATTAATGGACTGTCATTTTAGATTGAATTATTCAGCTTTTCTTTTAAGGATTTATTTATGCATACAAGAACTGGAATACAGGTCAGAGATGCTGGGAGAGGTGAAAGGATTCAACATAGACAGAGAGGGACGTAGAACAGGCAGACTGACTGAAATATATTGCTCAGAGGAGCAATGGGCAGGACAGAAGAGATTTGCTCTACCATGTGAATCACCTCCCTGGCCATGGATCAAACTCGTGCTGCAGTGGCAACCAATAGCTTCATAGTGCTGAGACTTAACCCATCAGGGAGGGTCCAATTTGTTAAGATTATCCTAGGTATTTAATAAAATACAGTCATGCCAAGATACTTATGGTAGGGAAAGAAATATAAATAAACAAATACAGTAAACTGTTGGTGCTAGGATAAAAATCTAAGGCAGTACACACATAAAGGAAAGAATTTCTCTTTGGTTGGTTGGGTGGGGAGGAAAGACTGGAGATAACAATGTTCAAAAATGAATAGGCCCTCCCTGGCGGTGCAGCAGGTTAAAGCACAGCACTAAGAAGCTAAAGCCACTTCAGCATGGGTTCTATCCTTGCCTGCCCCAGAGGTGATCCACATGGCAAGGAAGACCTCTCCTGACCCTCCCGCTGTTCCCCTCAGCAGTATACTTGGTCAGTTGGCCTGTTCTCCCCACTCTGTCTCCGGTGAATTCTCTAACCGCCCCTGTACCCCAGTTCTGTGTGGATAAATAAATAAACCTTAAACAGCATTAAAAAAAAAGAAGAAGAATAAAAATGAATAGCTACTTGCTCAGTAAATCAGTCAAGTAAGATGAGCATAGGAAACATGAGCAAGAGCCTGAAAACATGGATATTCATATGCAGAATGAATGCACTTGATATGTTCAGACAACTGCCAGAAGATTTTAGGAAATAACAAGGAGAAATAACCACATCTGAGACTCCCAAAGTAGGAGGGAGGAGGCCTTATATGATAGGATTAAGGATTTGGACTGGATCTTAAGTCAATAAGGAGATAGAATTTTAACTAGGGTGGATAGCCTGATCAGGTTAGTTTTTTTTTTTTTTTTAATGACCACAAGATAGTATTAGAGTAAAGAAATATAGTGTTGAAACATTAATAGAGTTCCCAGTCAAAAAAAAAGTCATGAAATTTGGCTTATTGTATAGGTAATATTGCAAATCTATGGGAAAGGGCAATTCTTGGGAGACCCAAGTAGTGTAGAGCCATTCTACTAGGGATCCTAACTCTGGATCCTACTTGGGACCCTAACTCTACCAGTTAGTATCTATATAAATTAGCAAACCACAACTTCATTGCTTTCTTGGTTCTTTAAAATGTTGTGCTTACAATGGAATATTACTCAGCATCCAAAAAAAAAAAATAAACACATGCCTTTTGCAGCAACATGGATGAAGCTGGAAGGGATCATACTTAGTGAAATAAACCAGAAAAAAGGAAAAGTACTGGATGGTTTCACTCATAGCAGGAGTATAAAGGACCAAGGGAGGAAATAATAGTAATAATAAATGAACAACTGTATACCAGAGACATTTTATAGGGGTGGAGTGGGGAATGGGATCAAAAATGGGGGCAGCGGGTAAGTACATGGGCCTATGGTGATGGCACACGGGTGATTTGGTGATGGGAAGCCCATGGGGATTACAACTCAGATGGAAAAAGGCACAAAAATGATGTAAAAATAAACTATTATATTATTTTTTAAATTTATATTAAAAAAATGTGTTTAATCCTCAAAACAGTCCTAAGAGTGTGATTAAGTAAGACAGTACCTGACACAAGTAAGTTTTGTTCAACAAATTTTAGTGATTGGGATTATAGAGGCAGTTGGCTATCCATTTGAAAAGCATTTTTAGACTCTTATTTCTCTTCATTCATGAGTATGATTCAAGTAGATCTTAAACCTTTTATGTTTTAAGCTATGAAAGCATTGAGGGAAAATATACGTATACCTCAGAGATACTGCAGTTATATTTCTAGATCTATTTCTAGACCTGCAAGAAGGTGACATTCTAAAAAACTAAATCACCTGAATTTGTTGTTTTCCCAGTACACGTAAAATTTATCTCTACACTAGGCTGTAATCTATTAAGAATGCAATAGTATTCTGCTTTAGAAAAAAACAATATATATACATCTTAAATTTAAATATCGCTAAAAAATGCCGGCCATCATCTGAACCCTCAGCAAGTTTTAATCTTTATACTGGTAGAAGGTTTGCCTCAATGCTGACCCAGGTGGTGATTGCAGAAGGCTGGGGTGGCAGTGGCAATTTCTTTAAGACAACATCTATCAATATGAAGCTTGTCATATTGATAGATTCTTCTGTTCACATGTGATTTCTCTATAGCATGATGACTGTTTGATAGCATTTTACTTTCAACCTAGAACTTCTTTTAAATAGAAGTCAGCCATCTCAAACTCTACCACTGCTTTACTGACTAAGTGGGTGTAATATCCTAAATCCATAATTGTCACTTCAACAATGTTCACAACATTTTCACCAGTAGATTGCAGCTCAGATTTTATAATGAGGTCACATCAATTCAGTCATAGCTTCAGGTTCCACTTCTAATTCTGGTTCTCTTGTTGTTTCTACTACATCTGCAGTTAATTCCTCCACTGAAGTCTTAAGCACTTCGAAGTTTTAAGAGTTGGAAACTTCTTCCAAACTCGTTTCTGTTGATATGTTGATCTCCAGTGAGTTGTGAATGTTCATAATGGCATCAAAAACAATGTATCTTTTCCAAAAGATTTTCAATTGATTTTAACCACATTGATCACAATGATTTTAACCACACTGATCAGAATAATTGCTATCTATAAGAGCTATAACTTCTAAAATGTATTTCTCAAATAAGACTTGAAAGATGAAATGACTGATCTGATCCATGGATTGCAGAATGGATGTTGGATTAGCAGGTATGAAATCAGCATTAACATCCTTGTACATCTCCACTGTAATAGCTGTAGTAATGAAAAGCTTGAAATATAACTAGAATTACCAAAAGTTAACTCAGACATGAAGTGAGCATATACTGCTTGTGTGATGGGGTGCATTGTCAATGAAAAGTAATATATGAAAACAATCTTTTTTTCTGATCAATAGATCTAAATAGTAGGCTAAAAATACTCAGTGATCTTGTTGTAAACAAGGCATGCTATCATCCAGGCTTTAAAGTATTCCATTTACAGAGCACAGGCAAAGTGGGTTTAACATAACTTTTTAGTGTAATTGTTTCACCTTTATTAATAGTGATTTTAGTTCACCTATTCTCTTGGACCCTGTCACCAATTCTTTACCTTTACTAACCTTTACCATTTAAAAAATTAATTTCATTTATTATATATTACATCATTGTTCATTTTTGTAGGGTACTATACCAGAGAGATTTAGCGTAATATTTTTTTAAGATTTATTTATTTATTCATATGGAACTGGGGTACAGGCCAGAGATGTGGAGGGTGAGAGGACTCACCAGAGACTGAGAAGGGAGCAGAACAGGCAGATCGACGAAAGACACTGCTAAGGGGAGCAGCAGGCAGGTCAGGGGAAGTCTGCTACGCCATGTGGTCACCTCCGGGACAGGCAGGAATCAAACTCATGCAGAAGTGGCTTTAGCTTCTTAGTGCTGTGCTTTAACCTGCTGCGCCACCAGGGAGGGCCAGATTTAGCATAATTTTTAAAGACCCCAGGGAAGCCCCCTGGCTTAAAATCACCCACTGCCTTAGCCCCTAACAAGAGTCAGCCTTTGCAGTCTTAAGGTCAGGCGTTAACTTTTCTCTAGCTACAACAGCATCTTCCAATTTAAGGCTTTCTTGTCTACACGAAAAATCTGTTTAATGTAGCTATATTCATCACTCTTACTAGATCTTCTGAATCACTTCACTGCAGCCTCTACATCAGCACTTGCTGCCTCACCTCAAACTTTTATGTTCCAGAGACTGCTTATTCCCTTAAATCTCATGAGCCAACAACCTCTGCTGGCTTCACACTTTTCTGCTACATCTTCCTCTCACCATTCAGAAAATTGAGGTGAGTTAGGCTATTGCTCTGGATTAGTCTTTGACTTAAGGGAATACTGTGATTGTCTGATCTGTCAGACTAAAACATTTTCCATATCATTTCATTTATAATTCATGTGTTCGCTGGAGTAGCATTTTTAATGTCCTTCAAGAACTTTTCCTATGCATTTATTGATGTCAGAGGTCTAACTTGACCTAGCTCAGCTTCTGACATATCTTCCTCACTAAGCTTACCATTTCTAGCTTTTGATTTAAAGTGAGAAATATGTCATTCTTCCTCTCAGTTGAACATTAGGATTGTAGAGTTATTAACTGGCTTAATTTGAATAATGTTTTGTCTCTGAGAGATGGGGGAACAGCTGATTAGTTGGAGCAATCAGACCTCACATTTGTCAGGTTCACTCTTATATGGGTGTGGTTCATGGCATCCCAAAATAATTACAGTAGTCACATCAAAGATCACTCATCACACGACACTATAAAAGAGTAATGAAAAACTTTAAATATAACTAGATTGACCAAAAGTTGACACAGACAGGAAGCGAGCATATACTGCTTGAAAAGTGGTGCTGCTAGACTTTCTCAACACAAGGTTGCCACAAACCTTCCATTTGTGAAAAAGAAATCAAAACATAATATCTGCAAAGTGCAGTAAAGCAAAGCACAAATTAAGCCTTTGTAACCTTTGGCATTCTTAAGGTGAAAATGCTAAAGTCATAAAAGATAAGTTTGAGTATATTAATATAGATGTCTGCAGAAAGTACCTCTCCATAAAAATTAAGGCAAATGATTTGACCAGAAACTTTTCTAGCCTATATGTCAAGGGTGTGAGGAAATGTGTAGTCATGTAGTGCAAACAGGTGAACAAATATATAAAAACCATTTTAGACAATTGTTAAGAGGATCCATTAAAAATTGCCGATACCCTGTAGCCTAATTCTATTTTTTGGTTATTTGATTACTATAGGTGGTTTTTTAAAAATACATTTTATATAAATGTGTATACACATTTATACACATTGTATAAAGAAGTGTATAGAGGGATGTTCATTAAAACACTCAGTTGTGGTAAATTGAAAAGAATCTAAATGGCCATCAAAGAGGTCTTAATTATGAGTTGTCTATGCTATGGAATGTCATAAACAATTAAAAAGAATTAGGTATATTTTTAGGTTAGCAATGGACTAAAATAGTTCTCTAAAGACATAGAATTGGCCAACAAGCACATGAATAGATGCTCAACATCACTAATCATTAGGGAAATACAAATTAAAACCACACCCATTGGGATGGCTACTATTAAATAAATCATGAGTGTTAGTGGGAATATGAAGATATTGAAACTTTGTACACTGTTGGGAGGAATGTAAAAATGGTACAGCCATATGGGAAGCACTATGATGGCTCCTCAAAGAAAAAAACAAATTACCAAAAACAAATTATCTAGTAGTTCCACTTCTGGGTATTTATATACAAAAGAATTGAAAGTTGAATCCAGAAAAATATTTGCACACCCTTTTCATAGCATTATTCACAGTAGCCAAGAAATGGAAGCAAACCAAGACCCCATAGATAGATAATCATGCATCACTGATAACCTTTCTGTCAAGAGGGATCACATATATGATAGTCATCCTAAGAGAACATATACCACACCCGTAGGTGTGTAATAGGCTCTACCATTTTAGTTTGTATATTTACACGCTGACATTTCTGTGACTACAAAATAACCTAACAATACATTTCGTAGAATGCATCCTCATCTATCTAATGGAATGTTCTGAAGTCTTAAAAGGCAATTCTGATATTTGCTACAACATGGAAGAACCTTGAAGACATTATGCTTAAGTGAAATAAACCAGCTACCAAAATCATAGCTACTGTGATTCCACTTAGGTGAGGTACTTAGAGTAGTCACATTCCTGGAGACAAAACAGAAAAGTGGTTGCCAGTGGGTTGGAGGGAATGGAGAATGGGAAACATTGGGTATAGATTATCAGTTTTGCAAGATAAAAAGAGCCATCGTGGAGATTTGTTGCACAACAATGTGAATGCACTTACATTATGGAACCAGTGGGCTAGATCTACATTAGGTCTTTAGAGCTTTCCAGTTCCTAGTCTGCTTTCCAGTCTACAAAACCTACATATGCCACCCTTCTAGTAGTGCCCTTTTGGATTGAGTTTTAGGGGACCCAACTGTGTTAGCTGTGGGAGTTTATATATGTATATCTAAAATATATCTCCAAGTTTCAGCTAGGGTGCATTCAGTGCAAGTAGGAAAAATCCTAACTCAGTCTACTAAACAATAAGGAAATGCAACTTGAATCAGGAATTTTAAAAGCAGTTCAGGTCAGTGCATTGTACACAGTAACTGAAGCTTCCTTCCCTCAATTCTGACAATTGCCCCTCTGCTGACTTTATCATCAAACCCCTGGTAATCGACTAAAAAGTATTTAGAGGAATATACTCCTGGTTCCACTGGGCAGAGAGGGCCTCTTCCCAACCATATAATCAAAATCCTTTCTCAGTATGATTATATCAACTTTGGGCAGATGCAACATTTGGATGGCCAAAGAAATACCATGAGTTGATTAGATTAAGCCAAAACCTGTGAACCAATAAATGGCAAGGTTGGTGGTACCACTATGATGGACTTAAATTTGCTAGCTCCTACTGTTACAAGATACCCCAGATCTGTTAGAGGACAAAATCTGTTACAGGACAGGGAGAGAGGGACACCCCTGAAGTCCCAAACTGCCTGCACTAAGTGGGTTCTGCCATCTGCTGCAAAAAAACAAAACATATAAAACTTAAATGAAAAGTGACTTTCATACAGTGAGCATACAATACAGAAGACAAAGAATTAATGTCTAAATCAAACACCTGAAGTTACCCATCCCCTCGTGGGCAAAAGTCAACCCAAAAGGGATTGGCCCAAAGCAAGGCCTGAAAGCTGCCACAAGATGAAAGCACCTTCAGGCTGGGATCCATAAAAAAGGGTCAGAAATGGCCAGACAAGTCTGGGAGGAAAAGAGCAAAATCAAAATCAATATAAACACTGCCATAGTCACCTCCCTGCAGGTCTCTCACCCACATCTGCCTTAACCAGTCCAGGATCAGGAAACAAGCCTGGTTTCTTCATCACATGCTTGCTGCTCCATGTGGCTTCCTCAGGTCTCCTTCTGGCTCTCCATCCGGCTTCCTTCTCTTCTCTTCTCTCCTTTTTCTCTGCTCAGCTCCACCCTCCTGGGTAGGGCAGGGAACCTAGAACTTCCCCTTTTCCTAGGGACCACCCTGTTACAGAACTCTTGGAATGGAGATGGTCAATTTATTCTGAGTGATGTGGTATATGTAAGGGAGATGCAGACACCGGAACAAAATTTTAAGGTTTATTAAGGAAAAAGAAGGAAGTGGGTGTTCTGTAGGCAAACAATAGAATTTACTATACCTCATTCACAAACACTCAAACCTGAGTGTTTCAGAAGGAATTACACAGAACCATATCAGTCTGCAGGATAGATGTCTTAACAATGGTTTTTCTATTTTTCCCCATTTAACACTTTTTTTTTTAAATTTATTTATTTGTGCATACAGAACTGGGATAAAGGCCAGAGACTCAGGGGTGGTGAAAGACTTCACCAGAGACAGAGTGGGGAGCAGAACAGGCAGATCAACGAAGTACACTGCTGAGGGGAGCAACGGGCGGGTCAGGAGAGGTCTGCCTCTCCATGTGGTCACCTCCGGGGCAGGTGGGAATCGAACTCATGCGGAAGTGGTTTCAGCTTCTTAGTGCAGTGCTTTAACCCGCTGCACCACCAGGGAAGGCCCATTTAACACTCTTAATTCCTCCATTCTCCTTTGTTAATAGTGTGTCCATTCAAAGGTATGCATTTATTCCACATTTAGACATTGTTATAGTTGCATACCTTTGAGTTATGAAATATTGTACAACATGGAAAATATAAAATATTTCAGAGTATATTTCATGTATAAATTTCTATGAAAATTAATACCCTTGCACTTATAATCTAATATAAAAAAAGTATTCCTCATAATTTTGATACTTTCTCTGTTATCTTCCCTATTTTTAGTCCCTTCTCTAGATTCCAGCCCATCTATGAGATGACACTGTCCTGGATTTTATGTTTTCATTATTTTACCCAATACTTATATTTATTAACTATATGTCTGTATGTGAGCTGCCCAGAAATGAAATCATGCTATACATAGTTTTTTAATTGTGATCAAATGTATATAACATAAATCATGATTTCATCTGGTTTTTTTTAAAGATTTATTTATTTGTTCATACAGAGCTGGGGTACAGGCCAGAGATCCAGGGACAGTGAGAGGCTTCACCAGAGACAGAGTGGGGAGCAGAACAGGCAGATCGAGTGAAATACACTGCTGAGGGGAGCAGCGGGCGGGTCAGGAGAGGTCTGCCACGCCATGTGGTCACCTCCGGGGTAGGCGGAGATGGAATTCATGCTGAAGTGGCTTTAGCTTCTTAGTGCTGTGCTTTAAGCCGCTGCACCACCAGGGAGGGCCAGATTTCATCTATTTTTTTTAAGTAGTTTATTGGTATTAAGTATATTCATATACAATTCCAGAACTTTATTTTCCCAAACAAAACTCTGTACCCATTAAATAGCTCCTAAATTCCCCTTCCCTCAGGCCTTGTCAATCACCCTTCTGTTTATCTCTAAATTTGACTATTCTAAGTACTTTTCCTAAAAGAAATCACACAGTATTTGTCCTGTTGTGATTGATTTATTTCATTTAGCATGGCTAAATAATATTCCATATTTTGTTTACCTACTCATCAATGAGTTGATGTCCACTTGAGCTACCTGACTCCACCTTTTGGTGATTGTGAATAATGTTGCTGTGAACATGGATGTACAAATATCTGTTTCAGTCTCTGCTTTCAATCAATACTGGTATATATACAGTTTACATAGATGTTCTTTGACTTATGATTACATCCCTATAAAACTGTCATTAAGTGGAAGATACATTTAATACACCTAATTTACCAAACACCATAGCTATCTCAAACATGCTCAAAATATTTACACTAGTTTACTACTTGGGCAAAGTCATCTAACACAAAGCCAGTTTTGTAATAAAAGTATTGCATACCTCATATAATTTATTAAAGGCTGAACATGAAGAGCAGATTGTTTGGGTCTCACCATTAACATACCACTGGAATTTGTTGAAGACTGTTGAAAACATTGAATGTTGCTAGATCATGTGGATGCTACAGCAATAAGGTCATAATCAATTTCTCACTCATAGTGAAGTCTGAGCATAATTGGTAGAAGACACTGTAGCATATCAGTTGTTTGCATTTGTGATTGTGACTGATTTGGAGCTGTAGTTATGCGGTTCCCCAGTATCACAAGAGAGCATAGTCCACATATTGCTAGCCTGGGGAGAAAAAAGTCACGATTCAAAATATATAGTATTATTTCTTCTGAATGCACATAAAGACCAAAAAAATTCGTAAAATTATAACTATTTAGCAGTTTTTGTAGTCTTTTGCAACTTTCTTTTTTGCTGAGTTGTGTTTGTGAGATTCATCCATGTTAGTATGTATAACTAGCTCATTCACCTTTTCTGTATATTTCATTGTATGAATATTATATACTTTATTTATTCATTCTTGTATAAATGGTCATTTATTGTTTTCAATTTTTGCTACTGCAAACAGGGCTGCATTATTTTACATTCTTCGTATATAAATATGAAATTATCTCAAGTCTGAGATATATTTTTAGAAGGGAAATTGCTTTATAAGGCATTGTGCATCTTTAGTATTATCAGATATTGTCAAATTTTCTCTTGAAGTACACATTTATACTCCATGTATATGAGAGTTTCTGTTCTCTCAACTGTATATGAGAGTTTCTGTTGCTCCACAGGCTTATTAGAGCTTGTGGTTGTCAGTGTGGCAGATACTACTGGTTATCCCCAGTATCCACTCTCCCTTTTTTCCTTTAATGATAAATCTAATGAGTTTTATCTGGATTGTCTAGATAGAAACATTATTTTCCAGCCTTTCTTGCACTAACTTTGGCCAACCAACTAAGTTAAAGCCAGCAAGATGTAACTGAATGTGATACATATCTCTTCCAGTTCAGAAGCTTAAAAAGCATGCTCCTTAAAAAAAATAAGCTCCTCGGCCCTCCCTGGTGGCGCAGCGGGTTGAAGCACAGCACTGAGAATCTAAAGCCGCTTCCGCATGAGTTCGATTCCTGCCTGCCCCGGAGGTGACCACATGGCGTGGCGGACCTCTCCTGACCCGCCCGCTGCTCCCCTCAGCAGTGTACTTCGTCGATCTGCCTGTTCTGTTCCCCTCTCTGTCTCTGGTGGGGCTTCTCGCTGCCCCTGAGCCTCTGGCCTGTACCCCAGTTCTGTATGCACAAATAAATAAATCTTAAAAAAAAAAAAAATTTAAAAAAAAAAAAATAAGCTCCTCTAACCCATTCTGCCTTCTCACTGGCTAAATACAGATTTGATGGCAGGAGCCAGAACACCACCTTGAACCTAGAGATGGGAACTTTATGTTGAAGATGACAACTTTGGACAGCTTATCTTTGAACTGTTCTATGAATGAAAAAGTTTCATTTTGTTTTAGCTTAAACTGTTTCCTAATTAATACATTAGTTCTTTGGTTTTAAAGTAATTCTCAATTTACCTTTGCACAGAATGTGTTCTTCAAGACGTTTTTGAGAATGTTTATTTTGCATTTGATCTTATATAGATAAACTCCTTTATAGGTCCTTGTCTTTGAGAATATTTACCTGCCAATGAACTCTCTTTCTCTATCTCATTATTATTACACCATACCACACCTCTTTTTGTGGAGTGTTACATTTCCTTCTGCCCCAGGTATGCAGTTCTGATAGAATTTACATCGATGCCTAATCCTTTCACCAGACATCTTTTTTTTAAAAAGATTTATTTATTTATGCATACAGAACTGAGGTACAGTCCAGAGGTGCAGGGGCAGTGAGAGGATTCACCATAGCCAGAGTGTGGAGCAGAACAGTCAAATTGACGAAGTACACTGCTGAGGGGAGCAGCAGGCGGGTCAGGAGAGGTTTGCTGTGTGGTGGGTCAGGAGAGGTTTGCTGTGTGATGTGGAGCACCACCCGGGCGGAGATGGAACTCATGCTGAAGTGGCTTTAGCTTCTTAATGCTGTGCTTTAACCCTCTGCACCACCAGGGAGAGTCCTCACCAGACATTTTAAAGAAAGTACTAGAGGCTCCTTATTCAGATCCTTCAATCATACTCTATATATCTGAAAAGACATTGGATGCCTGGAGAAACAGGAACAGCATTGAATCTTGTTTCTTACAGCATCCCAGCAAGCGTTCAGTCTGTTTTGTGTATTTTTCCAATACATTTCTTTTCAAGTTTCAGCTGTTGCTATGGATAATAGCCAGAGAACTCTAGTGGATACTGCCAACCTCAAGTTCCAGGCTCTCCTAAATTGTATAGCTTTATTATCATGGTTGGAAAGGCTGAGTACTTAACAACTGAGATTACTTAGGAACACCTATGGGTTTAAAACAAGATGGGTACATGACTTCCTGGTGATAAGAAGGGGGAGCAGCAGTCACCTTGCAAAAGCCACGGTCAGGTTACTCTGAATCTAAACAGTATCCATGCAAAACCCTGGTGAAATGCCTGCCAATAACAGATAATATGCCTTGACACCATGTTGTTGAGGATGGTACAAGCTGCAAAAACTAGCAGGGGTTTTTACTCCACAGAATAGCGTGCTAGCCATTAGCCAATCAGAATATGGTCTCCAACCACTAACCAATCAAATGCCATGGCTCCGCCTGCCAGCCCTCACCCAACTCTATAGTAACAATGAAACATAAGAGAATATGCAGCTGGATTGTAAAACTGGTACAGAGAAAACTCATGCTAGTTGACTTTAACAGCGCTGACAGTAAACAACTGACTTCTTTGGGGGTTCCCACAAAACCTATGTGATTTTCACTTTAATCCCTTAGTTGATTTTGAATAAGAACACTGATCTTATAGTTCTTTACTTTTTACATTAGTAAATTCTACATTAGTAAACTGGTCTCTACAAGTGGGCCTGGGTTTGGTCATTTAATTACTATAGTCATTGTTATTGAAATGCCATGCGGAGAGCATTACACAAACAGGCTTTATTCAAATAGTTTTCTGGAGATATGTCCTGTAAGATGAAGATGGCTGTAATTTTTGAAAATTGTGATGACTAGAAAGAGGTTAAGTAATCAACTATATTTGGGTTATTTTCTTTGGTTTTCTTAGTTCCTTGAGAGAAAGATTCTATGGGGATAGTTTTCCCTGTAACATGTAGAACACTGCCCAAATTTGTCTTGAAATAATGGGGGGAATATGAAAAAACCTGTTTTAAATAGTGGTGCTGTCTCTTAAGTAGGTGCTGAAAGACCGACTTATATTGAGGGAGATTTTTGGACAGAACTGGACAGCTAATACCTACCTGTTAGATGGGAAATGAAAAAAGCAAAGAGAAAAAGCTTTCCATCCTCTTCCCCATCTCATCTTTTACTACCTTCATCTTTACTACTTTCTCATCTTTGTTGGGTTTTGGTTTATTTGCTTTTTTTACTTTTAAAAAATTGTGTACAAAAGATAAATGTACAGCTTAATAATGACTAACAAAGCGAGCATTTGTATAATTACCAATGTTACCACCTCAGAAACTGTACTCACTCAATTATACAGTATTCTTTTGAACTATTACCTTTCAAATTTTTCTTGGAAGTGCATTTATTGAATTATACAAAGTACAGAAATCATAATTTTTCACAAATTGAACATCTCTACGTAACCAAGCACTCAGATCATGATTCCTGGTTGCCCCCTTCCAGTCAATACCCCCTACCAAGGGTAACTGCTATCCTGAATTCAAACACTATGTATTGCTTTTGTCTGGTTTTGAATTTATATATTTCAAGACATATACTATATATTCTTTTCTAACTCCTTTTAATATTCTTTGAGATTCATTGGAATTATTACATGTACTTTATTTATTTTCATTGCTATTTTGAATTCCATTGTGTAAACATACCACAATTTGATTACCATTCTAGTGTAGGTAGACATTTGATTGCTTTTCAGCCATATAAATCCCAGCATTATGAACATTTTTGTACACATCTCTGGTTAACATTTATATGCATTTCTGTTAAGTTATATACATAGGGTTTCCTGGTTCATAAGCTGTAGGTCTGTTCTACTTTAATAGATGCTGCCAAATATTGTCATTTCAGAGTGGTTGCCCCAATTACCACTCTCACCTGCAGTGGATGATAATTCCATTTGTACCATCCCTTGGTTTGCAGCTGCATAATGCCACTGTCTGCCTTTGCCAGCACATGGCAGACTCTGTGTGTGCCTAGGTCTTTAGATAGCCATCTTTTTATAAGGACACCAGTCATACTGGGTTGACACCAGTCTACTTCAGTATGACATCATTTTAACTAATAGCATCTGTGACAACCTGATTTCCAAATAATGGAGCATTCTGCAATGCTAGAGTATAGGACTCAAACTTACCTTTTTTGGGGGAACACAATTCAACCCATAAAAATGTGATGGTAATAGACATCTATTCTTGATCATAGTGGGAAGACTTTCAAGTCTTTAAGTATGATTTTTGCTGTAATCTTTAAGTAGATATTCTTTACAAGGAAGTATGTTTCTTTTTATATCTGATTAGCTAAGTTTTTTTTTTTTTTAAGATTTATTTATTTGTACATACAGAACTGGGGTACAGGCCAGAGACTCATGGGCAGTGAGAGACTTCACCAGAGACAGAGTGGGGAGCAGAACAGGCAAATCAACGAAGTACACTGCTGGGGGGAGCAGTGGGCGGGTCAGGAGAGGTCTGCCACGCCATGTGGTCTCCTCCGGGGGCAGGCGGGGATCGAACTCATGCGGAAGTGGCTTTAGCTTCTCAGTGCAGTGCTTTAACCCGCTACGCCACCAGGGAGGGCCTGATTAGCTAAGTTTTTAAAAAATATAAATGGATATTAAAATACTCTTTTTGCAAGAAGTGGTACATATACACAATGGAATATTACTCAGCAGTTAGAAAGATAAACACCTGCCTTTTGCAGCAACATGGATGGATCATGGAAGGGATCATGTTTAGTAAAATAACCAGAAAGAAAAGGAAAAATACCAGATGGTTTTCCGGGGGTGGAGTGGGGAATGGAATAAAAAATGTGGAGAGGGGGTAAGTGCACTGGACTATGATGGTGGCATACGGGGATTACAACTGTGATGGAAAAAGGCACACAATGGTGTAAAAATAAACTATTATATCACTTTAAAAAATTGCTAACAAGTGTTCAAGACCTACATGGGCTGAATGAACTATAGAGGACTAAAGTAAATTTTAATGATTTATTCAAAACAATATTCTTTTGCATCTAACAAGATGATCATCTGATTTTTTCAAAAGAGAATTTCAATGGGGAATATTAAAAATATAGGCAAATGAAATTTGTGACTTGGGTCATGTTCTATTTTTTAATCTGGGTGCTGGTTACATTGATCAGTTTGTAAAATTCACTAAATTGTGCACTTATAGTATGTATGTAATTTCATGTGTACATGTTATACTTCAATGAAACGTTTAAAAAAAAAACACTAAATTCCTATGTGAGAATGAGCTCTTTCTTCTGAAGAGATGCTCCATATTCCACCCACATTCACCTTAAAAGAGAAGATCTATATTGCTAAGTTGTAAGCAGTCTTTAAGTGGTATACAACTGACACATAATATTTTGAGTTAGGTGGAATTTTTTTGTTGTGGTGGTAGTGGTGGTAGTGGTTTTTTTGTTTCCGAATTTCAACATTCAGCTATATTAGCTTTTCTTGTGATTCTTTCAAAGCACAGGCGCTCATGTCTAGTATTACTCTGTGATTGGATTATTTTCTAGTGAGGTCAGCCTCGTTAGACAATTTTTTGTATCTGTTTTTTGCTGCTGATGTTGGCCAAAATTCTTCCACATTAATTTTTATGTATTGAGTTATTTTAAAGAATTCCACTCCTCCCTCTTTACAATGCCTGAATATATCCCTTTTTCTGGAGCAATCTTACAATTGTTTTCAAAATTAGTTTCCATTCTTCCAGATTTGTTTCCTGTTGTATTTTTTGTTAGAGTTGAATTAAGTCTATTCATTTAACTTGAGAAGAATTGATACCTTTACAGTGTTTCCTCTTTTTTTACCCCCTTTCAGGACCTTGGTAAATCAATTGTTCATGGCTAATTTTATCCTACTCGGATGTGACTATACGATTCCATAATTTTCTTCACATAAATTCGACACATTTCTTTCTAGAGTTATTCTTACTTGTATAAATGTTTTTCTGTTGTTGTTGCAATTGTTACTATTGTGAATGGAACCCTTTTTTTTTTTTTTTTTCATTCAAAAATGAACCCGGGGAGTGATAGGATCTCTACCACCTTTTTCAACTGTGAGACTCTATGGTTCCTTGATTCTATAAGAACATTCTACTCGCACCTACATTATCGGAACCTGTAGGAAGATGGCAACCGAGAGTCGCCAAGCAAAGGGCCGCTCTATCTTGCCTTTGTTCTCCTCTCGGTGTCTACTGCGCAGGCGCGGTCGCCCCAGTACGGTCCCCGCCTTCCCTATCGCGGGCCCAGCTCGGTAACGCAGGCGCACTGGCGCGCTCCGTTTACACGCTCCGGGGCCTGTAGGCGCCGCGAGTTCCGGCTGTCGCCGTAGCCGCCGCAGCTCCTGGAGGTCGGTTGCGACGAGTAACGGCGCCGGGACGAGCCCTGCGCCCTCTTCTCCGACATGTACCCGAACTGGGGCCGGTATGGCGGGAGCAGCCACTATCCGCCGCCGCCGGTCCCGCCGCCGCCACCGGTGGCGCTTCCTGAGGCCTCGCCGGGGCCCGGGTACTCGAGCTCGACGACTCCAGCGGCCCCTTCCTCCTCTGGCTTCATGAGCTTCCGCGAGCAGCACCTGGCGCAGCTCCAGCAGCTGCAGCAGATGCACCAGAAGCAAATGCAGTGCGTGCTTCAGCCCCATCACCTTCCTCCGCCTCCCCTGCCACCCCCGCCGGTGATGCCAGGGGGCGGCTACGGGGACTGGCAACCACCGCCGCCACCGATGCCCCCGCCACCTGGTCCGGCCCTCAGCTATCAGAAGCAGCAGCAGTACAAGCACCAGATGCTCCACCACCAACGGGACGGGCCTCCTGGTTTGGTTCCTATGGAGCTGGATTCTCCCCCCGAGTCTCCCCCTGTACCTCCGGGGTCCTATATGCCCCCGTCTCAGTCTTACATGCCTCCACCTCAGCCGCCCCCCTCGTACTACCCCCCGGCCTCGTCTCAGCCCTACCTGCCTCCCGCTCAGCCCTCACCTTCACAGTCCCCACCTTCCCAATCCTACCTGGCGCCCACCCCTTCTTACTCTTCTTCCTCTTCATCCTCGCAATCCTATTTGAGCCATTCCCAGTCCTACTTGCCCCCTTCTCAGGCTTCCCCTTCCCGCCCCTCCCAAGGCCATTCTAAATCCCAACTACATCCACCACCACTGTCCACCCCTTCTGGGAATAAGACAACTGTCCAGCAAGAGCCAGTGGAGGGTGGGGCCAAGAACAAGAGTGCTGAACCGCAGCAATCAGCCCCTGAGCCAGATCCCTCTACGATGACTCCACAGGTAAGAAAGCGCCTTCCTCAGCCACATCTTTCACTTAGAGGGCCCTAAGTGAGCAGGCCTCGGGCCAATGTGTAGCCTACTGCCAACACACAATGCCTAATTTACACTCCAAAGGATTCCTTAAGAATCAGCGGTCTGACTTCCTAGCTTTTTAATTAAGCTGACTATGGATTGTTTGGAAAACAGTGTTTGACGTTTCTAGACACCACAGAGTAGTGGTTTCTGAACCATCGGTGGTTCAGGAGTTTTTTCTCAGATCCATTCATTGGTTTCCTTTGACCAGCTGCCTAGATTTGTTCCTATTACAGAAGGTCTGGATTCAAAATTGTATTTGAAACTGTATTTGGAAATAATGTATTTGAAGCATTCAGAATGTCCATTTGAGAGGCACTATTAGAAAAAGAAGCTTCTCACAGGACTGGTACTTTGAACTGTACAGAAATCTTATGATGAGTTGGCTTCCAGAGTTGAGTGGTCTTAGCAGATGAAGGATGGAAATCTTATCAGGAGCATCCTAATTACACTTAGAGATACTATGTGTAGTACATAGGTGTGTCTTTACACTTTTGACCCTTGGCAAGTCTTGCTCATGTGAGGAGGACCTATGCAGCCTTTTCTCACATCATGTAAAGATAGTGTTAGGACAAGGCCACTCTTGTTGCTTTTGCATGGTTACCTTTTACTGTAGAGTAACGGCCTTGAACCATGGCCAAGGTAAGAAGAAAAAAGTTCATTTTCTTCATTCATGAGAAAGCCATTCCTCTGAATTTCTATTTGAAGTGATGCTTCCCACAGCATTATCAAAGATTGATAGTAGCAGTAACATATCAATTCCTCCTTTAAGAAATAAGATAAAACTAAAGTGAAATAGATCATGTGTGATTTCTTTTTGAAATAGATACTTTTAGTAATTACCAGTTTTAACCTTAGATTCCCTAAGGAAAAAGAGACCCTTTTGATCTATGGGTTCAGATTTACATGTAAAAAATTTTCAAAAGATAGACATGCAGTATTCCAATTTTACAGTGATTTGGTCTTGGTCTTAAAAATTAAAAACAGAAGTTAAATAAACAAGATGTTGTCTTTTGCACAGTAGAAAACACTTGAGATGCTGGATAAAATGGTACACCAAATTAGTACCATACAATTAAATAATTTCTTCTAGTTCCCTCTATAATAGAGGTAGACTTTCTGTTCCCTCTCCCATCCCATGTGAAATTTCCATGTGTTTTTGTTGTCAAACACTGGCAGATAATCCAAAGCTACAATGTAACATCTATAGCTTCACCTCTACTAGGTTGTTTTTCTGGCTTTTTAGTGAGACAAATGAGTTGTACTTTGGGAATTTTTTGGAGGGGAGTAGGAGAAAATCAGACTAAGTCTTAATATAAATACCATAAGCATGACTTTCTCTTTCCTGTCTTCTTATCCTTGTCTATAGTAAACTGCTTTCAATACCTTCATTATTCAGTGGCTCCAATTCTTTGGTAAGAGCCAGGAAGAAAGTGATGGACAGTCAGGCTTGAATGGTGTGAATGAAACAGATCAAGAAGGGCCTTATAAGCCTGGCTAGCCTTTCTCATCTGTTTAGAATGCTCCCCAGTTTTCTCAGTCCTCTCCCCCTTGCAGTTATATCACTTTTAAGATACATCTCAAATATGAAGGTTTCTGGGAAGCCATACCTGAAATCACCCATCTGGTTGAGATCTTCAGATTGTAAGTCCCTTGCAGACAGGGACTGTCTTGCTCATCTTTTTATCCTCATATCGCTGAGGTCAGTGCCTTGCAAATTGTTGGTGCTTGGTAAAGAATTGTACAAGATATGAGAGTAGTTATGTTCTAGACTGAGGATATGACCATTTTCTTCATTCTGGTATCAAATCTGGGAATTATCCCTCCTGTCTCTTATTCTTTAATTTATATTTTATTTTTGGAACGACATTAATTTGTTTTATGGTGAGAGATTTTAAACACATAGAAGTAGAAAAAATGGTATTCTTCCTACATAGCCACTTCTCAGATTTTAACAGTCAGCAAAATTTTGCCATGTTTACATCACCTAGGCCTTTTATATTGTTGCTGCTAAAATATTTTAAAGTGAATTTTAGATTTCATGTCATGTCATCACTACATTATTAATTAGGTATCTTTTTTACAAGTATCTTTTGTTAGGTAAGCATAGTGTAACACTTAAAATTAATGTTTGTATCCTCTAATACCTGATCCCTTCAGATTTCCTTCATTGTGTCATCATACTAATAGAATTAACAATAATTCCTTGGTAACATCCATGTTAAAATTCCCATTGGATGCTAATGTTTTGTTGGTTTTCAAATCATGATCCAGCTAGACATTATTAGACAAAACAGTCTGTTTGGGGGGCTGTCCTTCCGGGTGTTTAGCAGCATGTCTGGCCTCTGCCTACTAGAAGCCAGTAGCAGTCTCCATTTGTATTTTAGTTCTGTTTCTCCTATTTTCTTTTCTATCCTATGCCATTGAACATGAATAATCTATGTCAGTTGTCCTGTAGAATTTCTGAATATCTGTTGTCTCATAGTGTTATTTGACTTGTTCTTCTTTCTCCCTTGCTTTGAAGACTAAAAGTTAACTCTGAAACCTTCTTAGATTTGAATATTTAACTTTTGTTAAAGAAAGTGTATTTCATAATATAGGTTATGGTGTGTTCTTTATTTGCATCCCATTAGGAATCACACAGTGCCTCATTGTCCCTCTGTTAATGGAGCCAAGGTTGATAAGATGGTGACAGTCTGGTGGCACCACTGTAAATGTTCCCATTAATCTTGTAGCTAATGTTTCATGAAGTGGTTCATCCATTGGTGATCTTTGCATGAGTAAATTATTTCTTCATTTAGGGTTGCAACATAATGATTTTTTTCCTGTCATTTCTGATACATTGACTATGTAGTTCTGTGAGGGGAAAAAAAAACTTTCACTTATGACCCAGGGTTTTGATTGGAAAGACAGTGTAGGAAAGATAGACTAAATGCTTGATATTCTATTTAATTTCTAGTTTTCAGTGTAAATGTTTGGTTATCTTTTTGGAAGAATTCTTTGTGTTTAAAGGACTGACTAGATAATGTGCATACTAGCCTTTTCCCCCCATGAATTGTGGTTTTGTCCTTTCATTCTCAAAATATTTAGGTAAAGCTACTGACTTTATAATCAGAGTTTTTTGTTTAATGTTCAAGTATTCGTTGAGTAGCAACTATGTGCTTAGTACTAGAGATGAATAGTGAACAAGGAAGAAGTGAAAACTGCCTTCATTGGTTTGTTCCAATGGTGGGTAACATTTAATGAGTAATTAAGAGAAGTACAGGGTGCTGTGGGATTATAAAATATAAAATTATCATCAGATTATTCCAATAAGGAACAGGAAAAGGTGAGCTTTTTCAGTTCACTGTTGTATTCACAGTGCTTCTCAAGATCTGCCAAGTGATGAAAAAAATAGGTGATGAAAAAAATTAGGTGATGAAAGTAGGTGATGAAAAAAAATTTTTTAATGATTGACTGTAGCTGGTAGCTTTAACATAACTGAAGAGCTTCCATTGTATGTGATATAAGTGAAACCTGAGGAATGGATGAGAATTAACCAAAAGAGTTAAAAGAACTTTAGCAGGGCTTACCTTAAAATTCAGGGTGAGAATGACAGATGCAAACCAGATCAGGGAGCAGCTCTGGGGACTTCATCCTAAGGACAGTAGGAAAACATTTATGAGTGTGAAAGAGTGGCATTTTTGACAGCTCGCTCTATTTGTAGTGTGGCGAGTGGAATAAAAATGAACAAGAGTGGTTTAGAGAAAATAATTAATGGAATAATCCAAGCAAGAGATAATAGTGGCTTGGACTTGGATAGTGATGGTGAAGATGGAGAGAAATGGAAAGGCTGGAGAAAAAAATTTTAACTTACGTCCAAAGGGCAGGTTTATGAAAAGGAGGAACAGAATAAAGGACACTTGCATAGACACAGCAAACAGAAAGAATTGTGCGTGAAAGAGACAGGCTTGTCAAAGTCTGCATAGTCACGGGCAGGCAGCCTGTGGGTAGGGGAGAGAGAGCTACCTCTGCTGTTTTGCTAAGAGAAGTCAGTGAATAGAATCACCTCCACGGTCACAGGCAGGTAGGAGAGCTGCTGTCAGGGAAAAGGGTGGCGAAGAGGAACACCTGCATAGGCACAGGTGGGCAGAAAGGCTGCTGCCAGGACTGGAGAAATTTTAGTGCTAGAAACCAATTGGAAATTGGATAGTAATTGAGAGGGAGGGAGTAAGGATGATTCCTGGGTTTCTGGGCTAGACCACTGACTAGAAAGCCTAGAGGAAGAGTAACAGACCTGAAGATGAGGGTGAAATGATGAGCTAAATTACAGGCATGGTGAGTTTGCGGTCCTGATTCAAAGTTAGATAAAGGTTTGGAAGTTATAGCCAAATCTCGAAGTCAGATCTGGGAGACATGAAAGATTGTGACTCATCAGCATAAAAATAGTGTTTGAAGGCACAGAAATAGATGAGGTCTCCTGAGGAATGGCTGTAGAGTAAGAATAAAGGTTAAAGGACACATACCTGCCCCTGCAGAAATCGTATTATCCAAGGAACCAGCAGAAGAAAGGTCAACAGGTAGATGGAAATTTAAGTAAGGTGCAGCACATAGCACATGCCAGAGTGAGGGGAAGATCGGTTTTTTGGTTTTTGTTTTTGTTTTTTTAGGAGGGCGTGGCCAGCTGTGTTAAGTACTACTGAGAGGTAAAGCAAGATAAAGATTGTGAGTTACTTTTTGCATTTACTGACATGTAGATTGTTGTTGACCTTGGCAGGAGCAGTTTCATAGTGACTGAAGCCATATTGCATTGATTTGAGGAGTGATGGAAGGTGAGGAAATGGGGATGGTGAGTATAGACAACTCTTTCAAGAAGTTTGACTCAAGGGAAGAGAAGGAATGAGGGCAGGAGCTGGAGGAAGAGATGAAGAGGGTTTTTTTGATTTATTTTGCTGTGCTTTTTCAGTGATGAGACAAGGATTATCTGATGACTAATTCCTATAGGAGAACGTGAACCTGAAAAATATTTAAAATAAATATCTTTTTAGTATTAAAAATAGAAATCTGATTTATTATTTTATTTTAAAATTTTTGTTTCTCTTCTTCCTTTAGGCAGTTAGGCATAGGACATCTAGTGCTCATTCTGTGACATAGTGACCTACAGGTGTTCCTGATAATCAATCTAGATAGGAAAGATAACTTTCCCTTCTTGGAAATCCTTTCAGTACCTCATTCATTATAGTACCAGTAGCAAGTGGTCAGTAAGTGCTTGCTGAATAAAGTAGCATCTTTTTTGGTAGTAATATTTGTAACAACTAGTTCATACATCCTTATTTTTATCAATCTCTATTTGAATGTGACATGCTATGATTATCCTCTGCCTGTGAACTCACATTCCACACCAGGTAAAGTTGTGTGATACAGTGGGGTATTCAGAATTATTGGGTACTAGTCCGTCTTCATCCCCAAGTCCCAGCAGGTTTAGTCCTTTCTAAAATAAAGATAATCACCTTTCCATTGGGATCACTGAGGATGTTTCTGAATGATGTCATCATACTTATTTGTAGAGCTTTAATAACTTGCCAGTGTCTATTCCTAAGGTTGAAATTTTAGATCAGGTGTCTGCTTATTGGCTTCATATTTAAGAGAAATTGACCTGCAATGCATGCTGTCCATGTGTCAACAAGTACTTCAACCCCTAACAAGATTCTTAACCCTGTACTAGGTCTAAGATAAAGATGGGTGCAAATTGATAAAAGAAACGAGGCACATGCAATATTTATATCTGTAGCCATTATAGCTTCTAGAAGATTGTTTTGCATCTTTTTACCTTTTAGTGATGCTTTCAGAACAGTGGGAGGGAAGGGAATCTTAACTTCTACTTCAAAATAGAAGTTTTAATTTCTAAGTTGGAGAATAATAAACTTGTTGTTTTCGTATTTTCGTAAAATGGAAAGAGAGAAATGTCTTAATACAGTGTTATTATTGACTGTCATGGTGAGTGTGCTTTTTTATGTTGAGTAGTAAAATTATATCCTGGAAATTGATGATTGTGTGTATGATAATAAAAAAAAATAAACAAAAAACAGTAGTGAGCCTTGGAATTTATTTTTCCAAATGGATTTAAACAAATTTCAGGTCATATAATTGAGTGGCCTATAAAGGAAGCCTTCATTCAGTTGATCAACAACTGTTTATTGACATGTACTGTATGCTCTGGTACTATGCTTAAGCACGAGGTAAGATACCAGAAAAGCATGACAGCTCTCTCAAGGAAATTGCATACTCTAAATGAAGAAACAGCTAACAAAATAGCATGTGCATGAGAAAAGAGTATATTAAATATATACCAGATAAAACAATATAGGAAATATTTGTTAATTGAAGATAATGAATTCCAGTGAATACAAGTAAAATGAATTCATTTGACAAAGGGACAAAAAGATGCTGTAAAAGGGAAAAAAATTTAATTTGGGACATAATTTTGAAAAAATTCAAATTCATAAAGAATAGTGGTGTGTGAGAATGAACAAAGTATGGATTAGGTTTCTGTGCTGTGATTTTTTAACAGACTGGTATGGCAACATTGCATATCTCCTCTTTTTTGGATCTATTATAAAATAGGGATTTAGCTGTTTTCACAGTGGGTATTTGTGAACCTTTGATATTCGTATCATTTTTCTTTTGCAGTTCCTGTTATAAAGATTGTTTTGGTTCATTACTGGTACAACCCCTCTAGATTTTCAGCCATCAAAGTTTCCTGACACTTTTATAAAATTCTTCATCCTTATAATTGTAATAGGAACATATATGCTGTTTATAATTACAGAAGTATCTGAGCAGTAATGAATATTTGGGCTTTTGACAGCTTTTGTTTTCCATATGCAACTTTGTAGCTGTTGGAAATTACATAACAAATAATGGGATAATAAAGACCCTGTAGTTATTTCTAAGTGGTGAGATTTAAGTATTGAGGAATACTAAATTAGTGACTACGGAACCAGTGCTCCTAAGGGAAATACAAGGTTAGTTTCCTTTCACATTTTCATCAGCACATAACTTTGTTTTATATGTGTTCCTGTTAAAGGTATTTATACTTAATATTGAATGCATGGCCAACAGCTTTATGCGTGAACAAAGCTTTATCTTACACACAATTTCTTAATAAGGCACAGCTTGCCTTTTTGCATTTAGGAAGCCTAGACAGCACTTCAGCATTAAGCTTGGGGCCAATTTTGAACAGCAAAACCAACAAAACACACAGAAATGTGAGAATATGTAGTCATAAATACTATGAAAAAAGCACTTAACTTCCATTATGACAGGTGAAACAAGGCAGAGCAAGTGTGTGTTCTGACACATCAGCAACTCAGATTTTCAGCATTATACACATGTCCACAAGTGACTGCCAATGACACTGACTGTGTTGGAATTGGACATAGATTTTAGTGAGTACGCATTCACAAATAAGAATACACAAATACTGAGGATTACCTATATTCTCTAATTTTTCCCACATTAAACTGTAAATTTTTTTAAATGGAAGCACTGAATAAGCTTTAGGAAATTAAACTACATTATAAGTTGGAAGATAAAGCTGAGACTTAAGTAGAAGCATTTTAATAACATGGAATATTCTCGGTTATATATATAAATCTGAAGATGGCTAGGCTAATGATACAATAGGTATTTAAAAGAGAGATGGACACTGAAGGAGAGAGAGGGCAGAGAAAAGTGATAGGACTATGTTGCTATATTCGTTAATTATAAGATCCCTGTGAATAAATCTGAACAAACTGAAGGCAGTTAAAAACAAGGAGCAGTGGATAACCTCATGCCTTTTGCAGCAACATGGATGGAGCTGGAAGGGATCATGCTTAGTGAAATAAGCCAGAAAGAAAAGGAAAAATACCGGATGGTTTCAGTCATAGGAGCATAAAGGACCAGGGCAGCGGGGAGGGGGGGATAATGATCAACTATATACTAGAGACATTTTATGGGGTTTGGAGTGGGAAATTGGATAAAAAATGGGGGGCCGGGGGGTTGTGCACAGGGCTATGGTGATGGCACACAGGTGATTTGGTGATGGGAAGCCCACGGGTGTTACAACTGAGATGGAAAAAGTCACAAAGTGATGTAAAAATAAACTATTGTAATAATAATAAACAAGGAGTGGTGAATACTGAAAGGATTTTCTTTGATCATTCAGGTATTTTAACAGGGTAGAGAAATATGTTGATAATGTGTATGATTTATCTTAAATATATACATTTGGGGAGGAGTTGAAAGACTACTTACTTGCCTTTCTCAGTACATCTTTGCACTTTCTTATATATAGGCACATAAAATAGGCACAAATGTGTCCCTGTCAACACCAAGTTGCAGAGGTACAGGGTTGTTGATTACAATTCTTAAAAGTGTTTTCTGTTGTAGGAACAGCAACAGTATTGGTATCGGCAGCACTTGCTTAGTTTGCAGCAGAGGACAAAAGTACATTTGCCAGGGCACAAAAAAGGTCCTGCTGTGGCAAAGGATACACCAGAGGTGGTAAAAGAAGAGGTTACAGTACCTGCCACTAATCAAGCACCAGAACCCCCTCCATCTGAGGAGCCCCCACTACCACCACCTAATGAGGAAGTGGCACCTCCTCTCCCCCCGGAGGAACCCCAGGTAACAAACCATATCATTAATTACTTGGTGTCTTGTTCATCCTTTTTTCTGACTATACTTTTGTCATAGATAAATAGGTTAATATATTTTCATGTGTTTTTTAAAATACATATAAAATTTGATTTGTGAAATAATCAGATACATGCCTTCTCTAGTACAGAAAAGGCAGTTTTTTTCATGCTTCAAGTGAAAGTGAAGAATGATACTCTTAAGTGAGAATCTCTTAACTATTACTAATGGTATGTTTTCTGATTGGCAGCACAGGGCAATAGTTAAGAGCTTAAGCTATTGGAGTCAACTTCTTGAAGCCTGGGCACTGCCCCTTGACAGGGGTAATTCTGAGCAAATTAGTTAACCATTCTGTGCCCAGTTTCTTCCTTTGCTAAATTGATATATTTAGATAGTAGCTTTTTTTTTCTTTTTAAGATTCATTTATTTATTCATACAGAACTGGGGTGCAGGCCAGAGATGTGGAGGGTGAGAGGA
>NW_004567114.1:20903041-20948970 GCF_000260355.1 Condylura cristata | reverse complement strand
CGAAGTACACTGCTGAGGGGAGCAGCGGGCGGGTCAGGAGAGGTCTGCCACACCATGTGGTCACCTCCAGGGCAGGCGGGAATCGAACTCATGCAGAAGCGGCTTTAGATTCTCAGTGCTGTGCTTTAACCCGCTGCGCCACCAGGGAGGGCCCTATAGATAGTAGCTATTTTATAGAACTGTTAAAGCATCAAATGTGATAAAGCTTTTTTCTTAACATACTGGCTAGTACATGGGAAAGTTCTCACATGGATTCAAAGGTCACTGTTTCCCAAAAGTCTTAGTGAAAACTGCATTGAACCTAATAAATACACTGCAGTTCACTGACATGATAGATTTTTATTAGAATTGAAAGGCTAGAAACTGTAGGCTGACTTTCTGCTGGATAAGTAATTACCCTGTTTAGGAGCAGTAAGATTATTAGTCCAGTGAGGACTGGAATTTAAAAATTTTTTGTATTGGTATATGTGATAATAGGCCTTCCTGGCGGTGCAAGGGGTTAAGTCTCAGCACTATGAAACTACCCACAGCCAGTCAGCATGAGTTCAATCCCAGATTAGGGAGATAGCCCACAGGGCTCAGCAGACCTCTCCTTCCTTGCCCTCTGCTCCCCTCAGCAGTGTATTTCAGTAGCTACACTTTTTCTGCTCCCCACTCTGTCTCTGGTGAATCTTCTTACCACACCCTTCCCCCATGCATCTCTGGCCTACTTTTATATGAATAAATAAAATAAGTCTTTTTTTTAAAAGTATATATGATAATAGTTTAGAAGGAGCTAGATATTTTATCTAAAGATAGAATGACTTCTCAGTCAGCTGGAGTTATAGGGATTTCTGGACCTTACATATGTATATAAAATATTCAGTTTTCTTAGTAATTTTGTTGCTGTTTTCTAACTGATATAAAAAAAGTATCTTTTTTTTTTTTTTTTTATCTTTAGTCTGAGGATCCAGAAGAAGATGCCAGATTAAAACAGTTGCAGGCTGCAGCAGCACACTGGCAGCAGCACCAGCAACATCGAGTTGGCTTCCAGTATCAGGGAATAATGCAGAAGCACACTCAGTTGCAGCAGATCCTACAGCAGTACCAGCAGATTATACAGCAGCCACCACATATGCAGGTGAGCACTCCCTTGGCTGATGTGTGAGAGTTGCCCTAGGAAGTTTAAAGGATTTATTCCCGAAAGGTATTTAAGTGTGAAAAAGAAAAGCTATCAAATGTTCTCAATTCTCTGCTTCTCAAGGGATGCCCAGGTGATATTTGAATACTGTTGCTAAGGGATTTAAGAAGGGATTTTTATATTACTTCAATTTAACATGATTTAGCTTACAAACCACTATAGTAATAGAGAACTGAAAATCAACCAAAAAGATCAAAGCAGCCACAGTCTAACACCTAAGTAAATACACTGTAAAAAAATTAAATGAAAAAAATAAAATTAAATGACCTAGATAACAGATAATAGATAATAAATACCCTCAACAGGGTATTTCAGTAGATCCCCCCATTTTGGTCCTCAGTCTGTCCCTAGTGAATCCTCTCAACTGCCACACCTCTCATCTGTATCCTAATTCTTATATTCATAAGTAAATAAATATGTCTTTTTAAAAAAACCTGAATACCTATTGCTGAAATAGGTATTTGCTTTTAGTGTTCAGTTGATTATTTTCTGACTTTGTTATTAATTATGTAAATAAGTCAAAGGAAGAATGATCATGGATTTTGTAAAAGCCTAACCTTTTACTGCTGAGGTGTTTTGGGTTTTAATTTCCTAAGACTTCAAATGCCCTTGATTCATAAATATTTTACTTGTGATTAATTCTGTTTTATGAATGTTATGAAATAATTTGTACCCCTCTTTTATAGACCATGTCTGTTGACGTGCAGCTGCGGCATTATGAGATGCAGCAACAACAGTTTCAACATCTCTACCAAGAGTGGGATCGAGAATTTCAGCTGTGGGAGGAACAGCTCCATTCCTATCCTCATAAAGATCAGCTTCAGGAGTATGAGAAGCAGTGGAAAACATGGCAGGGACATATGAAAGCCACTCAAACCTATCTCCAGGAGAAAGTCAATTCATTTCAGAACATGAAGAACCAATATATGGGGAATATGTCGATGCCACCTCCTTTTGTTCCATATTCTCAGATGCCTCCACCTCTACCAACAATGCCCCCTCCCGTATTGCCACCTTCATTGCCACCACCTGTGATGCCCCCTGCCCTGCCTACTTCATTGCCCCCACCTGGCATGCCCCCACCTGTGATGCCACCTTCTCTACCAACCTCTGTGCCACCACCTGTAATGCCTCCATCTCTTTCTTCAACAGGGCCACCACCAGTTCTTCCCCCACCTTCCCTCTCTTCTGCAGGGCCACCACCTGTTCTTCCCCCACCTTCTCTTTCTTCAACTGCTCCTCCACCTGTCATGCCCCTCCCACCATTGTCATCAGCCACACCTCCTCCAGGAATACCTCCCCCTGGGGTTCCACAAGGGATACCTCCTCCATTAACAACAGGCCCAGTTCCACCAGCCTCCAGTTCTCAAAGCTCACAAATGCCAGAGAAACCTAGAACAGCATTGCTTCCTACTCCTGTGTCTTTTGGTTCAGCCCCACCCTCAACTTACCATCCTCCACTACAATCAGCTATTGGCCCATCAGAGCAACTGAATTCTAAAGCTCTGAACAAGTCTGCTCTGCCATATAGTTCGTTCTCATCAGACCAAGGACTTGGGGAGTCTTCAACTGTTCCATCTCAGCCGATCACTGCAGTAAAGGACATGCCAGTGAGATCAGGTGGACTGCTTCCGGATCCTCCTAGAAGCAGTTACTTGGAAGGTCCAAGAGGCCCAAGGTAGGTCTGCCTTTTTTGTTTTTTTCTTTTGGCTTTATTTTAGTTGAGTAGGATTTTATAGTATAAAAAGCTTTACTTACATAATTTTTATATCCTTTGTAATTTTATATATGGTCCTGGTCACAATGAAGAATGTTATTGTTCACTTACTAGATAAATCAATGAAATAAAAAATGGTAACATGCCCCCATTTCTTTGATGTCACTGCTTTTTACCCTTTATGCAGAATAGAGTGAATGTAGTGTTTCAGTAATGTGTATCAATTTCTTACTGACTTTTCATCCCCAAGGTGATTTTTGAATTTTTTTTTATTGAACTAACATTGGTTTATAACTGTATTTGATTTAGGAAAATAGGCCCCACACCTCCTCAAATATATGTCACCATACTGTATCAGCTACCAAAATTGATACTTATTAAATTTATTTATCTTTATTTTTTTCTTTAGTAACCAACTGTAATGTCTCTTAATTAGGTGATCTGCTAGCTGTTGGAGATACAGATGAATAAGTCAATATATTTATGAAATAAGGCAATGAAGTTTAGTGTAAGGGTAAAAAGACTTATTTTGTCATTGGTACAGTGATATAAAGTTTCTGCTCTGTGCTTAAAATAATGACTAGAATGGAACAGAAAATCTCTCATCCCATGGAGATCTCACATCCTTTATATTTTCCTCAATTTGGGATGTATTTCCTTGTTTCTTAACCATATTTCTGGTTTTGGAAAAGCACACACATAAAATTTATTAGTAGTTTCTAAGCTTGTTTGTTGCCCTTAAAAAGCATGGAATTCTTTTTTTTTCAAGTTTGTCAGAGTATAGTTTTCACCCCACATTCACTGGAATGGTAACTTTCCTAAAATTTTCCATATTTTAATCAGAGTTTTTTCCAACTCAATATAATACCAGAAACACAAAAATGTAGAGGGTACAGAAAAGTTTTGAAAAAGTAAAAGTTACTTTATTCCATTCTTGTCTCCATCTAAAGGTAATTTTTTAAAATATGTCATAAAATAGGATCCTATTGTATTTTGTCTTATAATTTGATTTTTCAGTAGAGTTAGTTTTTCTTGTCAGTGGATCTATATCACCATTTGTAATTTAAAACTAAATCCAAACATTTGTAATATCTTATTTGTTCCCCAAATTTGTGATTCTGAAAACAAAGTCCATCCAAAATAAAAGAGAAAATTAACATGAATTCCTTCAGGTACCAGAAACCTTATGAAAGTCTAAAGATATTTAACCTCGTGGAATCTTCTCAGCAACCTGTGAACTAGGCTGGTTCATACTCTACGTTTGCCTTTTATGTACTGGGGCTGAGAGATTCAGTAACTTTCTCAGGATCATCAGGATCATGTAACTACAGCCACATTCCACAATCAGTGGGAGCTGAGAACACAAGATCTCCAGAACAAAAGTGTTAGAGATATAATGCCATGACTCAGTGATATTCCTGGTGTCAGTAATTATAAGTACATTTGTAGTTCTTGTACTTGGCACATGTATCATCTTGATTGGAATTTCTGCTTATTTCCCGGGTTGAACATTGCCTTTTAGTTCTGGTCACTAATTTGCTTTCAGTGAAGTATATTCTCAACACCTACTGAAATATAGATTTCCTGCTTTTTTTCTATCATAAAAATGATTTTTCTCTAACAAATGTTGATTCTAAATTTAGAGTTGTTTCTGTGCTAAAAGGAGTCTTAGCAATAAAAATAGCAGTATCCTCTTTATAGCAACTGACATTTGTGTCTCATTTTAATTTCTCATCTTGGGTCTTGTGCATGCTACCTTTTTCTTTTTTTTTTAAAGATTTAATTATTTCTGCATACAGAACTGCAGTATAGGCCAACGGTGCAGGAGCAGTAAGAGGATTCACCAGAGACAGAGCGGGGAGCAGAACAGGCAGATGGACGAAGTACACTGCTGAGGGGAGCAGCGGGAGAGATAGGAGAGCTCTGCTGTGCCATGTGGGTCAGCATCCTGGCCAGGGATCGAACAAGTGCTCAAGCAGCTACTGCTAGCTTTTGCAGTGCTGTGCTTTAACCCATTGCACCACTACGGAGAGCCCACATGCTACCTTTTCTATGCTTCTCAGTGAATAAGGGAAACAATTTGAAGGGATTATAAATCAGTTGCCCCAGATGACAGCAGCTAGTAAAGGTGATGGGATTAGAATCCAAGGTCTCCTGATCCCTTTTAAGTCCATTATGCTTCCTGTGAGGCCCATTTATGGCTTCTCGCTGAACACTGACATTGTAATAAGAGTATAAGCACATAAGGTATTCACAGTTGGAGAGAAAGTTTTTTTTTGTTTGTTTGTTTTTGTTTTGTTTTTTACCTTGAGCCGAAATAAGGTTACTGTTAACTTCTACCTGTTGATTCTAGATCTGCCTGTAAGGTGATCTGAGCTATCCCTCCTCAATAGCATTAACTATTGTTTAAATACTGCCTTCTTGTCTCCATCTCTCTTGCCTAACTCACTCTGCTGTTCCATAATATAAACTCAAATTTTTTTATTTCACAGTAACACTGGTTCTAACTCTTCCTACTATGTTTCTCACTCTCCTTTGAAGGGCCTCTGGTTTATCTGTCTCCTTCATAATGAACACTCTTACTTGAGATGCAAAAGACCATCGTATGTTTTAATGTACTATATACCAGAACAAATTGCTTTTTGTCTGCACTCTCAGTGCACATTCATTGAATCAAATTTTTACCATCAATTTGACTTTCCAGGTCATTTTCAGATTAACTGTTGATTTGCTAAGCCTTTCCCATACTTAACTTGTACAGCTGTTTTGTTTTCCTTAAGACTGTATTTGTATCTTCATATTTCATCTAGTTAGATATGGACTAGTGATTCTAGGCTGCTGAAAACTGATGAAGCTTGATCATACTGATTTTAGATAGGAGCTATCCCTCCCCATTTTTTCATCTATAACTTTGATGAGGGTGGCTTTTTTTGTTGTTGTTGTTGCCCTTGAATTTAGTCCTGCTTATAGGGTCTATCTTATTTTAAAACCTTTCACCAACTGTGTTTAACACATTTAAGTATAGTTTGTGACTATTGCCCAAACATAGTTTTTTTTTTCCCTCATGCACCTAGTTAAAAAAAAAAAAAAATCAGCAACTGGTGAACAACTCTGAGGTAAGAATAACTCTCAATATTGAGTTTTTAATTTTCTTTAGTAGTTGAATTTAGAGTTTTCCATAGATCCTTAACTGAAAGCTAAGCCAGTCTTTTATTTATTTTAAACAAAGATGAATAGAAAAAACAAGACTTAAGAATACAGATTAAATGATTTGCTAATAACACACTATTAAAATAAATAATTGTAAATTAACCAAGCTTTTGTAAAATCTAGATATAGGCTGCTTTCTAAACATTGCAAGTTTACTAAAAAATCAAGTGGCATACTTACATCATGTGAAATAACATACCACATTGTTGAGTATGTAGGACAACTGTTTTGAAACTGTATGTGTATATGTGTTTATCACTGAACTACCACTGCTCCAGCAAACTGTTTATAAATTGAAACTACTTTTGTCAAAGAAGTCTCTTCCCCTTCCCATTTTCCCTTACCACAGAGATAACCGGTATATTAACTTTTTACACCATAGATTAATTATGCCTGTTTTTCATCTTTCTGTAGATAGAATCATAATTGTATATACACTTTTTTTTTGTATATATGCTTTTGAATCTGACATCTTTCACTCAACATTATCTTGTAAGATGCATTCATGTTGTATGTAGCTTGCTTATTCCCATCTCTGTTAAACTAATTTGCTACAATTTATTCATTCTAATATTGATAGTCATTTAAATTTTTGGTCATTATGAAAACAGTGCTATGTGCCTGTTAGTATTGTATGTGTCCCTTTAATGTGTGTTTGGACTGGAATTGCTTTACCACAGGGTATGTATATATGCTCTGCTTTGATACAAATTGTCAAATAGTTTTATAAAGTTTTTGTTTCAGTCCACTCTGACCTGCTTTGTTACCAGATATGTTTCTAAATGTTTTTTTGATTCTCATCAACACTTGGTATTGGTAAACTTCAAAATTTTAGCAATCCTCGGGTGGATGTTAAGTGGTAATTAGATTACAATTTGTGTTTCCCTGATGACAAATGCAATTAGTCTCCTATTTATTGTTTAGTTGAATTTCCTCTTCTATGACATGCTGACTCTGTTCTCTCTATTTTATATTAGGTTATGTTCTAATTGAGTTGTAAGAAATCTTTATATATCCTACGTACTAGTTCTTTGTCCATTATACATCTAGATTGCCTTGACTATTTCTCATGCTGCGGTACTTTAAAAAAAAACACCCAATTTACTTTATTAAAGGACTCAAAAGTCAGGCATCATCGCTTCTAACAAGTAGAAGTATACTGCCACTTTTTGCCCTTTTTAGCCTTTATATACCAGAAAAGTAGTCTTTATCCTTAACCATGTTATTCCAATGGGCCCTTTTTAATTTTACAAATATTTACAAAATAACAAAGGGAAAGTAGAAAGACAACTTAGTAGGACTTTGAATAAAAAATTTAAAAGAGCAATCTCACTGTGTCAACAAGTTTTGGCACATCCTATAAAATGAAATAATTTTGTCAGACATTGTTTTAGCAAAGCAAAATGTTCTTAAGGTTCTTGCACCAAAATAATTATATGAGGTCCTTCTTTAAAAAACAAAGTGGATGATAGTGCCACGTTTCAGTCCTTAGAAATACATTGTCCAGTTGAATCTTACTTTTGAGAGTATTCATGTGGGACATTATCAACTGAGTACTCACAGTCAGAGATTCACTTGAGCAATTTGACATCTTTATTTGAGCCAAGAGTGTTGTTCCCTTTTTATGTTTATCATTTGACACATCTAATAATTTTGATATGGCTCTCTTTGTGTCATTTTTTTTGTGTGTCGTAAAGTCAGAAAATTAAGAATTCTGAACTCTTAGTTATGCTCAAAAAGCCTAAAAGCAGACTCTAATATTTTGGGCAGTCCAAGTTGGGGGGTAGTGACAGTTTCTTCCTCACTTGGCTTCATCATTCTAGGCAAATTCATCATTCTTTTGTTGTCTTCTTTTAAACCTCTTTGGCATACTTGGGGATAATTAGTAAGAAATGATGAGTAAAAGAGTAATAATGAATTCTAGAAGTAAGATACCATGAAATATTAAGGTATAGAAAAGACATCTCTTAAAATCCCATACTGTATCTTAGATTTATGGAAGGATCCAGTTAGACTCATATGGAAGATAACCTAAGACATATATAAATTTGTTTTCACATAGGGGAATAAACTCTATTGAGAACTGTTCACCTGTTTTTATTATAAAAACAAGTAGCATTAAGATTATTACAAAGCTCTTGTTTTTCCTGGCATTTACTGAACCAGTAACACAAATACTGAAAAAATTTAGCCTAAATGTAAGGGGTGAGTTGGAATAAGGAAAAAGTTAAGTTAGAAGTTTAGAATACAACAGAGTTTATTCATCCATTTACTTTAGCAGGCCCTAAGTTGCTGGCATTGCTAGTGATCAGGTTTCCATGAGCAATAGAAGTTCCAGAATCATCAACTTTATAGTCAATAGGGCACAGATACTTTAACTTCTTATAAAGAATGGGTTATTAAAAGAACCTTTAAATACCACTTAACTAAATCTTACTTAACTAATTAAAGCATACTAAGATTTATCTAGTTTTCTCATTTGGGTGGGAATTTCTTGGTAGTGATAAAATTTTCCTTCTAGGGGTTTTGGAAATAAATGTGCATTTACGTAACTCCAGATATAGAGGACACTTTTAAATTGTCCAATTTAAGCAGTTTACATTATATTGAAATTGTATAGTCAATTACAAACTTACCTGTTTGTTTATAGATTGACTTGAGTAACGCTTTGAATTTAACTCAAGGATTTATTTCTTAGTTTGCTTAAAATTATAGCATACTAGAAACATGGGCTTACTCATGGTTGTGAAATGCTCTTTTGTTTGGTCAGTGTTTGAAAAAGAAAGTCATTTACATCTATGCTTTATGTACACACACCCCCCAAATGAGCAAAAGACCAAATGTCCCACAGGTATATATGAGTTAAACACAAATTCTGATAAATAACTTTGGTGACTTCCCCCAACATATAGAAAAGCTTGCATCCTAATACAGAGGAAATAATATACTATTGTATCAAATGTTCTTTTCTGATAAAGGGAGAAACTACTGAAGCTTTTATTTTTTTCAAAGCAACCAGTGCTAGAGATGCAGAAGAACTCCCAGTACTTCAACTTCAAAACAAACAACTCAAACTTGATTTTCATTAGACTGTAGATATTTCTTCACACTAATAAATAAGAGACCAGATTCTTTCTTTCCCCACCCCCACCCTTTGTCTGTCTCTAACACAAACATACATGCACAGTCAGTTATTGGGTTTCACCTTCTGGACAAAAATGCTGGATTAGTTTCTCTTCCTAAAAAGTAATTACAATTTGAGAATACTGCATTATCATCCCTTTTTGCCAGCATCAATCTGTCTCATCTGAATCTTTCCATTTCATGAGAAACATTAATTCTTCATTGCTGTCTGTTATACAGCAGTTATACAGGTTATTTTATAATATAATTAACTAGCTACACAAGTTAATTATCTCTGGCAAAGCCTCTCTGTTTGCCACATGTCTTGATTTGCTATTCTCAGCTCACTGTCAGATAAAGATTTCCTTTTTGTGCCATCTTTTTCTTTACCAGCTTTTTGAGAATTAAGAAATGCTTTAAATGACTTTGGACAATCTAAATTTTCTTCAAGTTCCCAAAATCCCAAGTATTGTCAGCATCTGTAGATCTTTCCATGCCAGGAAAATACTCCACTTTCCCAATCACTTTGCAGCAGTCCAGGACTTTTTCCACTACAGGTTCTTCAGGCTGTACCCCTTCAACTGTTTTTCTGCTCTCTCTTCTTTTCCATTCTTTAAAGTGTATTTTTTTGAAAGCCATTTTTTTTAAAGATTTATTTATTTATACATACAGTACTGGGGTACAGGCCAGTGAGAGGATTCACCAGAGACAGGGGGGAGCAGAACAGTCAGATCAACGAAGTACACTGCTGAGGGGAGCAATGGGCCGGTCAGGAGAGGTCTGCCATGCCATGTGGGTCACCTCCAGGGCAGGCAGGGATCAAAATCATGCTGTAGTGCTTTAGCTTCTTAGTGCTATGCTTTAACCTGCTGCGCCACCAGCGAGGACCCGAAAGCCATTTTATATTGCACACCTGAGAAACTACTGTTATTCACTGCCCCTGAGCTACTCCAGGTCCTGAGTCTGCAGTTGTTCCTTGTTCTGTATTTAGAAAGTAAATTTTCTCTATTCTTGGAAAGCCCTATAAGAAAAAAACATGAACTACCAATTCTTACAATTAGTTTTTTTTTTCTTAAAGATTTATTTATTTATTCATATAGAGCTGGGGTACAGGCCAGAGATGCGGAGGGTGAGAGGATTCACCAGAGACAGAGTGGGGAGCAGAACAGGCAGATCGACAAAGTACACTGCTGAGGGGAGCAGTGGGCGGGCCAGGAGAGGTCTGCCACGCCATGTGGATCTCCTCCGGGGCAAGTGGGAATCGAACTCATGCGGAAGTGGTTTAAGCTTCTTAGTGCAGTGCTTTAACCCGCTGTGCCACCAGGGAGGGCCCTACTGTTTTTTTTTTTTAACTAAGAAACTATCATTGCACCTAATGAACCTCAACGAAACCCCAAGAATTAATGGTGTCTTTAGATAGAAATTCTTTTTGTGTGTGTGTGGTTACAAGACATTCTTGATTTTATTTATTTATTTTTTAAAGATTTATGTATACATACAGAACTAAGGTACAGGCCAGAGGTGTAGGAGCGGTGAGAGGATTCACCAGAGACAGTGTGGAGAGCAGAATAGGCAGATCGACGAAGTACACGGCTGAGAAGCAGGAGAAGTCTGCTGTGCCATGTGGATCACCTCGGGGGCTGGGGATCTAACTTGCACTGAAGCAGCTGCTGCTAGCTTGTAGTGCTGCACTCTAGCCCACCGCATCACCAGGGAGGGCCCCATTCTTGCTTTTAATTTAGTAATACGTTTTATTGATTATTTCCTTTACAGTTAATGTTTTTTGTGTCCTGCTTAAGAAATCTGTGTTTTCTTCAAGGACATAAATATTTTATCCTATTTCATCTTTTTTTTTAATCATTTTACCTCAAATTTTATATCAATAATCCAAATAAAATTTTTGGTTAGTGTATGGTGTGAGGTAGGAATGTCAGGTTTATTATTTCCTTATGGCTGTTCACTTGACCCTTCACCATTTGTAACTTTGGAATGTTTCATTCATCATAAGTTTATGTGAATTTGTTGCTACACTCTTCAGTCCCTTGGCTTATTTCCTTATCTTTGAACAATTTGCTTTTATTTTTGTATTAGAAAAGTTTTATATTTGTTGTAAATTCTCCAATTCTGTGTTAGAGGTTGGCAGACTTTTTGAGGATGGCTAGATGGTAAGTATATATGTGGGCCATGTTTGATTCTGATCATTATTTTTCTTTTATTTTTAATCTTTAAGAATGTAAGAAAGGGAAACTACCATTCTTAACTGGATTTTACACATGAGCCATAGTTTGCTGACCCTTGATCTGTATTGACTATCCTTGGTCCTTCCTGCTTCCCACAAAGTTTAGAATCAACTTGCCAGTTTTCAAAATCTGTTAGAGCTTTCCTAAGTGACCATTTTGAGGAAAAGTTAGCATATTTACAAGATCAAGCTTTTGATTAGTCATACCTACTTTTTGACTGCTTTTTGTATTGGAATTGTGGATCTTTTCATTCTGTAGCTGTTTCACTAGAATTAGCAGAGGACTACAAACTCAATAATTTTGTGTTGTAATTTGTCATGGCTGTTTCTGTTGATAGTGATTCTCTGTGAATATTGGTTTAGAATCTTGGTTATTCATAGGACATAGGTATTGATTTAGATAAAAACTAAATGGGCAGGAGTTCAATTCCAGGAATTAATACTTAAAATCCCCATGGTCTGCTCATTCTAGTATGTTTATGTGACAGACATTACCATCTTTAAGAGTGTTTTTATTTAATGCATACCTTGTAAGTTTTTAGTGCCTAACTTGGGAGTTTTATGTTGTTTTGAAATTGTTTTTATTCAAGTGTAATATTGGCTTATAATATGCAGGTTAAAGTTTTTATACCTAGTTCTCATGGTTTCACATCTTTTTTAGGGTTTATTTTCCTGAGGTTTATGAAATAGTTGTGCAGATGAGAATTTATTTCAACATCAGATGTTAGTTTTTCTTTTCCTCTAACCAATTTGCAGTGTGTACATGTGTTTTATGTGATTGTATTTGATGAATAAACTGTGTTTGTACTAAATTTCAAATGTATTTTTATATGTTAAAAGTCATAGTATTTGATATTTATAAAGATGGTTTAATTTTGTACATATTTTTCATTATCAGTATCTGTATTTCATAGACCTAAAAGTTCTTTGCTTTTATAAGTCAAAATGGTTTTAATAATCTTAACTTTTTGTCACATCTTTGAACTGAAAATTTGAAAGTAAACTTAGTGCCTTTTATATGTAGAATGGAAAGTATATATTTCAGGTGGGTTGACACTTTTTTGGATCCCAAAATAGAAGTTAAATGTGACCCTGGCTGTTGATCAACGACTTAGTGTGAAAGTAATGCGCCATATTCTTTCATGAAAAGCATGGTATATGAGGCTATGGATTAATAGAATCATCACCTTTTACAGTCATGCACCAATGTTGTAACTTTTTTTTTTTTAAGTCTTTTCTCCCTCTAAGATTTATTTATTTATGCAAACATAAACTGGGGTGTAAGTCAGAGGTGCAAGTGGTGAGAGGACTCACCAGAGATAGAATGGGGAGCAGAACAGGCAGTTGTACTGAAATACATTCCTGAGGGGAGCAGCAGGTAAGGCAGCGGGCAAGACTGCTGCACTTTGTGGGTCACCCACTGGCCAGGGATTGAACTTGTGCTGCAGTGACTGGCGATTGCCTGATAGCTCTGTGTCTTCAACCGCTGCACCACCATGGAGGCCCTGTTGTTTCCTTCTTATCTGCAACCTTGTAATGTCTCCTACTTCCTTTATCCTTTCTTCTTATCTTTATACATGCCCTTCTTTTTGTCTGAAGTCCCTTTCCTGTCATTTTTTGCTTTACCAATCCCTATTTTACCTGTCCCCAAGTGACACTTAAATCAATTATTGAGATCCTTTGATGAGTGAGACGTTGGGGAAACATTTGAACAAGAAACTTGTCTCATGTTTATCAAATTCTGTTGTAACCATTGATTTATTTGTCTCACTCATTCTGGGTTGAAGAAGTCCTTGAGTTTGGGGATCCGTTAGTTCTCCACACTGTAGCACTAGTATAGTACCTGACTATTAACAGTGTTCAATAAGTGTTGCTTATGCCCAAAGTGTCAGTTATGGACAAAACTCTCAAAGTGTTCATAATTTCATTAGGAAGGCAGTTCATTTATATACAGAATTTGATTATAATACTAGATAATATGTTGATAAGGTTTCATACTGGCTCTCTACTTTGTAGAATAGTCTTTTATCACATATATGAACCAGTAATTGCTAAGCTGAATACAAATCAGGTGATTTTACACAACTTTAATGATCTAAAATGTTATTCCAGGCATTTTGAATTGATGAATGTGACTTCAAGAAAAACAACCAAACCATCACAAATCCTGAAAAATGTACTTTTTTTTCTCTTTGTAAATTAAGAGGTCACTGTTCTTAGCATTTTGTTATATTCATTGACAAGTCTCTGGTCAGCTCCTTTCTATTTGCTAAACAATAGCTCTGCCAGTGATCACCACTGTAGGTAGACCATCCACCCTACTACTGCTTTCTGTCTCTACTCATTTTTCTTTCACTTTATATCTTTAGTTTCCTGCCTCACTGGGAAAATCAAGGCTTTCTATACTTAACTTTTATCTTAACATGACCTGTTGTTTTAATCCTGTAGCTCTTTCTTTTGGTAGTCATTTTCCTATCACTAAAAAAATATGTTGCTTTTTTGACTTAATAGATCTTAGGTGTTATATATTTACTTATGTTCTGATAAAGGCTTAGTTCTTATACTACTCTGTGATCCCCTGTGCCATGTATTTATATCACTATTTATGTAAATCATTATACATGTTGATTGTAATGGTAAGCTGTATACTGTGACTACATTTTCATTAGTGTAATACATTCTTCTAAAATTTCCGCTTTCAAAATCTTTCAAATAATTCTACAATCCCAGTCCTAAAGCACCACAACTTTTCCTCTTGAGGTCTCTTTCAAATTCATGTATCCTTTTGCTTGCTTGGGTTGGTTGCTTGGTTGCTCTCAGGCTTTGCCACTTGACTGTTCTTACAGCATCCCCTTGACTATCCAACCAGATACACATTTTTTGCAACTTACAGCTTCCTGTTTATGGTTTATTACTTACTTTTTCCTAACTGCATCTTCAAGTAACTTACTAAAAAATTGTAGGTTGGAGGTAATTTTCTGGTCCTTGCTTGTCTGAAAGTAATCTTTATTGTACCTTCACACTTGATTAATAATTTGGGTGTAGAATTAGAAGTTGAGCATAACTATTCTTCAAGGTTTTAGGGTCGTCATTACATTTTCTTCACTTACTTAGTATAATAGTTATGCTGGTCTCTGATTCTTTTCCTTTTTACATGACTTTCCTTAATGCCCCAAACTTTTTAATTTCCCAGTATTCCGAAATTTCCCAATATTTTTTTGTTTGTTTGTTTAGTTTTAGTTGTTATATTGGGGGTACTTAGTGAGCTTATTTAAAGAATTAAAAAGCATTTTCTATAGTTCTTCTGAATCCAACCCCTTTTTTATGTATACCAGACATTGTTCTTGATTTATAGTTACAATGTCTTTAACAATTTCTGTGAGGATATGAATTTAAGGATTTTGTTTTTTAAAGGTCTCTGCTGTTTTTTGCATTATTTCTGTTTTCCCGAGATTCATATCTTGTTTATTTTTTGTCACTTCCTTTCACTTTGGAGACAATTCTTAAATATCCAGTGATTCTTGTCCATTCATACTTAAGAGTGAGAAATACTCACTGGGAGCTCTGTGTGCCAGTGGGCACTTACCATTTGTCAGGCTTTGCTTTATTCATTCGACAAAGCACCAATGCTAGCAGACCCTCAAGTACAAAAATTTAGATACATTCAACCTAGGAAAAGATTGAATGGTTGGGAATATAGATTTTATATATTGAAGTTCCGAATATAGATTTAAATTTACATATTTTTAGCCCTAAGTCTCACTCTTATCTTTCATCAATATTTCTTATTATCTGAGAAACCCTAACCCCACCTGGGTTTTTGTGAGTAAGCTAGCCTTATTTTGATTGTATTCTCTTCTGCTACCATCGCTCTAACCTGTAGCTTCTACCTCTCCATATGTTACCACTTAATGTTCTTTGCCTTTCAGAATTCCACCTGCTGGTGGCCGCCTCTGTTTATAGTTTATAGGACTTAAATATTTTTCGTTCCTTGTAATGGCTCTGTAAAGTGACAGCTTGCCTAAGATAAAATTCCCTACCTGGAGTTCCCTTTCTTATATGTTTCTGATGAAGTATACACTGGGAGATTTTTTGCACTTAACATGAAATAGTTATTCCTGGACAACTAAAAGCATTCTAGTATTTCTCCCAGAAAAATATGACATCATTTTTCTGGCTTTGGGGAAACTATCCATTTTTCTGCTAGGTGGGTCACACCCCTTCTTTGATGTCCTGTAACTTAAATACTGAAATACAAAATTAATTATTATTAATGCATCCTATGTTAGGTGATAAGGGAGAAAAATCAACCTAAGTAGTTTACTGATCCACATACATGTATTTTCCCCCAAATATAGACTATCAACTTAAGAAAGATGTACTTATATTCTGTAACTGGCCCTATGATCATGGCTGGTATAATTTATATTTACCTTCTTACTACCCATTCCATAGTCTGCTGTCAGCACCTCAAATGGTTCTGATGTCTTTCCTGATGTGGTGACCCCAACTGTCATCCTTGACACCAAATTGCATTATTATGGCCTTCCATGGACTTTAATCACAGGACATAGAGGCACTCATAGAATCTTCCTGGATTACACACATTATTCCTTACCCTAGTTGTTTAGTAGTAACCCCCCAACCAATATAATAACCTCCTCCTTTGCCTGTTGGATTCAAACCCAAAGTGGCCAGATAACAGTCTCAAATTGAGTGTAATGTAATCATTGATACCCCTCCCCCCATGGAAGTATTCCTCCCTTTTAAATTAACACTTCCAGAACAGTAAAGCCAGAGAGATGGAAATAATTTTGCTAAATTGAATTGCTAATACTTTTTATTGATTTCTTAAACAAATGACAGAGAACCCCTCTATTTTTCATGAAAGGTTTTACAGTTCACTCTGTCACCTGTGCCAGAAAAATTGGAATCTCTTTAAATTCTTCCCTTCCCCTTATCTTTTTAATCCCACTGTTAGAAATTTTTATTAGTTTTACCTTCTTTCGTGTCTCTCACTCTTACCCCCTCCTCTGCATTCTCCTATTCCTTTAGAATAGATGGCACTTTCACTTACTCACATCATAGAAGCAATCTATAATACCCTTTCTCTCTACTCATCTGCTACTTTTCTGCTGGGGCAGTCTTAAAAATCAGACCATATTTGGTGACTTTACTGGTTGTAATTTAATTCCCAACTCTTCAACCACCTGAATTAATTCATCTGTCTAATAGAGATTTGAATCACATATTCTTAACAAGTTGATGTTTATTTCCTCTCAGGACTTACAAGATGGCTCTACAGTATCAGAAGTGCCTCCCTGATTTGTTACTTTACCATTACCTAGTATGTTGTCCTTACTGACTTGATTCAGGGAGCTTTACCACCATTTCAGAGGCACCTTGGAAAAGGGAATGGTGAAGAGGAGTATGTGTTCTTTCCTTGAAGTGTACAACCCAGAAAGTAAATAAATCACTTTTACTAACTAGGACATAACTACTAGTTCTAACTGTAAGAAAGTTTTGGAAAGTTTGGCCAGGCTGTGTCCAACAACTTTGTTAGGGTAGAAAAAGGGGGAATGGAACAACTTTGTTAGGGTAGAAAAAGGGGGAATGGGCATAGGAGTACCAGTACATATATGAGGCAAACAAGGTCTGCTGGAACTTGACTTTCCCTGTTTGTTTACCTTATCTTAGTGTGTTGTTTTTCCATTCCTCCTCCTTTCCCAATTCTACCCAACTGTTTTCTCCTTGCTTCAACCATGTTAAACAGTTTGCAGTTACAAACATAGTATCTGGTATGTGTTCTCTGCTTTTCTTCATAATGTTTCATTAATTTGACATACACTTGCCACCCATTTCCCTAATTGCCAACCTACTCTGTTAGCCTGGTTTCAGAATTTCTTTCAAGATTTAATTTAAGCATCTTCTATTTCATAAAGCCTTTGTGAGACAGCACTCCCCTCCCCATGGAAACCATTCTCTGCTCTCTAGGCCTTTTCTCTGTAAATAGACTTTAATCTTTGCACCTTTGGATATATATTTACACTTAGCTTCTCTTTCTCCTTAATTAATTAATTCCCTTTTAAGACCCAGTGACATTTCATTTGTTTATTCTTTCAATGTAGTTTAGTGCCTGACAGGCAGAGGTGACACACTGAGTATTTACTAAATGAGTGAGTAGGTCCATAGCAAAAACATCTCTGTCCAGACTAAAATGTTCAGGACATACTCTTAAGACATAGCAGCATGCTGTTGTTTTGTCTTTGTTTTTTGTTTTTAACTTTTGCCATTTAATCTACATGATAATGCTACCTCCAATAATATTTATAATCTCCTGTGTTCTTACTAATCATATTTTATTTTTAGTTATATTTTAAATCTAAAAGTGCTCTCAGTTACCTATGAAATTTATCTTTTTTTTTTTTTAATTTAAAATGAGTGGACTGTTTGTCTACCAAAGCACAATATTTATAATTGCTTTTTACAATTCATTATATCAGTATTGCTGCAGGGGATGTATCAATATTGGCATGACTTCCAAACCTGTCCTAAGACCTTCTCAGTATACGCGTTCTAAGATATAGATGACTCAGTGTTGTTTAGTAACTGAAGAGTCATTGTAAACAGATTCTAAGGCAAGAATGCCTTACGTATTCTTACATGGAGACTTTTTTTTCTGCTTTACTGTCTTGAGTAATATCTTTTGTTTTACTTGTAGATTTGATGGTCCTCGAAGATTTGAGGATTTAGGGTCAAGGTGTGAAGGACCGAGACCCAAAGGGCCTCGTTTTGAAGGAAATCGCCCCGATGGGCCAAGACCCAGATATGAAGGTCACCCAGCAGAGGGCACTAAAGGCAAATGGGGAATGATTCCCCGGGGGCCAGCATCTCAGTTTTATATTACCCCCAATACATCTGTAAGTCCTCGACAGAGTGGACCACAGTGGAAAGGCCCCAAACCAGCTTTTGGACAGCAACATCAGCAGCAACCTAAATCACAAGCAGAACCTCTTTCAGGAAACAAAGAACCATTAGCAGACACCAATAGTAACCAACAGAAGAATTTTAAAATGCAATCAGCTGCATTTTCCATTGCTGCAGATGTAAAGGATGCCAAGGCGGCTCAGTCAAATGAGAATCTAAGCGACTCTCACCAAGAGCCACCTAAAAGCGAAGTCTCAGAAGGGCCTATAGAGCCTTCTAATTGGGATCAGAATTCTCAAAGTATGGAAACTCACATGGACAAAACCCAAGCTGTTACACAGACTGTACCCCTTGCAAATAAACCTGTATCTGCTCAATCTACTTTTTCCTCAAAAACAATGGGACTAGAGGGAGGACCAGTAGTAGCAACATCATCTTCATTAACTGTAGATAATGATTTTAAACCTTTGGGTATTGGTCTGTCCCATTCAGAAAACAACCAAGATAAAGGGCTGCCTCGGCCAGATAACAGAGATAATAGGTTAGAAAGCAGTAGAGGCAGCAGCTCCTCTTACAGAGGTCCTGGGCAAAACAGAATGGAAGATACAAGAGATAAAGGATTAGTAAATAGAGGTCGAGGCCAGGCAATGGCTCGTGGCCCAGGGTTGGTCAAGCAAGAAGACTTTCGTGATAAGATGATGGGTAGAAGAGAAGACAGTCGAGAGAAGATGAACAGAAATGAAGGCAGCCGGGAGAGAGGGTTGGTGAGACCAGGAAGCAGTCGGGAAAAAGTGCCAGGTGGTCTGCAAGGCACCCAGGACAGAGGTAGAGCTGGCAGCCGAGAAAGGGGACCGCCTCGGAGGACTGGCAGTCAGGAGAGAGGGCCCCCTCGAAGGGCTGGTAGTCGGGAGAGAGTACAACTCCGAAGAGCTGGAAGCAGGGAGAGAGGACCACCTCGAGGGCCTGGTAGTCGGGAAAGGGGACTGGGCAGACCAGAATTTGGTCGTGACAGAGGTCCATTTAGACCAGAACCAGGAGATGGTGGGGAGAAAATGTATCCATATCACCGAGATGAGCCTCCTAGGCCTCCATGGAACCATGGAGAAGAGAGAGGGCATGAAGATTTCCCATTAGATGGTAGAAATGCTCCAATGGAACGAGAAAGACTTGATGATTGGGATAGAGAGAGATACTGGAGAGAATGTGAACGTGACTATCAAGATGATACATTAGATCCATATAACAGAGAAGACAGGTTCACAGCATCATCTCGGTCTCATGATGGAGACAGGCGAGGCCCTTGGTGGGATGATTGGGAGAGGGATCAGGATATGGATGACGACTACAACAGGGAAATGGACAGGGATTTGGACAGGGATGTGGATCGAATTGGAAGACCAATGGATATGTATGATAGAAATTTGGATAATGAGTGGGACAGAGATTATGGGAGACCACTGGATGAACAAGAATCACAGTTTCATGAACGGGATATTCCATCTCTTCCACCTTTACCACCCCTTCCACCTCTTCCACCTCTGGATAGATATCGGGATGATAGATGGAGAGAAGAAAGAAATCGAGACCATGGGTATGACCGAGATTTCCGTGATAGGGGTGAGTTGAGGATCCGAGAGTATCCAGAAAGAGGAGATTCATGGCGGGAAAAGCGAGATTATATTCCTGACAGAATGGACTGGGAAAGAGAACGGTTATCAGACAGATGGTACCCATCTGATGTGGATAGACATTCCCCCATGGCGGAACATATGCCCTCCTCACATCATTCTTCTGAAATGATGGGGTCGGATGCAAACTTAGACTCTGACCAAGGCCTTGGAGGGGTAATGGTTCTCAGTCAGAGGCAGCATGAAATCATTTTGAAAGCTGCACAAGAATTGAAAATGCTTCGGTAAGTTGACTACTTCAGATCATTTCTTTTAGTCAAAACCACATTTAGAATGCTCTTTTTAAAGTGATGTGATATATTTGAATGGAATCATTTTACTTCAAAAATATTACCACATACTTCAGATTTTTATTTCTGGTCAGTTGGTGCTGTCTTAGGGCCAAAATGGATGTTTCGGATATTTAGGAACATGTTAATGGTAAAATTGTGAAAATTGATCAGCATTCTTTTATAGATGTGTTGCTGCCATACTATGCTTCTGCATGTTTCAGTTGTCACACTTCAACTTGTTGTTGCTTGGGATTTCATGGAACTCATATGTGACATCCTTTTTTTCCAGGAGATGGTTTGTTCTGAGATATTAGAGCTGGTAGATTTCATATTTATTAATTTTTAGTATAACTTGGAAAATACTATAAGAATTTGTGATTTTCCCTGTTGAAACTAAGAATGGTTTACTTGGATGTGTTCTCAGATTTGTCTAACCATTGATATTTCTTTTTGCAATGTTTTATCTTTTATTATAACTAGAAGAGGTACTTCTACTTATGGATGTTGCTTATTTCCCCATAATCAAGTATTTGTGAAATGGAGAATAAAATTTGTATGTCTTGACTTACAGTCAGCCATGTATAGGTATCTGTATAATGCTTCCCATGTAGTAGCAATAGTATCAAAAGCTAACATTTATTTCAAACTTACTATGTGCCAGGAACTATATTAAATACTTTGTATATATTTATTTAATCCATAGCCAACTATATCTGAGATAGGATTTTAGGAGTCAGTGATAGGTCGTAATGTTTTTGAGCAATTTCTTATGAATTAGCAATCTTCTGAGAAATTAAATTAGTAGTTAAGTTTTGACATATTCCCAATGCATTGTGTTTCCTTCATTTTTCACTTCTGGTCTGTGTTTTTGGATTTTACCAATTAAAGAAAAGTAGGTAAGGTAAAAGGTCTGGCGCGTTAGGCAATATAACCAATATCTGTGGTATATAGAAGATATGTTCTAAGAGGGTTGTTGTTTTTTTTTCCCAGATTACTCATGAAGAAACTGTTAATATACTTTTAAATTATAGACACTTTAATTATATTTTGTGCTGGGCACTGTACTGACAATTTAGCATATATCAGTCTTCCTATCTCAAATCCTTACATTATCAAAGGTTTACAAAGATAACTGATAGCATACCAACTTCACAAATGACACGAAAGCTCAGTAAGTAGCTTACCCAGAATTTGAATGTTTGTTTATAGAGAACACCAACCTGATTGATGTTTCTAAATTGCCATGGTTTCTTTTCTTTTTCTTTTTAAAATTTCCTTACAACCATTATTGCTTTGCATAGAAATGATGGAATTAATGGTGGTGTCTCATTATCTTTTTTTTTAGCTCTTTCTAGCAACATAAACCTATTTAAAGAAAATCAATGAAGTGGTGAGTGAGAGTGATCATGGTTGAATACAAGTAAAGTGTGATGAGTTTGTATATTCATCATATAACTTACATGAAGCAGGAAGTAACTTTTATATATATATATGACCCTTTTTTGTGTCCTTTTGGGTTACTGCACTTTAGAAAATATAGGAAGAAAATTGTAAAAGATCTAATGTTTTATAATAGGTGTTATGTGTTTAAGGTGGTCATTGTAAGGAGAAGTAAAAAGAATTTCACCAGTATGAATGTATAGTTTTTAAAGTTATAAATTGACAGTTGTTCTCAGTATTTACAGTATTTACCAAAATGTCCATAAAAATGAGACAGATAACAAAAATGAATCCAGCTGTGCCAGGTACACCTCCACTGAATGAGATGGGCATTGTGGCAAACTTCTTCTTTATCTGAAGTGGGTATAGGAAGAACATGGATGAACAAATAAAATATTAGATTATTAAGGAAGTTTATAGAATCTGTCCTTCAAAATCTTCGGTAATTTTAATTATTTATAGATCTTAGGTGAGCAAACAGTTAGTTTAACGATGACAAGAGAATATGTTACCCCAGAGGTGCTCTGTGGGCACTGCAGAGGGTTTAAAACAGATATTTAGTTCTCTTTTTTTTCCTTGAATTCTAATTGCAGTCACTTAAAAATTGAGTAGATGTGCCTTATGTACAATGGTAATTCATGTGTTTACAGGGAACAGAAAGAACAGCTTCAAAAGATGAAAGATTTTGGATCTGAGCCACAGATGCCTGACCATCTACCACCCCAGGAATCAAGATTACAGAATACATCTTCAAGACCTGGAATGTATCCGGTATGGGAAAACTGGTCAGATAAAGAAATGATTCCTACTTTATATGTTTCTATCTTGTTTGATATTTTTTCTATACTACAAATTTCTGCTATAAAGAAAATATAAATAAGTATGGTCAAAGTTCAGTATAAATGTTTAGCACATCTGAACTATTTATGTAGCTAGAATTTTCCTAATAAGTCTTTTGTTCAGATAGTCATGCGTCTCCATCTGGGCAGTGCAAGGACTCCTTGTGGGAGTCTGCTCTCATGATTCTTGTAGTCTTCCACCTCTTCGGACTACTATGCTTCCAACTGGGGAAGGGATCAGCCATCACTCCTCAGTTCATACAAAAAAGAGGGGTGTTTATGTTAAAGGTTGTATAATTATGTCTCCCTTTGTTTTATTTTTGTTTTTGTTATGTATTTAAGCCAGAGATAGCCTTTAAAAATGTTATCTTGTGAATAACTTTATAACAGCACACAACGAGAGAGAAAAAGACACTGTAGAACCATTTTATCAGGTTAACTATTTTCGTTCCTCAATTTTCCTTTGACTTTTGGGCTAACACAAGACACATAGTTGTTGACATCAAGCCCATCATGATACTGACTCCCCAGATCATCTCTAGAACTATGTATTTATCTTTTTACCTGTAGAATTTCTGTGCAGACGTGTGTCATGTCAAACTTAGCATATTCAAAGTTGAGTTCATTAATCCCTCATTACACTTGTTTATTCTCCTTACCATCACGTAATTCAAAACCTAAAAGTTAGCCTTTCCTTTCCTCTGTCCTATCCCTCCTTATCAGTAGTTCTATTGATTGGCTTTACTACCTTTCTGTTCTATATCTATCCTCATTTGGCATCCGATCTTAGTTCTAACGAAGATTATTCAGAAGCATTCTAATTTATCTCTCTCCATCTTATTCCCTTCTGATCCATTCATTCTGCTGCCAGAGTGATTATTTTATTATATTTTTTGGATCAGATTTTGGGGTATACTTTACATACAATAACATATCCATATAAACCTGACCATTGTAACTCTACAGTTTGAGTCTGACAAATGTGTACCAAAATGTAAAAAAAAAGTCCATCACTACAGAAAATTTTCTTATGTCTTTTTGAAATAAGGACTATACTTCATTTTAGATATCAGTGATGTGATTTCTGGACAAAATGGACTTTTTTTTACTGGTTTACATTGTTATTTGAGTTTGGAGCGTGAAGGATCCCCTTGGCTGTTTCAAGTATTACTAACATAGTATGCCCACCCCCAAGCCACCTGTAGGCTATACCTTAGTCCGTTGTGCTCCATCCTCAGTTTTCTTTCACCCCTTCTCCCATGACTTTCTCAATTCTATAATCAGCTTTCAAGGGTTAGTTTTTAAGTTTAGCTTTATCTGCCCCTTTGTTTCTCTATATTCTACTTAGAAGTGACACCACCTCTCTCCTTCTGATTTATTTTATTTATCAAAATCCTTTCCAGGTCCATCCATATTGCTGTGAGTGGCATGACTTTGGTTTTTGACAAACATTTTAAACATAAATTATGTTATGCCTTAGCTTTAGAACTTATTTCCCAGTGCTTGAAGGATAAAATCTAGCTGCTTTTTTATGACTTTTGATGTTCTTTCTGTGCTGTCTGACTTCTTACCTTTTACCACACTGCTACTCCCATCTTTTAGGCACCACTTTCCCTTCACATGAAGCTTCTTGAATGTGCCAGGTTTTTCTTTTCCATGACTTTGCACATGCATGTTCTCTAGAGTTTTTCTTTCTCTTCCTGTCCTGTACTCCCAACTAGTTAATTCTTGTTTTTCTTATAGGAACTACACTCTACTATTTCCCCTTCCATGATTGCCCTCACATACCCCTGAACATCTTGGATGGGCAGCTCTCTGAACCTTTAATCTATTTTGATTGCTTTGTTGTTTGTCATTCCATCTAAATGGAAATCATAAAGACAGGAATTATTTCTTTTGCATTTGTATTTCTTAGCAAGGTAAACTCTACAGTATAGGTTGACATTTCTGGTTTAAACACTTTTATATGTTGCTACATGTTTTATTATTTTAAATGCATAATAATTTATCATATTCCATTTCTGTTGGATATTTGTTTTTAATCTTTCACTCTTGTTACTAGTACATCTTTAATGAATGACTGTCAAGTTCTTATTTTAGATAACTTTTTAATTAATATTTCATGTATACAGCTTTATATTTTGATATCTTTATGTACTTTGTTACGATCACCACTGATTCCATTCACCAGCATGTAGTTGACCACCTTTACTTGTCCACCTTCCCCTTCTGGTAACTACTATTGTTGTCAGAATTTAAGAGTTTGTTGTGTTCGTTCCTTTACTGTCTTTATCTTCCACATATGACTGAAACTTGACATTTCATTTAACATAGACCCTCCCCCCTCAAGTTCCACCCATAGTTTGGCAAATGGAATATTTTTGCTATTTATGAATAATGCTGTGCTACATGTAGGAGTACATATATATATATTTTGAATTAATGTTTCTGTATTCTTGGTGAAATAACCAAAGTGGAATTTAGATAACCTCTTAAAGGTAATTTATATATAAACATATTTAATATAGTAAATTCCCAAAGTGAGATGTTTCAGTTAAAAAATAATCACATCTTTAATGCTTCTGTAATACAGCCTAACAGCTGTAGTAGTTATATAACATCTATAAAGTAGTTATATCATCTAACATGTTATTATATAACATCTAAAGTAGTTATATAACATCTATACTACTGTGCAAGCATCAGTTATATTTTTGGTAGGTTTACTAGTTTAAGATGTTTTAATATGCATTTTATAACTAGAAAACATAAATATTTTCCTACATTTGTTAATTATCATTCTCCTTGTACAAATTCTATTTTGTTCTTTATCTCCTTATTGGTTTATCTCACTTATTTATATTATCCTTGATATAGTGTAACTGTTAATCCTTTCATAAATACTCTGGGTATTTTGATTTTGATTTTTACAAACATATCTTTGCTTGCACCATATATTATGAATAAAACACTTGTTTTGTTTGTGCACATAGTTGTGTTAATGTATTTAAAACTGATAGCTGTGTTCCAAGCACAATAGTTCTGTCCTCTAAAGGCATCTTTTTAATGAAATTTAGAGTCCTCACCTAAAAGTTTATTTCTAAATAATAACATTTGTCTTTAATTCTAGTTTATAGTAAACACTAGCTAAATAATGTTCTTTATTAGCCAAATCCATTTCATTATTCAAAAATTTCATTTTTTGAAAGCATGGCTGACATATGAGTAAATGCAGAAGTAATGTATATTGTTGGCTTTTAATAATCGGAAGAATCAATTAAAAGAATTAAGCTTGTAGAGAGTAAATTTTATTTGATGGTTGAGTTTCATATTGAGTGAATAAGACCTACCGATGAGCAGGTTCTGCTGTGTACATTTGTGTAGCTCTGTTGACATGTGGTAATTACTTTCGGAAAGTGAATGTAAACATTGTGTACTATCACGCCACTCCTTGGAGAGATTACTAACTGTCCCACTTGGCTTCTTTGCTTTGTTGTTTGCTAGTGCTAGTAACTGTTTGCTGCTACCAGTTTTGCCACAAACTGCTGTTGTCAACCAGACAGTAAAAGTGAGAAAGCTAGCAAAGTTTGTTTCTCTCTTTGGCAATTCACTGTCTTTATGAAGGAGATACATTAACATAGTGGGAAGTTAGTTTGCAGTAGAGGTTCTTAATCAGGTGATAAACATAAGAATTATATATGAAGATTTTGTCTTAACTAATGCACTAGATCCTTACCTACAGTAGATTTGAAGAAGCATTTGTGTCTAAGTGGCTAGCACTCATACTGTAGTATGAGTCATTACTTAAAAGTTTAAAATTTCTAAATTTTATGTTTTTAAACTTCAAAAAGTTCTTTTTATTGCAAAGTCTAATAATATATGAATATACTGTTTCATTTATCCATTCACCAGTTCATTGCCATTTAAGTCATCAAATAATGCTGTTAGAAATTTTTGTGCATAAGTCTTTGGGTAGGCTGTGTGTGTGTGTGTGTGTGTGTGTGTGTGTGTGTGTGTGTGTGTGTGTGTGGACTGTTACATAAGAATGGAATTGCTGAGTTGTATGATGAATTTATGTTTTACTTTTTAAGAAATCATTAAGCCATTTCCCAAAGTTGGCTGCATCATTTTGCATTTCCACTAACAATCTAATAGGGCTTGTTTTCTACATTCTTGCCATCATTTGTTATTGTGATTTTGATTTGTAGTTCCCTAATGATTAATGATGTTAAACATCTCTTTGTGTGCTTATTCACCATTCATATATATTTGAAGAAATGTCTGTCCAAATCTTTTGCACATATTTTGGTTTTGGTTTTGTTGTGTTTTGTTTTTTTTTTGTCGTGTGTTTTTTTAAAAAACTTTTATTTTATTTATGAATTCAAGAACCAGGGAACAGGCCAGAGGTGCAAAGGGTGAGAGGATTCACCAGAGATAGTGGAAAGCAGAGCAGGCAGATTACTGAAATATACAATGCTGAGGGGAGCAGTGGGCTCAATAGGAGAGGTTTGCCACACCATGTGGGTCACCTCCCTGGCTAGGTATCAAACTCATGTGGCATTGGCTGCAGACAGCTTAATGGTGCTGTGCTTTAAACCACTGCACCACCAGAGAGGGCCCTTATTATGGTTTTTAATATTTTGGATACAAGTCCTTTATCAAATGTGATTTGCATGTATTTTCTGACTTGTCACTTCATTTTTCTAATAACATATTTTAAAGCACAAATTTTTTTGAATTTTTCATGTGTCCAGCTTATCAATTTTTTTCTTTTATAGATTGAGAACCACATTTTAATTTCTACTGATGTTTAAAAGTACTGTGATATGCTTGTCCACTAAGTCAGTTACTTTGTTTTCCAGCCTCCAGGATCCTATCGACCACCACCGCCTATGGGCAAACCACCAGGTTCCATTATGAGACCTTCTGCTCCACCAAGATCATCTGTTCCTATAACCAGACCACCTATTCCAATACCACCACCACCACCCCCTCCTCCACCACCTCCACCTCCTCCTCCAGTAATAAAGTCACAGTCTTCATCTGTGGAACAGGAACGCTGGGATGAAGATTCTTTCTATGGTCTCTGGGATACAAATGATGAACAAGGACTAAATTCAGAATTTAAATCTGACACTGCAGCAATTCCATCTTCTGCGGTGTTACCACCCCCACCTATTCATCCTTCCATTCCACCTCCTGGCCCATTACCTATGGGTATGCCACCAATGTCCAAACCCCCACCAGTGCAACAGACTGTTGATTATGGCCATGGCCGAGGTGAGTAATGGTGGCAACTTATATTTGGGACCCTCTAAAGGATTTGGTAATTTCAGCTTTGACTTCCTTAAACTTCACTCTTTGGTGTTTTATCCTGATTTTTTTTTTACCAGATATATCCACTAATAAGGTTGAACAGATACCCTATGGAGAAAGAATAACTCTACGCCCAGATCCATTACCAGAAAGATCAACTTTTGAGACAGGTAGGAGTCCCACAGAGATCAGTATTTTTAAATTTTATAGAGTATAATTATCACATGATTTTCCTTTTTGTGAAATTATCTGGACCTTCCCCCCCTTTATTTAGTACAGCTAAAATATTTATACGTTGAATTAAGGCGACAGTTTATACTAGTACTAAAGTTAGTTATGTACTTTTTTCCTTTTATTTCAGGAAAAGGGAGGTGTTTCTTATTACTATAATTCTCATTTTATTACTTTTAAAATTATTACTAATTGTTTTTATAGAGCATGTAGGCCAGCGTGATCGTTACGATAGAGACAGAGACCGTGAGCCTTATTTCGATCGTCAAAGTAACATCATGCCAGATCATCGAGATTTCAAAAGGGATCGGGAGACACATAGAGACCGAGATCGTGACCGAGGTGTTATTGACTATGACCGGGATCGATTTGACAGAGATCGTCGGCCTCGAGATGATAGGTATATATGCTGTGAAAAAATTTTTGCCAGATGTGCAAATTAGTATATACTAAAGTTTAGCATAACTAAACAAAAGTCTGTATCTAAAAGAAATCTGGTAATTGACCTATTCTTGTGCAGGTATGTCTATAATTTGGTAAGAAAGAGCAGAGCAGTTCTGGACCAAGATTTAGGAAAATTGGTGCTTAAGTTTTGCTTACTTGTATTCCACATAACTAAATAGAATATAGAGATAGCCAGAAAGGAGAGCAAATGGTATAGTCAATAAAGTTGCAGCATTACTTAATTAATAGCCAAGCAGTTTGTTTGCAATTCTTGTACTCTTTATATGTGTGTATATAAGGCAGATGTGAATGCAAAGCCAAAAAAAAAAAAAAAATTTAAAGACTATGGAGTAATCCATCGAATAAAATCGGGCACATAATTGTATTGCATTATAAGGTAGAGACCTCCAAATATAGTTTCTTACCAAAGCACTCTTGCTGTACCTTCTAGATCTCAGTCATATCGAGACAAAAAAGACCATTCCTCATCGAGAAGAGGGGGCTTTGATAGGCCATCCTATGATCGAAAGTCTGACAGACCAGCCTACGAAGGACCATCCATGTTTGGAGGTAGAGCTGTGCCTTATTTACTATAAGTGGTGTTGTAAACAGTTGGAGGTGATTTCTATTGTAGCTATGCACTTAAATGTGTATAGTGAATACAGTTAATATTTCTCAGAGATGGCAGCACTATAAAAAATAACAATGTAATTAATAAAAAATTTTATGTTATTAAAGCAACTGTGGAAAAGAGAAACAAAATTGCTTATAATCTACCCACCATACTATTGTTTCCTCTCATTCTCTCTTCATATTTATGTTGTAATCAAAGTATAAATACAATTTCTTTAATGTGCTTGTTCTTACTTATGTTGAACCATATAATATTTTTGCACAGGCAAACCTATTAATGACTCTATGAAATCCCATTGAATGGATAAAATATCAGGTCCTTGTTGGGCATTAAGATTTTAGTTTTTCACTTTAGTTTACCTAAACCAGAAACTTATACTTATTTATAAATATACTTTCCTAAGCTGGTAGCACTAGTTCTTAAAACCATAACACAAAAGTTACAGAGCTGGTTTCCTACTTGGTACTATCCAGCAAAGTAGATAATGATTTTTCCATGTCCTGTTGTATAACTTTTCTTCCTAAATTTAATATAAATAAGGATAAATTCAGTATTTTTCAAAACATTGTTTGCCTGAAATCATACCTAAATTTTTTCATTTTCTTGATTTTATTAGATTTACATTGCCTTTAAACTTTTCTACTTAAGGTTAAAGGTGGCTCCCAAATCCACTGGACTATGGTGATGGCACATGGGTGATTTGGTGATGGGAAACCAAAAAAAAAAAAGTGGCTCCCAAATCATCATGAACTATATTTCCTTCACTTGAGTGGGGAGAGTATTAAAATTCAAATTAATTTACTATTCAGCAATGATTTTGTTCAATTGCTGGAATCCTAGGAGAACGAAGAACTTATCCAGAGGAGCGAATGCCTCTGCCAGCTCCTTCACTAAGCCACCAGCCCCCTCCAGCTCCACGTGTTGAGAAGAAGCCCGAATCTAAGAATGTAGATGATATTTTGAAACCGCCTGGCCGGGAGAGCAGACCTGAAAGAGTGAGTCCTATGTAGTTGACTAGTTTTCTTGTAAATCAGAAGCTAATTGATTAGAGATCTTTTTAAATACCTTGAACAGAATTTCTCAACTTTTTTTTGACATAGCAATAATACCATTTTTAAGATATTTTACCATCTCTAAATCATCATATAGTTTCATAAACTGCCTACCCTACAGAATTTTTGAGAAACTTACCTGCTGTTGGGGGGGAAAAAGATGTTAAAAATGTCAGAAGTAATTCATTAGAGTTCAATTCTTTGCATCTTGAAGAGGCTAAAAATGGATTTGGCTTTATGATGTTATGAAACAAATAGGGGGATTATTAGGAGACTTCATTAGTTTAGGTTAATTATTATTCATTCTTTCTGCTTGCGTTAGGTTTAGTTTGTTGCCCTTTTTACCATTATCTTAAAATGGAAAATGAAGTTATTGATTTGAGATCTTTCTTATTGGTTTATGTAGGCATTTGATAGCTAGAAATTTCTGCATTAGTTGCCTCCCATAAATTTTTGCTCTATTGTATCTTCATTTTTACTTCCTGATTTTTCTTTTGATTTCTTTTTTGGGGAATATGGTGTTTAATTTTCATATGCATGTGAGTTTCCCAATTTTGTTCCTATTATTTCTAATGTAATTCCTGTTAGGTCAGAATCATATTATTTCTATCCTTCCACAGTTATTAAGGTTTATTGAATGCACTATCATAAGATCTGTACTGGAGGTTGATAGATCATTGTTAACTGTAAAATCTCTTTGTTAAAACATCTTCTGATTTTTTCCCCCCATATGTTTCAGATTGTTGTTATAATGAGAGGATTGCCTGGCAGTGGAAAAACACATGTTGCAAAACTCATTCGAGTGAGTATAGGAAAGCCAAAGAGTCAGTTGATTTTGTTAGCCATTTGCCTTAGCAAGCAGCTTGATTTCAATACAGGTGTTTCCCATTTGATCCATTCTAGTTGACCCTGGTGGTAGATGCGATTACATATTAATTTTTGAGCTGTTTGATTTGAAATTACCAGAACACTGGATATTATTTAGCCGAAAGGGGAAACTTAGATGAGCATTCATTAATTTATCCTATAAATTCTCTTTCTTAACTCTATGATTACTAGGATAAAGAGGTAGAATTTGGAGGACCTGCACCTAGAGTTCTAAGCCTGGATGACTATTTTATCACTGAAGTGGAAAAAGAAGAAAAAGATCCTGATTCTGGAAAGAAAGTAAAAAAGAAGGTATGATATATTCTGCTCAGGTTACACTTTTATTTATTTATTTATTTTAGTTTTATATATATTTTGCATCATTCTTGGTTTTTGTACAATGTATACTTTCTCGATCCTCTCAGGTGTAGTCCCCGTGAAATTCCCACCACCAGTTCACCCATGCATCCCTAGTCCCTTGTGCTCTTCCCTCCCGTTTTGATCCTTCCCCCTCTTCTTCCCCTGCAGAATGTCTCTGATTTATAGTTGACTATGGATTTTGATTTTTAATTTATTATAATTTGTTTTCCTGATCACTTATTTGGTTCTTCTACATTCCTCCTGTAAGTGAAACTATTCCAATATTTTTCTTTTTCTTTCTGGCTTATTTCACTGAGCATAATACCTTCCAGCTCTATCCATATTGCTGCAAATGGCATGAGTTTTTGATTGGCAAGCAGTATTTGTAATATAGGTATCACAACATCTTGCTCCAGTCATCTATTTTAGGCATTTGGGTTGTTTCCGTAGCTTATGTATTATAATAGTGCTGCAGTAAACATAGGGGTGCAGGTATCCTTTTGAGTTATGTTTCTGTGTCCTTTGGGTAGATTCCTAGGAGTGAAATTGCTGGGTCATATGGAAGCTCCATTTTTAGTAGTTTGAGGAACCTCCACACAGCTTTCCATAGTGGTTGGATCAGTTTGTATTCCCACCAGCAGTATAGCAGAGTTCCTTTTTCTCCACAATCTCACCATTTGTTGTTGCTAGTTTTTTTAATATGTGCCATTCTCACTGGTGTAAGTTGGTAACTCCTGGTTTTGATTTGCATTTCCCTGATTGTGTGATGTTGAATATTTTTCATGTGCCTGTTGGCCTTTTTGATTTATTTAAAAATATATATACATAGAAAGCCATATTCAGAGAGAAATGTGCCCTTCTTTTCTGAATACCAAGATTTCTCTCTCACTCTCCTTTTTGTTTTGGAACACAAACTTTAATAATCAGGTGTAAAGAAAATACTGCAAAACAGGTTTAGGGTGATTTTTTTTTTTTTTGGTTTATGTTAATTCCATATTTCTTGTGGGGATCTTAGGTAATGGAATATGAATATGAAGCTGAGATGGAGGAGACCTACCGCACCAGCATGTTCAAAACTTTCAAAAAGACTCTGGATGATGGTTTTTTCCCCTTCATCATCTTAGATGCCATCAATGACAGAGTTAGACATTTTGACCAGTTTTGGAGTGCAGCAAAAACCAAGGGATTTGAGGTATGCTCTTAAAAGAACTGCAGAGTATTGTGTGTCCTCATATAAGTGCTACATTTGTTTGCCTAATAATTATTCATTCTTTCTTAGGTATATTTGGCTGAAATGAGTGCAGATAACCAGACTTGTGGCAAGAGAAATATTCATGGGAGAAAGCTTAAAGAAATCAATAAGGTAACTCTTGGAAACAAAAAATTACATTCTGAGCTTCATTTTGTTAATCACACAGTTGACTAGAAATGCTTGCTTATCCCTATACTTCATTTCTTTTAATGTTTTATTTAAGATTTACTTACTTATGCATACAAGAACTGGGTACAAGCCAGAGATGGGGGGTAGAGGGGTTTGAGGGAATTCACCAGAGATAAGGTGGGGAGCATAACAGGTGGATCAACTGAAATACACTGCTGGAGGGATCGGCCAGTGAGAAGGAGAGGTCTGTGCCATGTGGGTCACCTCCCTGGCTGGGGATTGAATTCATACTGCAATGGCTGCAGAGTGCTGCATTCTAACCACTTGCACCACCAAGGAGGACCCTATCCCTGTAGTTTAAATAACTTTTCTACTTACTTCAGTGTATGTTTCTTATCATTTCTGTGTATGGAAACAGGTTGCCATACTTTTCCTGGAACTAACCTGTTAGACTTCAGAATATCATTTAAAATTTGTCTTGGATGTTCACTTATTATTTCTTTCGAGTTGTTTCCAGAGATAAACTAACCTACTGAATCTCTCAATAGATGGCTGATCACTGGGAAACTGCACCTCGACACATGATGCGCCTGGACATTCGTTCTTTACTTCAAGATGCTGCTATTGAAGAGGTAAGTGCCCTTTGGCTCGTGTGTAGTGCCAAAGTGGTCTTTTTTTTTTTTTTTTTTAATTTGAAAAATATGTATAAACCACAGAAGAGTTGCATGAATAGTGTAAAGACACTTTTACAACTTATAGAAAAGTTTAAGTATTTCTCTCATCCATCTACTCAACTTTTATCAAGAGTCATCAATTTTTAATGTTTACTACTACTATCACAGTTATTGTGGAACCATTTGAGTGTTAAGTTGAAAACTTCGTAACCTTTCACCCTAAATGTTTTAGTTGGTACCTCCCAAGTACAAGGCTATTCTCCTAACCAAATTTGAATCAAAAATCAATTCAGGAAATTTAATCCTGTTAAAATATTATATCAAGTAATACATATTTCCACAATTAAATTTTTTTATTTCTCTCATTTATATTCCATATGCAGATTTCACCAGTTTCTCCTATAATGTGCTTTATAGCAGTTTTTTAAAATCTACGATCCAGCTCCTTAATATTAAAATAGTTTGTCATGAAAGCAAAGAATTTTTGAAGAATGTAAGCCACTTGTTTTATAGAAAGTTCCTCTATTTGGTTTTATCCAATTGTTTCCATATGATTAGGTTTAGTTTATAAACATTAGCAGGAATCTATATAAGTGATGATGTGTCCTCAGTGAAATATATCAGGAGCCATATGTGTAAGTTTATTTCATTATTAGTGACTTAATAGTGATCACTTGGTTCAGATGTATCCAAAGTTTTCTACCTTTTTCTCTGTAATAAGTAATTTTTTTAAAGATTTATTTATTTATGCATACAGAACTGGGGTACAAGCCAGAGGTGCAGGGTAGTAGCAGGTGAGATGGGAGAGGTTTGCTACACCATGTGGGTCACCTCCAGGGCCAGGGACTGAACTCGCACTGAAGCAGCTACAGCTAGCTTGCAGTGCTGCTTCCTAGCCCATTGTGCCACCAAAGAGGGCTCTGTAAAAAGTAATTTGTAGGGAAATACTTGGAGAAAAATATCCTGTTCCCCAGGATACTTTCTCACTTATAGTTTTGGTATAAATCATTTACTAATTTGTTGGAAGAAAAATTGTTGGCAGTAGCATGAAAAAGGAGAGATTTTTTTCTTTTGATGGTTTGTATACTTCTGTTTTGTTTGACTTCCTCAGTAAGAGTTTTCAGTACTCAGTGTTACTGTATCCTTGTGTTTGACCTCTAGCATCACTCTTTAGCCCACTTCTGGTTTCTGCCCCAACCATTTTTCAGAGACATTCTCATCAATGATTTCCATGGCAGAGGAAAGTTCTCATTTCTTCAGTTGCTTGATTTTGCAACCATCTATATAGGATTAGTTGACCATGTCCATCTTCTTGAAAACACATTTCTCCTGGTTTCTGAGAGTCTTGCCTCTCTTTTCATCCTTTTTCAGTCCTTTTACTGACATCTCTTGCTACCCAATCCTTAAATGTTACAGTCCTTTAGGGATGCTTTCTATCGTAGGCTCTATTTTGCACATTCCAACAGATAATCTTTCTGGTGGTTTGAATTGCCATAATGTGCCCTTAACATTTCATTGTAAAAAGTGCAATGAGTTTTATCAACATTTTAATAGCAGTTACATCTTAGTGGAGAGACTATGGGTGGTTTTTTTTTTTTTTTAAGGACTTATTTGTTTATGCCTACAAGAACTGGGGTTCAGGCTAGGGGTGTGGACCAGAGACAGAGTGGGGAGCAAACAGGCAGATTTGACTGAAATACACTATTAAGGGGAGAGAAACAGGAAAGGTCTCCCGTGCCATGTGGGTCACTGCCCTGGCTGGAGAACTTGTGCTGCAGTGGCTAGCTTCATCGTGCTGTGCTTTAACATTCTTGAGCCACTAGAGAGGGCTTTATGGTGATTCTTTTTTTAGTTCTGTCATTATTTTCCAAATTCTTTACATAAAAGACATATATTACCTTATATCTCAAAATCAGCCTATCTAGTATGTGATTCACCCAAACTTTTTTCTCACCTAGATTTTTCTTTCAGTAATTAGACCTACCAAAGCCTTGGTTAATGAAATTTGGTTGCACTCTCTACCAGCTTTGACCCTGTCCATCTACTATGTAATCTGTGTATAAGCTTTATTCATTTTACATTATGAATACTTTCTTAATTCATTTACTTTTGTTTGGCTTATTACCACTCTTGGCATACTACTGTCATCTTACTTTTTACATATCACTTCATATCTTTTGAAATTTGAATCATATCCATGTTTTACTTAATTGGAAAGATATTTGTTAAATGTTTTAAAAAGAAACCCTTGTAATCCATATGCATTCAAATAATCATTAACTTAGAACAGATAATCATCAAGTTATAACAGAACTTTATATAAAATTATAAAGATGGGAAATGAATGGCAGAAATACTGTTTTGTACCTTATCAGTTATATTTCATAGTTTAGGGTATTTAAAAAGCTATTCATTATGTAACAGCTAGTCAACTGTTTTGCTATAGGTGAATGTACTGATTTCAGATCTTACTGAGAGACTCTAATAATAGTCTTTTTTTTCTTTTTTAATGATTATTGGGTTGTGTAGGTAGAGATGGAAGATTTTGATGCAAATATTGAAGAACAGAAGGAAGAAAAGAAAGATGCAGAGGAAGAGGAAAGCGAACTGGTAGGAGACAGACCAACCACTTTGAACAGAGTCTATTGAAATTCTTAAGGGTTTAGGTTCAGATCTGTGAGCAGATTACTAATGCTTAAATGCTCCTTCATGCTAAGTTTCCATAATCATCTTTAAGGAGACTTTTGGGTATGTTTTATTTTCCCCTAAGAGAACACTCAGCTATGTTGTTATAACTTTAAGGATGCTAAGAAACTTACCCTTTGATTCAGTTGTGGGTGTTTTAAGAGAGTAAAAATTTTTTTAAGATAATCAATTACATGTGCAAGGGTATCTTACACTCCAGCATATAGGTGGTAACAGCCTACCAACCCAACATATGTATAATTGTCTCTTCTTACCTACAAGATCTCAATGTTGAGTTTCTGTCAACTGAGGCAGAAGAACTTACTGAATCAGGAGCCAGAGGGTTGCCACTGACTGTTGGATTTGTTTCTTATGCATTTTATCCTGTTCAGGGATGGGAAAATGATTTGACTGTGTAGGCAATACATTTTACTTAGGCTGATTAGTGGCTTACATAGTGTGAGCTCAAAGTTCCCGTGTACCTACTGTAAATGCTATTAATCACACCTCTGTGGGGATGTTTGTCTTACCCTGTCATTCAAGAATATGTGACCTATACAATTATGTTACTTTTCAGTGTTTGCTAATGAGGTACAGAGATTAGCAATGCCTTCGAATAGTGTTGCTTTTTTGATCCAAAATAATCTGTTTGTTTGATACTCAGTCCTTGCTAAAGCTACTTTTCTCATTCTTATGAAAATATACAAAGCAAGAACCCTGATCCCTACCCCCTAGAGGATACAGACTCTCTAAGGAGTGGTCCCATCAAACCATGTGTGATATAGAAGATGCTGGATAGAAACTGTGTGATTATATAGAGGTGGCATCAACCTTTACACTCCTAGCTTTTATATGTGGATTAAAAAACAGGCTTTAAAATTAATGGCATTTAAGTCTCAGTATGTTTTTTTTTCTTTAAACAAAATATTTTTCTTAGTTTGTATTTAATATAGATATGCTCTGAAATGTAGACAAGAAATTCACTTAAAGGTTCACGCTGTTCTGAAACCTGCCTAATGACTTCTTTAGCTACTTGCAGCGTGTACATTTGAAAGTAATCATGTGAGAAGTGTGTAACGTTAGCCTTCTGAAGATCCGTCTTCCTTTTGTGGAGATTTCAGTTTAGAATATGGTTCATAAAAATGATTTGCTTAGGGGTAGGTCAAAACTTGCAATTTTAATTTAATGTACCATTGTTTTTAAAAATGAAACATTCTGTAATACTATATTATTTTACATCAGAACATGGCAAGGAAGCCTTAGAATTTTACCCTGCTGGACTACCTATTTTATTTCTAAGGATCCTAACATCTTGAGCAATGAGAGATGTCTTAAGGAAGAACAGGGTGGTTTCAGCAGGGGAAAATCAATATACTTGTTTTGCATATCTTTCTGTTACAAAACTTCTCTTAACCCATTGAAAAATGCTGAATCCAGATCTTCTACTGTTGGAGTCTATCCCAAGAGTAAAAGATTTCTGGAAAACTTTAACCATTGGGTTAAGAGCAAGTCTCATGTCATTCAGACCATTTTAAAGGAATTCTCAGTAACTTTTGCATTGTTTGTTCTGTACTGATTACTACATCTGGATGAAATCCAAAGTTTTCTTGGCTAAGAGAATCTTTTGGGGGGGTCATTGGTATGATATTTTGCCTTCTTTAGTACTTTAGTGAATTAGTAGACATTACTCAGACTTTATAAATATATATTCTAGTGATGCTTAAGGTTTTCAGATGATTTTTTGAGCTATAATTTGTACAAAATGTCATCAGTACTTATAACTTTTAGCACCACATTTTCACCATAGTTTTGTTTTGGTTTGTTTTAAAAATGTGCATGAAAAGATGGTATAATTTATCACCTGAAGTGCTGCCTAATAAATTAAACTTGAATTATTAGTCTGGTTTAAAGAGTAGGAATATATAAACTTAATAGGTTTCCTGAAAGAATGATAATGCTTTAGTAAGAAAATGCTTACTCAGAAGTTGTTGTCATGAAATGGTCAACATACTTTTTCATCTTCTGTGTGTGTCAGTCTGTTCTATGAATTTGAGCATTCCTACTAGTCAGGAGATACATTGATACTTCAAAGATGATACTGACACCTTTGATGAATCTGTCCTATATAATAAGTCCTGATATTAAAGTTCTGTATTTTAGGGTCAAATAGGAAACAGAGTGCATCACAGTAAATTACATGGAACAAGCATACACTTGATACGTGAACAAACTGAAAGGATTACTGCATAGTTAAATAACTACATTAGGGAATTTGAAAATCAGCTATAATTTGTACAAAATGTCATCAGTACTTTATCAGACTTTGCTTGAAATAAAACACCTAGATATTTTATTAAATAAGATGTAAATTACCTGTGGAGATTTTCGGTTTTTCATATAATAGGAAAGTATACTTTAAAAGACTTCAGAAATGATAACCTAGTGTCCAACTAATAAAACATTGATTCGGTAAAGTTATTAGCCCTTGTGAGATCTAACTGGTAAATGGATTGATTTTAAGGTGGGTTCACTTTAAAATGAAGTTGAACTAAATAGTTGGGTTAGTTGATACCAAGTTTCCTTCTTTCTTTTGAGTATTTAAAAATGCACTGGAACTCTCTTTGGACCTCATTGCTACTATCACTTGAGAATAGCAGTTGTATTTAGAAAGTAACGAAGCTAGTATTACAAATCATCTGGTACTCTGAATGATTAATTAGCACAATAACTAGCATACATTCTCACCATATTTGCTGTACAGTTGTTGTTCAGATGAGTGTGTGTCCTGAACTGTAGTTGCCTCAAAGCGCCTTCATGATACTATTCTTAAATACCAACTCTGAAATCTGGGCAGTGAATTTTGGTGAATTAGGTAATTCAGTTTCTTCAAAGATAATGAGACTGTATTTTCCCTAAGTCTATATTTATAACTAGTGAGTGGAAACTGAATCCATTCCCACTGTTAATGCTTTTCCAGTTCAAAAGTGATATGCATGTATGTGTCTCTTTCTAACCCTTCGAGCTTCTCTCTGTGTACGATTTAGGGTTACATTCCGAAAAGCAAATGGGAGATGGACACATCTGAGGCAAAGCTAGGTGGGTATTTCCTTTTTCCTGTTTTTATATGTGATACCTGATGGTAATGGTCATAGAACTCTCTGACATAAGAGGAACAAATTTCCCCAAATTTCTATATAAACCAAAATTTTTTTAGCCTACCTCACGTCCTCTACTCTATTTTGCTAGCTGTCAGTTATATATTGTGACAGAGTGGGGGAGAAAGTATTTTAAATGCGCTAACCTTAATACCATTTAAAGTTTTTAAAGTAAGCAGAAATATGTGATAAATTTAGTAATAAAATAATGTCGCTTCTAAAATTCATCCATTTTTGTTAGAAATGTTGGTGCCAATGAGATTTCTGCTTTTCTAAAAAAGAGTATTTAGCTGTAGTCTATAGTTGAACCTGATTATGAAAATGTTGGGTAACAATAGTAGTAATAATAAATATTAAAGTTTAAAAATTAATTATTAAAGAGTAATTATTTTTGATGTATGATTAGTAGGAGTTTCTGAGTAGAGGGAAATAGATATATAATTCATGTTTTTGAGGCGTCTGCTTTATATTATTCCATTTAAATTGTCCTTGTGGTCTTTAATGCCAGTTTACAAGGTAAACTACTTAGAATGATTTTGTGAGCCAAAAATTATAGTTGCTTAATGTGAGGTTATCTATAAAACAGAAAATCATACATTTCCAATGGACCTTCCTTCAATATTTCATGGTAATAGTATAAAACTTTTTCAGAATATTTGACCTCACTTAAGAACTATTTAACATGTTAATTAAATTGTCTTAATTTTTAAAATGGAAGCTATAATAAGGACTTTTTGAAAAGATTGACACTATTGTATGACATTTGACTGTTGGTCTCTACGTTTCTCTTTTGGTACCATGCTGTTACTCCAGAATTGAAATAATTATCTAAATATCTTAAATTCATAGAACAAATTTGAGTCATTTAGCTGCTTCGCTGTTCGTGACACTATTGTGTTTCTGACATTGGAAGGGGTACTCTTTGCACATAATTATATAGGCTATGCCTTTCATTGTGACCAACTGACCATGTTAACAACTGATAATTGACCAACTCTTTTGTTAAAAGGTAGTTCCACAAACTGTGGTATTACTATAGTATTGGGAAAGTGCTCTTTTTGTACAGTTTTAGAATTTTTTCTAGTATATGTCATGTGGAAATTATCTGTTTTTACGGACATATCTTCCACTAATAATCTCTCCATGGGAAATTTTAGTAACAATCAAGTATCTCCTCTCAACTATTAAGGTGTCTATTCGTATTTAATTGCAAGCAAATATGGAGCAAAATAATAATCACAAATTACTTTTTCAGTAATGATGCTTTAGATCTGCTTATTTTAACATTAGGTTAAGTTTAAATTTCTGTACTTTTTGAATAGGCTATTAAACTGTAACATCATTTTCCTCTCATGATTTTCTAAATAGTGATTATCTTTTGGAGTTAAGAGAGATCATAAATATAGACAAGGGAATTGTAAAAGTGATAAATCTAGTACCTAATCATGTAATCTTCAGAGACCTTATATAACATATGATCTAGAATAATGCTTTTTAAAACTGGAGCCAGCCCATATACTAGTTTCTAAAGAGAAAGGGAAAGGAAATATATAGCTATGATTGTTCAAGAATTTATGCTACTAATCTTGGTGTGGATTTCTCAAAAAAAAAAAAAAAAAATTCTGACCTGTCTGCCATTTGCTTCTCAGAAAATTCATCTTATCCAAATTCAGTTAATTTTAAAGACAAATGATAGATAATGAATTCCAGAATTGAATTTACTAAACGAACCATTTCAGCTAAAGGCACTGAATATTTAGTAACAAATCTAGTGAACAAATTTTAACCTGTTTGCAGGTGGGTTTTGTTTATTTTTAATGAGTGACAGTGAAGTTTTGTATAATGATTTGCATCTTGCACTGTTGTGTTATCTTGAGAGTTAACCCAGCTGTGGAGAAAAGCATATTGAGTGGGAGATCTCTTGAGTGGGGTTGCTTCTTCCAGATTAGCTTATGGAGCCAATTAAGAAGGTCCTTCTATAGAACATAAGAGTCTTCATCTAAGAATTAACCTATTGATGTTGCCTTCCTATGACAAACTCAGTAGATTTGATCATCAGGTACAAATTATTTTCCTTAATACATTACCAATATTCTTAAATTACTCTTGGTAACATGAGTATACTGGGCGGAAGCATACTAATTTTTAGCAGTATCACACATTGAACCAGAACATCTGAATTGGTACCAGGAATTTTGACTCATAAATGAGTCTGCCAGTGAGAAAATGCTCTCTTACCTGTAGTCTCTTAAACCTGTAGTTAAGTCTCATTGCAGATTCTTAATCTGTGTATTAACTACAGTACACAGTTCAGCCTATGTTTGTGTGTTTAGTGATAGATACAGTTTTAGAAAAAATTCAGAACTGGCCTGAGCGATATCTGCCATGGGTGTCAGAGTTTTGAAGACTCTGCCTATGGCACACCTTTAGCTTGCACCTGACTGATTCCTAGAGGAATACAGGCACCCTTAACTCAAGGGTGGGTGTTAGCTCCCTCATTAGAAGCTGGAGTTCAGCATTGAAGCTACTTAAATTCCAGCGACATGAGTTTGGTTTCTCAAACTGTTTAGTTTTCACAGTTTAAGAAACTAAAAGAATGTTTGAGATTTACCATTATAATTTAGGTTCTCATATCAAGTACTTTGGCTTTTCTCATCTCAGTGTCATTTGTCTCTGCTTATAAGTTATTGTGTATTGGCCTTCTCTACATGTTGGACAGTTTCATCTCTTTACAGTTGGAATGCAATTATTTGTATAGGCACTTAGCCTTGTATGTTCACCATGTTGAACAAATTTTCAGGAACATCATTTCTGTTTAGAAAATACTTATACGAACATTTTTTATGTTGTGCTATAATAATACATACTGTTTTGAAGATGTGATAAAATTCTGTGACCTGCCAATTGGATATTTAAACTACGTCATCTTCATCTTTGAAACTAAAACCTTTAAAATCATTAGTATGAGTGTATTGGACACAGTTGTGTGTGTGTGTGTGTGTGTGTGTGTGTGTTTAAATAATTAATACCCCAGATTCTTCTTCCCCCACCTTATGCCATACATCTGTGTGTTTGGGTTTCCAGGATGCCATATGGAAGCGGTCTGAACCTTTCTTCAGTCCCAAGAAGGAAACTTTAAACATTTTGTGCATAATAAAATTTCAAATCAAACGTTTCAAACAGGGTGTTCGGTCTAGAAATACAGGTTCTTCTGAACTTCCATGTTGCAAATATGGGACTCCTGGTCTGTAACTCCTGTCATATACCCAGTGTATAAGGAAAATTTCTTCCACTTTTCACACTGCCCTTCTGCATTGCTGCCTGGCCATGCTCTGTTCTTGGAATTGAAATATGAAATTCTTTCTTTAAAATATGTTAATATCCAAGTTGATCTTACTAAGTGTGGAAATTCTTTGCAATTTATTTAACAAGCATGTTGGAGCTTCTTACTCTCATGGTACTACTGTAACTGCTGAGAACAGTTTTATTGTTTGTGGGACTTCATTGGTTTTTAAATACTGTATCTGTGTCCCTGTACAATCAAGGCATCGGTTCTTTAATATCTTGTATAATGTGGCCTGTCATTTACATATAGATAGAGCCATTTGGTGTACAGCATGTGACTTACAGAGGAGATTAGGAGACTGTTTCTGTTGAACTTAACCATGTTAAAATTTTTCCTAAGTGATATGATAAAATTTTCTTGAGTTTTGTAAAGTGTTGTAGTTTGCCTTGCTGACCTTTCAATAAAGTTGCTTTCATGGGGAAGGGGTTTAGGAAATAAAACCTTTGCCAAGTATGCCAAATCGTACTGGTTTCTGAAGCCTGTATGGTATGGTGCAGTTAGTTGTGTGTGAAATTTACATTTGAAGCATAAACTCACCGTCCCTCCTGCCACTGTTCTCACTGTACTTTCCATATCAACTTCTCTCCAACGTGGTATCTAAAAGATTTTTATTATATACACACTGCACCTGTTATAGAGTTCATAGAAGTGTGATTATTATGTTTCTGAAGTTTTCCGTTTTCTTCATTGATCTGCTTAATAATAGTGTTTCTATAATTACAAATGATTCAAAACTTTAGTATTTCAATGTAGCTAATATATATATAACACTCATAATATTCCCCATGTGAAATTCAAAATCAGTATTAACCAATGAAAAGACCACACTTTGTCGTCCTGTTTTCCTTTTGAAGATTCCATAATGTATATTTCATTTGCTCTGAATCATCAATTCATGTTCTTTTAACTGATGACAGTTTTGAAGGCTTAGAAAGTCCAGGCCTCTCAGATTGAAGATTCAGAAAGAAAATTTAGATCTGGTGACTCTGACTGACTAGCCCCTAAGCCTTAGAATGGTCAACAGTATTTCATAGTATAACCAAAGAAAGTGATTTCTGCAGTCCACTTACTCATTAAATCATGGGGGAATCCTCTCACAGCAGTCAAAATGCCAAGCAACTGTTGATCTAAAAATATTTGAAGCCTTTCGTATGACATTGTGGCAGGTGTCATTGTAGACCAAATGGGTGATATTAATGTTATCTTAAAGAAACTATTTTTAGAAGATACCTAATTTTGAATTTTTCAGAACATAAAAACAAGTGTTTTGATTTGATAGGGAAATAAAGAAGCCAAGTAACACATGTCCGGTTTTGTTCTACCCATATCTGTTACTTAAACCAACATTGTAACATAATGCTGCCAATATGAACACCAAATAAACCTTGGAAATTGCACAGAACTTGATATTATCTCAGCCGTGAAAATAGTTTGGATCTGCAAATGTGCTGCTCTTAAAAGTGTGGATGTGTCCTCTGACAGTGTTCCAGCCTTCTTTTCCCTTGTTTGTGTGTTGTGTGCAAACTCACACTTTTCCTTAATGCTGTGGCTCTGTGTTTGTCCCTCAGACAAGTTGGATGGCTTGAGAACTGGTACTAAAAGAAAACGTGACTGGGAGGCGATCGCCAGCAGAATGGAGGATTATCTTCAGCTCCCTGATGATTATGACACTCGTGCTTCTGAGCCTGGGAAGAAGCGGGTAAGAGACTTTGTCAGTAACAGATGAAAGGCCTGATTTGAAATTTATAGGCAGATACTGCTATTTTTAAGGGCATTTTAGTTTTTACTATATCATATTACACAAAAACAGTGAGTCAGAGCTTACATATTATCAGATCGTAATGTGCAAGTACCTTATAAAGTGGAGTCTAGTCTATCCTCACACGATTAGCACATAGTCAGCTTTAAAGGTTTGGGAATGGCCACTTGCTTATTGTGTCACGGGGCAAAAAGGCAGGTGTAGCATAAACTGTTAAGGTGAATCTGTGGAACTTCTCAATGGATTAGATATAAGAATCCAGGAGTAGGGCCCTTCCTGGTGGTTCAGTAGGTTAAAGCACAGCACTGTGAAGCTATCCACAGCCACTGTAGCATGAGTTCAATCCCTGGCCAGGGAGCTGACCTACATGGTGCAGCAGACCTCTCCTGACCTGCCATTCCCCGCTCAGCCTTGTATTTCAGTACATCTGCCTGTTCAGTTTCCTACTTTGTCTCTGATGAATCTTCTCACCCTATGCACCTCTGGCATGTACCCCAGTTCTTGTGTGCATAAATAAACAAAAATCTTTAAAACCTTTTTAAAATCTAAAAAAAAAAAAGAATCCAGGAGTGTAAGGAGTGTATATTCAAAGGTGACTTGAGTTTTCGCCATAAACACTCCATATATGTGGTGTCATTTACAGAGCTAGACAAAACTGGCAATCAAAAATTTGAGAGAGAGAAATCAGAAATTCAGTTAAATTAGAAATAATAATAGGACTCAGGACTCCAAAATTTAGTTCAGATAGAGATAAACATTTAAGAGCTAAAAAACAGTCAATTAGTATATGATGCACAGAAGTAAATTGGAAACAAGGAAATAGCTATTGGATATGGTATGTAGAGAGATTGTTGATGCTTGAGCAACAGTTGGTTAATTTTTCTCAGTTGAAGGATGAGTTTGGAGCAAACTGAAAAAGGAATAGAAAGCAAAGAAGTACAAAACAGCAATTATAGACAACTCTGAAGAAGTTTTCTATGAAAGAAAACAGAATCGAAGCCAGGATGTTGGATAAGTCTTCACAAGATATCAAATTTAGTAGAAGTGACATCTTTGTGTGTCTTTTTTTTTTTTTAATTTTATAACAGTTTATTTTTACATCATTTTGTACATTTTTTTTCTATCTCAGTTGTAAGCCCCGCGGGTTTCCCATCACCGAGTCACTTGTGTGCCATCACCATAATCCCGTGCACTTCCCTCCCCACCCCCAATTTTTGATCCCATTCCCTACTCCACCCCCACAAAATGTCTCTGATATATGGCTTTACATTATTCTTGTTATTTTCTCGCCTGGTCCATTATACTTCTGCTATGAGTGAAACCATCCGGTATTTTTCTTTCTCTTTCTGGCTTATCTCACTAAGCATGATCTTTTCCAGTTCCATCCAAG
>NW_004567114.1:20901643-20902502 GCF_000260355.1 Condylura cristata | reverse complement strand
AACTATAAAATCCTGAGTAGTTGTGCTAAAATATAATACTTATTTAAAAAATAACTGCAGGCCCTCCCTGGGGGTGCGATGGGTTAGGACGTAGCACTGCAAGCTGGCCACAGCCACTCCAGTGAGAGTTCTTTCCCCTACCCCAGAGGTGATCCACATTATGTAGTCCCATCTATTTATCCTTGCCTTCACTATTGTGACATTAGGTGTTCTATCTTTAAAGGACATCTTTGCATATCTTTAAAAGAAAATAAAATGGCAGAGATGTATCATATACCATTGGCGTAAACCTTTTCCAGCTAATCTGTCTTGATTTTTCTGTACAAATATAGACAGGCCTGTAATTCTTTTTAAATATCTGCCTGGTGCACGTTAATTATCCAGTCCCTTATTGGTGGATGCTTGTGCTGTTTCCATTTTGTTGCTAATATAAATGGTATATTGAAAATTGAAGTGCCTAAGTCTTGGCACCTTTTTGAAGTATATCCCTAGTCTATGATTTTAGCACTCAAGTTTTAAGGTCATAGAATATGATTTATCAGTCTAACAGCTACACCTATTTATACACCCACATATAAATAAATGCCTGTTTTTTCACACTTGTACCAGCTATGTTGTTTCAAACTTTTGAAATCTAGATAGGTGAAAGGTGTCTTATTTATATTTTTTTAATAATTGAGATTGTATATAATTTCTTTATGTACCTTTTTTATTAATTTCCTCTACTTAAGTATTTAGAAGAATATTTGTTAAAAGCGAGTTCAGGCCCTCCCTGGTGGCACAGCGGGTTAAAGCACTGCACTAAGAAGCTGAAACCACTTCCGCATGAGTTCGATTCCCGCCTGCCCCGGAGGTGACC
>NW_004567114.1:20900340-20901538 GCF_000260355.1 Condylura cristata | reverse complement strand
AAAAAAAAAAAAAGCGAGTTCAAATGCCAGTGAAGTTTCTTTGTAGTGGATACTACTCAGTAGTGGATACTATCACAAAGAACTCCAGATTTCAAAGCTCATCATCAGGTATTTCAGATAGCACTAAGACCTGCCTTTGTCTGTATGGCTGGGAAAGATAAGGGAAGATCTGATCAGTGGTTTGTTGCATCCTAGCACCTCCGAAGGGCTGCTTATATATCTTTTATTCTCAATTTAAAGTTGAAGCAGAGAAGTAGATACAGCTTTCTTATGAATAATAACTTGCTGTCATTCTGGCAATGACAGTCTTGGAGGATTACCGTTCTCTAGTTTGTTTTTAGCCAGATGGCTGTTGCCCTCTTCAGTAAGAAGTAAGTAATTATGTACAATTTATTTTGTGTTGGCAAAGAAAACTGACTTGTATACATAATAGTTATTCAAAATTCTTTTAACTCCTCCCTTGCCCCTCATATCCTCATTTCAAATAGATTTACCTTTCAGACCACTTACTAAAATTAACATAAAGCACAAAAAGATCCTATAGGTAGCAAGAAATGTAGGATTAATTCCTCATTCCTTTCTTGGGGTCTCTTAATTCTGTAATTCAACTTTTTACAAATACCAGGGGATTCCAGGGATTAATTAACATCCACTGTAACAAAGAGGTAGTTCTGTAGAGTTGAGCACTTTGAATTTTTCCCAAGTGGCTAGGTTTTAAAACACACAAGTTTCATTTGTTTAGTTGGACATAAAATGGTAACTGCAATGGACTTTAATTGTGTTTCTTTGATGACTGTGCTGTTAGTCAAGATTTTTCTTTACTGTCATTTTTTTTTATTACAGTTGAGATGAATAGAAAAAAATATAGTAGATCTCAAAAAAGTACCTCTACAAAGATTAGGAGAGACGACACTTAAGAAACCATTTCTAACTGAAAGTTATTACTCTCCTTCTAGTCTCAATGTTTTGGTAATCACTCATTCTGCAATGTTGAGTGTCTGTGTGATGGGTCTGGAATAGATGACCTCCAGTGGAGAGTCCAGTAGATAAACAGTGTTAATATAGTATAAGTGTATACTAGATATGTGAACAGAACACAGTAGTTTCCAAAATACTTATTCCAACTATAAAATCCTGAGTAGTTGTGCTAAAATATAATACTTATTTAAAAAATAACTGCAGGCCCTCCCTGGGGGTG
>NW_004567114.1:20869679-20899765 GCF_000260355.1 Condylura cristata | reverse complement strand
AAAAAAAATCCCATATTCCTTTTTTATCTGAGTTTTTAAAAGTTAGCTCTTATTCAAAGTGAAATACCTAATGTATTTAACTCAACTCTAAGGATGCCATTCATGGATTTAAATTTTCTGTGAGCTGGCGTCCTTTTCTTTGTTGAGTGGCTACAGTCTATCAGGTTATCCTTCATCCCACTTAAATAAGCATGGCAATTGCTAAAATGTTCTACATTGAGCCCATACCTTTATACAAATCTATTAAAATAAATGCATCAGCATCAATGGGCAGAGAAGTCTTTGTTTAAAAAAAAAAAAACTTTCATAATTTACTAAACTTAAAAGTTCATGAAATAAATTGAATCATAGGTTTTCTACACACTATAAATCTACTTTAAGAATTATCCTGGCCCTCCCTGATGGTGAAACCTGTTAAAGCGCAACACTGTGAAGCTGGCAGAGGCCATTTTGGTACGAGTTTGATCCCCACCTGGATGGTAAGCCACATGGCACAGCAGACCTCTCCTGTCTCACCCACTGCTCCCCTCAGCAGTGTACTTTGTCTTTCTGTCTATTCTGCTCCCCATTCTGACTCTGGTGAAGCCTCTCACTGCCCCCGCACCTCTGGCCTGTACCCTAGTTCTGTATGCATAAATAAATAAAACAAAAAAACTGAAGTGTATTGTGGCATCTTAGCTCAATCTATTAAAAATAAAGAATTATTCTTTATTACTTGCCCAGTGTTGGCTTTTTGAATAGGCCTCTTCATGTCATTAGCAGTCTTGCAAATGGTAATATGGATGGTCAGTGTACCTGTAAGAGTAATAATGCATTTTCAGGTCCAGTGCATTCTCTGGTTCTCTTTCTTTGTCATAGGTAATAAGTTATAAGCTGTATTTAAAATATAGACTTTACAGATTTCAGGACGATACATTGCAAACTATAGCTTCACAATCTCTATTTCAACTTTTGTATAATTCTGCTTACCATTTTTTAAATTATTTTACAACAGTTTATTTTTACATCATTTTGTACATTTTTATTTTTCCATCTCAATTGTAATCCCCACGGGTTTCCCTTCACTGGTCCCCCGTGTGCCATCACCATAATCCTGTGCACTTCCCTCCCCACCCCCCCACCCCCGTTTTTGATCCCATTCCCCACTCCACCCCCGCAAAATGTCTCTGGTATATGGTTGTTCATTATTTTTGTTATTTTCTCGCCTGGTCCATTATACTCCTGCTATGAGTGAAACCATCCGGTATTTTTCTTTCTCTTTCTGGCTTATCTCACTATCTGCTTACCATTTTTTTAAAAAAAAAAAATTAATGTAACATGCAAGAATCTATATTTTTTTTTAAAAATTAGAATATCGGCCCTCCCTGGTGGCGCAACAGGTTAAAGCACAGCACTGAGAAGCTAAAGCCACTTCCACATGAGTTCGATTCTCGCCTGCCCCGGAGGTGACCACCTGGCGTGGCAGACCTCTCCTGACCCGCCCGCTGTCCCCTCAGCAGTGTACTTCGTCAGTCTGCCTGTTCTGCTCCCCACTCTGTCTATGGTGAAGCTTCTCGCCGTCCCTGAGCCTCTGGCCTGTACCCCAGATCTGTATGCACAAATAAATTTTTTTTAAAAAATTAGAACATCAATAGAAAATATCCCTCATTATATCTTACAACCTTAAATGGTATCAGTTAAGTTAGTCTCTTGCCACCTCCCTGTTTGCTCTTTAGAATTAAATTTCTACAGTATTTATCGTGAAGACAAATAAAACTCAGGAAAAGCAAATCTATAAATGGATAATTGCTATATAGTGTAGAAGATCAAAGATAGAAGTATCAAATGTAGAAGTAATGCCAAGGAAGCAATAATTATTGATGGCAACAGGGGAAAATCAGGGGAGGATGACTAGATTCACATCAGGTAGACAAGATTAGGGTAAAGACAATGAGGAAGAGAGACTCGTGCATGAAATATAGAGACAGGAAGTGGCCCAGTGTGTTCTGAAAGGTAGAATTTTGTGTTGCTTATGTAAAATGCCATAGGTTCTGCCCAGAGATGCCATAGGAGACAGATGGGACCCAGTGCAGGTGCTTGTGCCTTATTCTGTAGGTAGGGAAGGATTAAAGCAGATGAGAGTCACAGCTGGATATATTTTAGGATGATCACTCTGCTAGAATGGATTGAGATAGGAGAATGAAGATCAGGAGACTAACTAAGGGTTAGTGCTTTACCTTGGGTAAAAAGTGAGGTCAGTGAATTAAAAGGGTGCAACAACACATGTAGGGGTTGAACTAAACTGAGAGCCGAACCTTGTTCTGGAGCTGGAATGGTTAGGACTTGATGATTGATTAGAGAGCTTCCTGTCCATAACTTAAGATATATGATTTTCTCCAGTCTTCATACGAAGTTTCTTATTTTTTAAAACTCCACTGTTTTCAAATCAGTTGTCCTATTCTTAAATCTCTCCAGAGCAGAGAAGGCTCTTTGCATATTTATTTTTCCAAAAGCCCAATCTAACGCTATGTTCTTTTTAGGTGAGATGGGCAGACCTGGAAGAAAAGAAGGACGCAGATAGGAAAAGGGCCATAGGTTTTGTGGTCGGACAGACTGATTGGGAGAAGATCACAGATGAAAGTGGTCATCTGGCTGAAAAAGCCCTCAATCGAACCAAATATATATGAGACTTAGTTTTTGAATGGAGTCATTATTACTCTAAGGTAAGGGTATACAGTCACAGAAACAGCCTATTGTATGGTTGTTTTGAAGGGTCTGAGATGAAGAAGACAGCATGCTTTACTAAAAATGCTTCTCTTGTATTGTCTGGTTCTAAAAGAGTAAGTATGTGCTCATTGCCAACACTTAAAATATAAGGTAATGGAAAAGTAAGCAATTTTCTGCAGCCTGGTTCATTTATAATTACATAAGACTTGTGAAAAGGTTGAATTCTGTAGATGTGGGAAGGAGTGGAATGATGTGATGCTAAGATCTACTGAGCTTTTTGCCTGAGCTTTCCTGGCGTGACAGCCTTTTCCTTTCTTTCCAGGTGGTTCGCTTTGAGGTGATATAAAGCCAAGGCCTCCTGGAACTTCGTTGTGTGTCACCTTGCTTCCACATTTCAGTTTTTGTTTTGTTTCAACTGCTTTAGTTTTTTAAAGTTCTCCAGTGTCACCCAAGAGGTATTAGAATCTTGCTGTACCCAAGCAAGACATTAAATTTCCTTTTAACTATTTTGGGGAGGGAGGGAGTGATAGCTTATCTACTGAAACCAGGTGGGGATCTGCTGGAGGATTCCAACAGGAAATACATCCTCCACTGTACAGTGTCACAGACTATCTCTATCATCATTGCTTTGTGGCTGTTTTTGTTTTTTACTGTATGTAACTGGTAGTTGATTGTACTAGAATTAAAAACAATAAACTTTCACGATAAAGCCAATGAGATTCATGGGCTATACGGCATGGGCCCCTTTCTCTTGTTTTCTTAATTTTATATTTATTGCTATTTTAATATGGTGTGTTCTAATTTCATGCTGAGTATCCCCATCTCCCATCGAATATTATATAGCTCAGTAATTCCATAATGCATGTTGTAAACACAAGGTTCAATTGATGTGCAAAACTCATCTTTGTTTTATAGATGATTTCTTTCTGTAGTCTTGGAGACAGTTTCAAATACGGAGGTTTGGTGGAGGGTGAGTGAAGTATATGCACATAATGTGTTGAGTAGCAAAATGTAACCCCAGAGTTACATAGACTTGTAAATAACTGACATATTTAATAAAAAAGCAAGCAAATATTCATCATCAATTCCCTGGAGCATATCTATCTATAACATAATACTTTATCATCTTATTTTTTGGGGTTTTCTCTGTTGTTCCTGCTCGCCTTTCCTTTCTCTTTTCATTTTCTCCCCTCATGCTTTATTATGTTTTTATTTTTTCATGATCATGATCTGGCTGTGACCTAGTGGACAGAACTGAAATGTTCTATTGAATTCAGGAGCACCTTACTGCTGAATTTGAATTGTTGTTTTTTTGGAATCAAGACGTTGGGGAAGGAGTATGGCGGCAGCCCTGTAGTGTGCAACCTTACGCCTGTCATGTTTTCAAGGTTCTTCCCAGACTGCTCATTACTGGAGGGTATGGCTTCTGCACAGAACTTCCTTCCTTGTGGATAGTACCAGGTAGAACCTAGAAACATCCAGAGCTAAAACTCAAACATCATTCTTACTTAAAAACAGAAAAGTAGTTCTTTTCCATTTTTTAATTCTGCAAAGGAAAGAGTCATTTTCTTGCCCTAGAAAGTTCACAGATGAGCCTTCTTTCTCAAGCTCCATTTCTAATCTGTAATCTAACACATCAAGTTGCAAACTTGCTCACAAAATGTTTGAATATTCCCTTTCGGACTACAGAAGAAAGGTTCTAGTTTTGTGAACTACATTAGATACCATGTGAATAGATGTGATACTACTACTCAAATAATAACACTTTTGGGTCAAGAACTTGAAATACAGTGTTGACAAGTCAGTGGAAAATTCTGACAACTTTCTGTGCTTTTTATCTTTTCTGAAATTATGTTTAAATGAGGAGGTTTTAAGTTCATTAACAAGTTAATATTAAATGTATAGCTTGCTACATTAAATAACTAACTTTTTGTAGTACTTATCAAGCTACTTTAGTTGCTTATTAGCCAACAGTACATTTTTTATATACCAACCCTTCTCAACTACCTTTACTATGCCGAGTAATGGTGCATTGTAAGACGGACAACAGAATTTTGTCTCTACAAAAACTTACTCGTTATTCAGTCTACTAAATGGCTTCATCAAAAACAATTTCTGGGATACATTCTCTAGTTCAGAAGAAAATGGAAGTGTTTATGTTCTCATAGAGAATGTTTTACATGACTTGTCTTAACCTTTATGTTCTGACAGTACTCAAATTACCAAGGGACTAAGAAGTGGTGATTACACAAGAGCTACTGGGAGTCTGTCATATTTCTTCCTTGCAGCAATGGCTTTGTGTATGTGTGATCCTATAAAGACGGGCAGGAAAGAGTGAGGAGTCAGAAGTGACCTCATGTCAACACTTAGAAGATGCAGATTAATATGACCTTAGAGGATGAACATAGACTGTTGCCTATTTTAGGAAACTGGATAAAGCAAATAATCTCAATGAAAGAATATGATTTTAAAAGGCAGTAAGGCATGAAAGGATATTAAGAGAGACTTATTTTAGTCTAAGATGAAAATGTTAAATTCTTGAATTTGTATTACCACTTGAGGCAGAACAGAATAGAAATAGTCTAAGGCTATCTAGGAGAAATTTGGTATGAATAGAAAAACCTCTGATAACACCAATATTTAAAATTTCTTGAGTTATCCATGGGATGCAACTTGAGTTTCACTTACTTGCTAACATTTTATTGTTCATTTATTAACTTTGTTTTCCTTGTCTCAGAAAACTGGTGTATGTTTTTAAATTTTTATTTGAATCATGTTAAGTTGATTTTAAATCTTTCATGTCACTACAAACCATTCTGCTATTGGGGAAATTTCCTTATACTTTTAATGTTTCAGATCTTTTAGACTAACTGTAAAACCTCTCACTTTAGTGATTCAGCTCTACTTAAAAACAGCTTGTGCAAGTAATGAGGTAGATTAAATACAGTATTTTTTCTATTTGGGAATCATTTACTTAGGGTTGTTAGCATATTCAGACTAAATTGTGACAGATTTCAGAGATTAAAAAGTTGTAAATAATATACAAAAGTCTATTTTCTAGAAGCACAAATTTTTTTCAGATATTAGTGATTAATTAGAATTCATATAGAGCCTGGCTTATTGCTAGGACTGTAAAGCAGTATATTGTCATCCACAAATAGGCTGTACAGCTTCTCAGATTTTAGAACTACTAAAGCTAAAGTGAATTTTTCCTAGCCATAGCAGAGTCAAACATACAGTAAAAATGAAAATACTGGTAGTTGCCATCATTTTTTACTAGCTGTCAACTGTGCTTTTGAAATTTGAAGTTTTCAGCTGACTTGATTTGAGATAATTTACACCTTTTCTTAGTCAACTACCATAGAGCTATGTTATATGAAGTAGTACAGTGTGGAGTAATAATTCAGAAGCATTTTTGGGTAATCAGTGGCATGGATCTTCAGAATCAGTATAGAAGCTTAAGAGGCTTTGGTCAATCAGGCAAAGGCTGATTACTAAGTACCCAGAGAAGATGAGTAGTAACAGAAAGCAGCTGCCAGGAGGGCACTGAAGCAGTGGTTTGCCTTGATTTTCACAGGTTCCGAAAGTGGTAATTTTATGAATAAGTAATCACCTAGCCTATAAATTTTAGGTTCAAGAGTACATTAAAGTCTCCCTTCCACCCCAGCTCTCAGCCTTCCACCTCCTGTCTACAGAGGCAACCAGTGCTGCCTGTCCCCATGTCCTTTCGGAGAAATTTGTATGTAAGCACTAACCAGTAACATTTTTTTCCTTTGGGTTTACCCAAGTGAAAAAGTGCTACAATCATTATCTTGCTTATTATTTTTTAATATATTATGTCTTAAGAGTTCATTCAGATCTATATAGAATGTTCTCATTTTTATCCCCAACCTTCCCTTCTCTCCCTTCTCCCTCTTTAGTTTTCCAAAGGTATCTTCTTATTGTAAGGAGTACCGAATATATTTAGAAAATGCTTCAAGTGTACTTCTATTCTCATATCACAGAATATATATTGTGTGGGTATATTTTATCACGTGTATACACTCCTATTTTCATCCCACCCCTGCCTTTAACCCTAAGAAGCCACTCGTGTTCATTTCTATATAACGAACATTTCTGTTTAAATTTTGTCATTTAAAGAATTCTACATAGTGAAAGTATATGGTGTGTAACCTTTAGGGGTTGGTTGGCGGACTTTGTTTGGCTTAATTCCCTTGATATTCATTCCAGTTGTTACGTGTATCAATGATTTGTTCTTTTTTATTGCTCAGTAGCATTCCATCCCATTTTCTTTTACAGTTGCAAAATAGGCCTTCACCATAAATTAATTTACTGTCTCTTTTGATGGGTATTCATGCTGTTTATTGCTTTTATAAGTTATGGATTTCATATACATAGTGTCATTATGACTTTGCCACTTTGTATACTTGACTAATTTCTGGTATTGAAGAGCACAACCAATGACATCTTTTGCATAGACAGCATCAAAGGGTGACCAGCCTTAAAGCCAGCACAACACAGTGGTGAACTATGAAGTAGTGACAGTAATGAGATGACAAAGACAGGTCTTGCTTCTTGGAATATGCTGCCTGATAGCATTCTGACAGTGCAGATAGCCATGCTATGTCTTGAAGAACTAGACTAGCCAGGCACTGTGGTGGTTCCCTGATCCCCACACGGCTTAACCACTGTTGTCTGTACCTGGGTATTTATATACTTGCACTCAGTTCTCAGGTGCTATTCCTTACATGTTTGACCAGTCAAGGAGCACCTTTCATGGTGGATTGAGTTTCTGCCCTTAAGGACAGCTCTCTGCCTGCCAGCATAATGTTATGTTTGTGATCTAGTGAAGACTCTGTGGATATGATTTTACTCTTCAGGATAGACTTGACTTCTGCTTAAGAAACTTGGACTGTTTGCCAGATACTTATATTTTTGTTTTTAACAATATTAATCTGGAATTACAGGTCCCTCTTGTATATTTGAAGTATTGAAATCTATTCTACCATAATTTGAAACCCCACTCTTAGATCTTCATTAATGACAGTTGCTATTTCTTGATTAGGTATGCCTAATGTCTATTTCTCTTACAGCATCTAGTTTAATGCATGCCTCATATCTATAGAGTGAATAAATAAGAAGGCTGTCTCCTATGCCTTTTGCAGTGGTCACAAACTAAGAGTTGGACAGGTAACAAATGGGAGAGGGGGGAGACTGGCAAACTGGAGAACAAGGTAGGTCTGGCTAAAAGGTAGCACCTGCTCACCACAGCAGAGTGTGGCCATGTGGGATGTGAATCTTGTGGCCAGATTTACTGGGTTTTCAGGAAAAGTGAGAAATGTGAATTTTTAGGTGAGATCTTCAGTATTTCAGTGATACAAACTTTTTTGTTTCTTTGTTTTTGTAAGTGCAGTCTTCCAACCATTTCAGACTTGAAAGCTGCTGGTTTGAAATTTGGTGTGTTTAGTGAAGAAATTGGAGAGACCTTAGAGTCCATTCCTGACAAGTCCCCTTATTTTACAGATAAGATTTCTGAAACTGAAAAAAGAGAAATGACTTGCACCAAGCTTCACAGTTACTTGATGGCAAACAGATCTAGAGTTTGGGTTTCCTAGTCTATAACTGGTGCTTTCTTTTTTCATTAACTAAAACACTGCTTTTTATGAGGGTTTTCTTAAATTCTAGGACTGTGAATCTCCATAGTGTTGATTTATGTGTGTGTGTGCAGAAATTCTATGGAACTAGAAATACATTGTGATCTAAAGGTAGCAACCAGGAACAATATGATTCAGCTGATGACTTCTAAAACCCTCTCCAATCCTCACAAGTAATGGTAGCTGTATTCCTAGGATCTCATTTATTGCTTGTTAGATTTCTTGATACTTCTTTTTAATTATAGATGGTTAGACTTTTTTGACTTTTACTTGAACTTTACCAAATATTCATGTGTTTGATATTACTGATCTAAATTATTGCTTCCTCTTATATGACATTTGAAGATATAAATTAACATCTTCCACCATAACTTGAAATTTCACTCTCAGATCTATTATTCCTAACAGTGAGTTCCTATTTTTTAACTAGGTGTGTCTAATGTTTCTTTTATAGCATTTATCTGAGTTCCTATTTTTTAACTAGGTGTATCTAATGTTTATTTCTTTTATAGCATTTATCTCAGTGAATTAATTATTGAACAAGAAAAGTGGGGTTTTCTCTATGGAGTAAAGAAAATCATTCATGTATTGCTATTTAGATTGCTTACAGAAGTAATTTTGTTTTCTGTCATTTGTAATTCTTATGCATTATAACCAGCCTGTTTTCTTTTAGCTCTAGTGACAAACATCTTACCTACTTTATTTGGAGGTCACTTTTTTAGGAGTAAACACATCAGCTTGGCAAAGAAATCTGTCAACAACATGATCCCAGCTACTTACTTCAGCTTCCTCTTCCACTCTTTTTACCACCTGCATACTACATTGTAACCTCACTGTGTGACTTACTGTTACTGAGCACTCCCAGCAATTTCCTGTTTTACTGCCTCCATATTGCATCCTTTGGAAACATACCAGCTCACATGTTAACTTCTCCCTGAAGTGTTCCTGATCTTCCTATCTTGCTCTCTCCCCAGCTTTCACAGGACTTTGCTTATATTTGACCTATGATCTTTTAATTTACCTAACTAGAAGAGTAACTTACATACCGGTCTATTATTTTTTCCACCATAATATCCCACTCCAAAATGCAAGTGCCTAGAGGGTAAGGACTATGTGTTAGTAATCTTTCACCCTTGTAATACCTAATGTGTAATACCTGTTATGTATAATAGTTGCTCAATAATCATATTTAGAATTGATGGTATGGTGAACTTTAAATATAGAATTCATATAGATCAGTACATGTGTAATTCACAAATCTCCAATTCTCCTTTTTGCTTTTTCACTGCCTCTTTTAAATTCAGTTTGTGGTATAGCCATAAAGATTATATGGACCAGGCATCACAAACCCAAATGCTTGCTAAGGACAGGAAGATATTGTGAGAGAATTAGCCAATAGTTTTATAATGACATGTTATAGTCTTTTATCAGAAACACGCTATGTAAATTAGGTATATAGGAATATTCTTCATTCCCATGAAAAGTATTTGCTTGTTTTACTTGAACATTTGACACTTAGTTTTGCCACTTTTAATAGAGATGTAAGTACACATATTAACTAATTTTCTTCCTAACTGTACTGTAACAAAAAAAAAAATCAGAAGCAGTCTGACAATTAATAGCAACTGACTCAGCTCAGTGTTGGAATGGCAATAGGATGGGGGGTGGGAGTTAAGAGGTGAGGATACTGTAGAGCGCTTGCCCTGTTTCACTGTGAAAATTCTGCCATCGGTGGTGGTTACCATGAAGGAAAGTAGACCCAGTGTTACTAGATGAAGGTAGTCTTTTCAAAATACGATGGGAAAAATACAGTAGAGGAAAAGGAATTCATATTTGTAGACCACATTACCTACAGACCATCATTCTGGGACTTCTGTCACCGTAAAGGATGGTAACAATTCTGAAAGACTACTGCTGCAAAGGAGATATCTATAGGAAAAGAAACATTGGGTTATATTACACAGATTGTACATAAATATTTTGAGCACACTATTTTGGAATGAGCAATTCTGTTTTCAATGAGCCATATGGCAATACATACATTACATACTGGAGTTGAGTTTGCGATGGTTCATATTTGTCCACTATTAGCTTTCATATGAAATCATGTATATTGCTCCCCTCCTTGGGTGATATATTTCCATTGCCTCCATTTACCAAGATACAGGTAAAGACCTTGTGTGTGCCCAATTAGTTGGAACATCCCTAACCAAGAGAAAGAAGACAAGAATAACCTTTGATTAAATGGAGCAGCTGAGCAGCCATCTCAAGATGAAAATTTGGCCAGAATATTCTGCTTTTATCTCTCCATAGTTTTCTCCTATTTCCACTGGGGAAAAGGATGAGTGTCATTAAAGCTTCTTTGTTGGTACCTGTCACTGTCAAGGTGGGTATACTTTTGCTGTGTCTGGTTTCTTAGAATGTATTTCTGGTCTCTCTTTTTTTTTCCAGATTCATTTCAGCCATAAAATGTAAACTCACTATTTTAGAAAGTTAAAATATTACAGGTAATACTGAACACCTTCCTCCATGACTTAATGCCACTGAACAACAAACACCTTAAAATCTTAGAGGTAATTACTGTTATCATTTCACGGTATGGTTTTCCAAACCTTTTTCTGTGCATTTATAAACTTGTATATGTACCAAATCTCTTTCTGTGCATTTATAAACATGTATGTGTAAAGATGTAGCTTTATTGCTTTTTACATGTGATATTTTACATATTCTGCAAATTCACTGTCTTATGTGTATGTATGCTACAATGCTTATTTATATACATATAAATACATGTGTATGTATATTTTATATATATGTAGGTAGATACATATTTGATTTTTTCCTTAGTAGTGACAGTTTTTCACTCCATAACATTGTTGCATTTAATACGCATGTAAATTGCCCCGTTGGGCATATTTTCAATTTTTCCAGGAAAAATTTTATTACTGGGCCATAGGGAAAGTTTCTCCTTTCATGTCCTTGTAATTATCTGTACAGTGTTCTAGAGTACTAGCTTAATGTCTGTAGTACCAAAATGAATTCCTTTCTTAGTACTTTAAAATTCAAGGGGGGTTTTTTTGTAGAAAAATTTTATTAGAAAAAAAAAATCAAGTCCATTTAATTTTCTATCCCATGAGCATCCATCCATCTATCCATACAGCTAAATTCCAGTTTTTTAATGCTGCTCACTTTGAATTCTGCCTTTTGAGTCAATTTGGAGTTTATATGGATAAGCAAAATAGGTTCTAAGTAAGAGTCATAGCTCATATCCTTTTAGAATTGATGCTATTTCCATGGTGGGAGAATTAAATTGTTAGTTGAGAAGATAATCTTCCTTAATTCAAGTTATTTTTGTCTGTTCTCTTGGAATTCTGACAACTGATTTTACAGGTGCTATGAAAATATTTTCTCACATCACACATCTTTAATACTACTTTGAATAATCCCGGAAACAGATCTTAATACTCTCTTCCCTTCAAAAAAAGGGTGGGGACATACTTCGATGAAGTCTAGAACTAACTTTGAGAAGATCTACTTAATTGGCTATTAAAACTTTCAGAATATTCTTCATACAGATTACTAATATTTTAAATGAAATGCAGCATCACTACAGGCCCCACGGACAGTAAAAGGCTAACAAAGGAGTACCCATGAAAAACTCTTTGATAACCTGAAAAACTGACTAGAGATGCGCTAACACACAATAAGTAGGCAATTTAAATAGGCCTATATCCTTTAAAGAAATCAGATCAGTACTTGTTAACATACATTAATTAACAGAAAGCACCAGGACCAGATGGGTTCACTGGGAAACCAAACTTTTAAGGGAGAAAGTAAACCAGTGCTCTATGGGTCTCCTCTTAGACATAGGGATCGAAGGAATATTTCCTAGCTTAGACCATGAGACCTGCATTATCATAACCTCAAAACCAAAGATATTACAGTATATCTACAGACTATGGATTTCTCAAAGAACATGAATTCAGAAATCCTCAGCAAAATATTAGCAAGTCAAATAATGTATAAAAATAATTATATACTGCAAAGAAGTGGGATTTATCCCAGGTAATCAAGACTGGTGCAGCTTTAATGCAGTCACATGAACAGACTAAAAGAGAAGTCATATGACCATACCAATAGCTGTAGAAGAAACAGTTGACAAAATCCAGCACCCTTTCATAATAAAAAGAAGACGAAGACCTTCAGTAAATGAGCAATAGAGAAACTTCCTTAATTTGCAGGTATTCCAAAGGATATCTACCAAAAAAAGCCTGCAGCTCATATTTAATCACAGAGATGAGAAACAAGCTTTCCTACAAAGACCAGGAGCAAGACAAGTGTATTGCCTCCCACTACCACTTTTCAGAACTGTTTTGAAAGTCCTAGTGATGCAGTAAGAAAAACAAAGGAAATGAAATTGTATATATTGAAAAGGAAGAAAGTAAAACTTCTTTTATAGCAAAGAGGGTTTTTATGTAGAAAATTTGAAAGACTATAGATTCCTAGTACAAATAAGCAGTTTAGCATATGTGTGTGTGTGTGTGTGTGTGTGTGTCCCAATTGATTGCCTACACACCAGCAATAGAGAAATGGAACTTTAATACCATTTATATTGGCACCAAAAAAAGTATGAAGTCATAAGTCCAACTGGATGGATATATGCAAGATCTGTGTGAAGAAAACTGCAAAACTGATGAAAGAAATCAAAGAGCTAAATAAATGCAGAGATTTCATGTGCATGGATAGGAAGACTTATTATTGTCAAGATGGTAGTTCATCCCAAACTGATTCTAAAGTTTATATAGAGAGACAAAGACCCAGAATAACTAACACACTACTGAAGAAGGAAAAAGAGGAAGAACAACAAAATTGAAAGACTGACACTCTCATTTCAAAATTTACTGTAAAGCTATAATAATCAGGGCACCATGATTCTGGTAAAAGAATAGACAAGTAAATAGAAAAATTGAGAATCCAAAACAGGTTCTCATAAATATGATTAATTGATCTTTGACAAGAAACAAAGCAATACAATGAGCAAAGGTGGTATTTTCAATAAATGGTACTAGAACAATAGGACATTGACATGAAAATAAGTGAACCTCGGCACAGACTTTACACCTTCAAGAAAATTTAACTCAAAATGTATCACAAACCTAAGTGTTAAAACTATAAAAATCCTAAAAGTAAAACGAGAAAACCTAGATGACCTTGGGCTTGAAGATAACTTAGGTCACCAAAGGCACAACTGGAAAGAATGATAAGTTGAACTTCATTCATATTAAAAACTCTTCTTTGAAAGACACTGTCAAGAGAAACAAAAAGGCCTCAGATTGAGAGAAAATATTTGCAAAATACCTACCTGATAAAAGATTATAATATACAAAAAACTCAAAACTCAGTAAGAAAACAATTCAATTTTAAAAAGACCTTGACATCATACCAAAAGAGATACATAGATGAGAAATATGAAAAGATGCTCCACATTATGTTATGGGGACATACAGTTAAGATAACCATTGTACACCTATAAGATTGGCTCAAACCCAGAACACTGACAGCACATGCTGGCAAGTATGTGAAGCAACAGAAACAGGAATTTATTGCTGTTGAGAATGCAGAATGGTACAGTCACTTTGGAAGAGAGTTTGGAAGTTTCCTTTAAAAAGTAAGTATACTACTATCATACAACACAGCAGTCATGCTCTGTGGTATTTACTCTAAAAGACTGAAAACTGGTCACACAATTACCTGCACATGGATGTTTACAGCAACTCTATTCATAATTGCCAAAATTTGGAAACTACCAAGGTGTTCTTCCGTAGGTGAATGAATAAACTGTAACATCCAAACAATGGAATATTATTGAGCACTGAAGAGAACTATCAAGTCATGAAAAGACGTGGAGGAAACAGATACTGTCAGTCTGAAAATGCTACATACTGTATATGAATCCACTACATAACATCCTTTGACAGCAAAATAAGATAATTAGTGGTTTCTGGGGGTTAATAGAAATTTTTAGGCAGTGAAACTTCTAGATGATAGATAATGGTGGACAAATACCATACATGTGTCCAAATCAATGAATTTACACCAAGAGTGAACCCTAAGGAAGACTGTTGGCTTTGGGTGATAACTGACCTATCAATGTGGTTTTAACATATACCGTTCTGCTAGGAGGCACTGACGATGGGGGAAACTGCTGTTTATGAAAATAAGGAATATATTGGAAGTCTGAACCCAAAACTCTAAAATCTAGTCTGCTTTTCAAACACAAAAAGAATATATTTTGAGTATGTTCTGCTTTTCAAATGAACCTTATGCTTTCACTAGGTATGAATCTGAGTCTATCAGGTCCTTTACAAGAGCTGAAAGATAGTCCCAAAGTGTAGTGTCATAAAGAGATATTGACAAGGGAGGCCATAACTGAAAAATTGGTGTAGTTCTAATTGAATAATTGCTTGGATTCTGTAAGTACTAGAACATATGATTATTCTTTGTGTGTGCATGAAATAAGAAAAATACTCCATGTGAGGAATTTTGTTAGAGCACTAGTTATCAACTTTGCATGTAAAAATTCCCTAGGGATTTGTTAAAACTCTCAAAGTGGCCCTCCTGGTGGCACAGTAGGTTGGAGTGCAGTATTGCGAAGCTAGCTGGAGCACTTAGTGCTAGTTAGGTTCCCTGCCTGGAGGGGGACCTGATCCAGGTGGTGAGGCAGACCTCTCCTGGCCCACCCACTGCCCCCCTCAGCAGTGTACTTCATTGATCTGTGAGTGTCTGTTCTGCTCCACACCCAGCTCTCTCCTGTACCTCAGTTCTGTATGCATAAGTAAATAAAATCTTTTTTTTTTTTTTTAAATAAACTCCCAAAGCTCTGGCTATACCACATAGCAATTAAGTCAGAATCTGTAGGTGAGACTCAGGCATTGGTAATTGCTAAAAAATCCACCAGATAATTCCATTGTGCAGCCAAGTTTGAGAACCAGTAAGCTGTAGGAGATTTTAAATTTTATTTATTAAGTTCATTAATCACAATTACCAAAGGGCCTGGTCTGTTCAGAACATTTTTTTTAAGGTTTATTTATGCATTGGAGAATTGCGGTTGTATACTAGAGGTAGAGGGGCTGAGGCCATTCACCAGAGACAGTAGAGTGCAGAGAAGGTAGATCTCCTGAAATACACTGCTGAGGAGAGCAGTGGGCAAGACACAAGAGGTCTGTGGCACCATGTGGGTCAGCTCCCTGGCCCGGGATTGAGCTCATGCTGCAGTGAGCTGGTGATAGCTTCATAGTGCTGAGACTTAACCGCTTGCACCAGCAGGAGGCCCTGTTTATTATTTTGAGGTGTGAAAAATGTTGGGGCTATTGAAGAAAATGTGTTAATAACAAACTCCTAAGTGCAAAATAAAACTCACCTGGAAAGAGTTAATAGAGATTCCAAAGATGCTTAAGAGACAAGGGTCAGGGAAAATCTAGCATATTGGGAGCAAATAAAGCCAAGCCTATTGTGGTAACATTAGAGTTATATATCAAACAAGAAATTGACATTAGTGTATTCCAGTTTATTCAGATTTCAGTGATTTTGTAAGTATGTGTGTGTGTGTGTTATGCAGTTTTATCTTGTATAGCTTCATGTTAACCCCATTACAATCAAGATTCCACTGTTTTGGGGAACTGGTAGGCAATGTGCATGCAATGATTCACTTTGCTTATAGTTTCCTCACCATCTTGATGTTAGGAACTTTGTATTGTGGGAGATTGCTGCTTTGAGGTGGTAGATTTCATAGCTTTTGTTATAGAAAAGGGTTTCATAAGGAAAAACTGCTACAGGATTTGGAAATGACAGTACAAGAATTTATGAGCACAAAGATTGTGAGAAATAACACCGAAAGCCTTGGCCAAAGAGAGGCTGCTTCAGCAAATTGGTATGTTCATCATTAAAGGTGCATTGTCCAATAATTTTGTAATGATCATTTTATATGAAGCAAGTGAGAAGATAAGTATATATAAAATTCTGTTACTGATTTTGTTCTGTAGGGTGGGAGTAGGGAGTAAACCCACTAATTCTGCACAACTGCAATGAACTGAGTGCTAGGAAGATCTTTTATGCCAAGCTTTCAGACACTTGAGACTTGGTCAATTAACTGTGCTAATTTCAAGTTTGTGAAGCAATGAGAAGACAGTCAACCTTCTGGAGAAATAATAAGTGTTTGACATAGGCATGCTTGTGCAATAAAGAAATGGAAACATCATTTAGCAGTATGTTCGAAGTACTGTCAGCATACCACACTCTTACTCATTTTTTGGGTGATTAGTATCTCCAGACCTTAGGGATAACATAATTCTATCTACTTTTCATGTGGCAATAAAGATGTTAATGATCTTTGTACCTAAGTATATCAGAACTAAGGTCTTCAGGAATATAAATCTGGTAGTACCAAATTTCTCTTCCCTGGGTTTGTTGATAAATCTGCAATCTAGTAGAACTGTATGTGTGTTTTGTTCTGATTGGTTCAGAGGCAGTAAGCTCAGCCCTGATGAAGTAATGGGATATGTGATGAGAAAATTAAATGTTTAAACTTGAGTTAAGCAATCTTGAACAAAAGTGCTTTGGAGTATTTGTAAGAGTACATTCTGCCAGATATAATTGTAGTTTTCTTAGGAATTTAATGTATAATGAGAATTCAGCAAAACATGAAATTGATAAATCCCACTGTCTTACATAACTTGATTTGAAAAAGTCCACTCAGAAATGGAGTGGCTAAAATATATTTGGCCTTGAATATGCTAGGAAGGATAATATGACTATTAATAGGCCAGATTATTTTCAATTAAAAGAATAAGCTAATCTTCATGAAAATGTAGTCCTGAGCATAGATTTTAAATGTTATAAGAGAAAAAAACACAGGTCATAAACGTTAGGAGAGAGAACATTGTTGCCTAAGGGTTGTGTTAGTATATGCTCACCCCAACACCCACCCAGTCAAGACAGTGAACCAGCCTCTTTTAACAAGTGAAACAACTTGGGAAAATGTTTTGAATAACTCTATACATGTTAATCAAGAAAATATTCAAAACTTGTCTACTCAGTAGACATTAGTACACCCCTAAAAAGCAGTTCTTAAAGATGGCAAGTTGAAAATTTTAGAAATACATTATTCATAAAACATAATTAAGAGGATGACAGAAATGTAATAGATTGGCCCATAAAGACAAAGCAGATCACTCAGCAACCAGCTACCAAATAGCAATAATAGTTAAGGGATATACCAAGTACACACATGAATGAAGAGTAAGTGAGGACACAAATAGGGAGTTTATAGCACAAGGCTGTTTTGTACCTGGGCTTTCTGTACCTCAAAAAAATGTATTTATTTAAAGCTAAGTTTTGTGTTGTCATCACAGGTATTAGTGCATGTAACTGCATGGGTATAGTAAAAGCAAAATTCAGAATGCTTTATATTAATAGTGACACAGCACCATTCTTAAGCTAAGTACTAATTACACTAACATAGTCCAAAGTTGTGACTTTGCTAACAATTTATGACTGCTGAATAATAGAGTGGACATTTACTATGCATGTATTATACACTAAAAGTTTTCTGTGAGTTTCACATGCATTATTTTACCCAAATCTTAGAACAGTGCTACAAGACAGGTAGGTACTATTTTATTACAGATGGGAAAGCTGAGGTCAAGAGAGTAAATAACTTGCAGAGATTCACAATTGGTAGTTGCTTGGGCCGGGATGAAACCTTGTGCCAGAGCTCACACCCCTCACCACAGTCCTCTTCTTAGGGAATGTGTTGGTGAGGGGGAAAACAGGTCAGATAACAGGGTAAATTGGGGGGAAGGTAAGAAGAGACACATTTTTGCCTTAGGCAAGAATTTCTAGAACAGAAGCAGTTATCAGATAGGAATCTGAGCCGCAACAAAATTAGTAAATATGGGAAGCAGAAGGGGTTTCTAATGAAAACTAGGATCTGATGTTTAAGTGGACTGTGTAGAGAGGTTTTGGAGATGGCAAAACAAGAATGTGTGAGCATGAAAAGATAAGCTCATGAGAAACAAAATAACCCCAAGCAAATTTGGTGAAAGGAAAAGCAGACTCAACTGAATAGAAGGACCAGTAAAATTTGGGAACTTTAGGATCATATTCCTTGACTTTTCGTTGTCTGGATATGCTCTGAATGACAACATTGCTTCCTTCTGGAGGCTGGTGTCTGGGGTTCAGGTTTTTTGCTTTTTTTTTTTTTTAACCTTTTTTTTTTTTTTAAATATTGATGTGGAAACTTTTTTTTTTTTTTAAAGATTTATTTATTTGTACATACAGAACTGGGGTACAGGCCAGAGATGTGGAGAGTGAGAGGATTCACCAGAGACAGAGTGGGGTACAGAACAGGCAGCACTGCTGAGGGGAGCAGTGGGCGGGCCAGGAGAGGTCTGCCACGCCATGTGGTCACCTCCGGGGCAGGCGGGAATCGCACTCATGCGGAAGTGGCCTTAGTCTCTCAGTGCTGTGCTTTAACCCGCTGCGCCACCAGGGAGGGCCTTTTTTAACCTTTTTTAAGAGCTATTTTTACATACAGAACTGGGGTACAATCCCAAGGTGCAGCACATAGGATTCACCAGAGACAAAGTGGGGTGCAGAACAGGCAGACTGACAAAGTACACTGCTGAGGGGAGCAGTGGGTGAGACAGGAGGTCTGTGCCATGTGGGCCACCACCTTGACCGGGGATCGAATTTATGCTGAAGCTGCTGTGGCTAGCTTAGCAGTGATGTGCCTTAACCCATTGAGGCATCAGGGAAGGGCCTTGTCTGGGGTTTCATATTTTTGTTTTTAATATGACAGCATTCAACTACTGGGTATTTGCACTAATTAGTTTTCTTAATTGGAAAGAGGTGCTTATTTGTCTTTAGGAGTGGTCTATCCCTGAAAAATACTCTTTCCATGAATTATCTTTGTCCATAGGTGAGCATTTAGTACATATTTTTAAGTGTTAAGTACCATGTTTTCAAGTACTCAGAACTCATTCTTTACAGTATGTGTTCTATGTTTAAATTTGAACAGGAATATGGCTTTTCATGAGTACTATTTATACCATATTGTTGCAGGCTTATCCTTACCACCTCCCAAACATCCAGCTTTGAGGAATAATTGTTAAGAATTGTGGAGCAATTTTTAAAATTCAAATGTATGTCATTTTATCATCATGATAGTATAACTTATTTTAACTAATGTATTTATCTCTTTCCCACCTATCATTCTATTTCGTTATCTTTTCTGATTTTCTCAATCCTGAGAAAAGGATCTTATACTATGGGAAAGTATACAAATGTCTAATAGAGTTCATGTAAAAATACCGGAAGATTTTTTTAAATTTCTATTTTGTTTTGAAGGCATGAATCAGCAAACTCACTTAGAAAGCAAAGGGGAAAAACCATAAAGAAAAGACCTAGAAATGAAAAGATAAATAGAAATAATAAAAACTACAATGTATAGGACTTCAACAAACTGGTTACCAAAATTTTTGCTAGTTTTGTAAGTATTTTAAAAAGGCATGTGTAAAATTATGAAGTCTTATTCTAAGTTTTTTTTTTTCCTTGAGGACTCTATATTCTATCATTGAAAACAAAGATATTTTTGAAAAGTGGAGCTTTGGAGCTCTAAGTCACTTGGTGGAGGGGCTGAGATGTGAAGCTCAGAGTGCTGTGGCAACTCTACTTGCCACTTATGCTTTGCCCTTTCTCTGATGGAAAGGGAGTGGCTCAGGCATGCTCTATACTCATGGGACCTCTTCAGTGTATAAATCCAGTTTGGAACTGTGCATACTAAATAAAACCAAATTTGAAGTAAAGGATCCTAGTAAGCATGAAATGCTAATTAAGTGTGTTTAATCAATTACTAGGTATTAATAACCATCATTGTAGGCCATAGTCCTGGCCTTACTGTCTACCATTAAAGGACTAGGCAGGAATTGACATCGCCCACATGTATCTGTGTGGAAAGAGTGGCCAGACCTTTAGCAATGTTATGACTGCTAGAAAAACAATGACCAGCTCAGCATACACTCAAAATGTTTTCCCAAAAACACTTGGTAGAGACACTTGGTAGAAACTGAAAAATACAATGAAATAGAATTCTTAGGTTGGCGCAGCATATATATTTATACATTCTTCTGTATTTAGCTCAGTAGTTCAAGATCACTTCCTGGAACGGCTGCAGGACACAAATGGCTTCAATTTGAGCTTGTACAGTTCATCCAGTTGGTCCCTGGGACAAAGTTCACTGCCCTGGGGGTGGCTTGGCTCAGTCTTTAAAACACATACTAATGAATTTCAGGCTTGGGACAGGAAAAGGCTGCTCCATACTGGATAATCACGTGAACTGGGAATTATTTCCCATGGATGTCTTAAATAGCTGTGTGATGTCACTCTGGATAGTGGGCTCCTATGCTGTTTCCAGCCACAGATGACTGAGTACCCTTGCTCAGGGCACTCAGTGCTCGCCTCCTTCTAAAACATAGATTTGACATATTTCTTCATTTTCATGAAGGGAACATGGTGGGAGGGAAGAAGGTAAAGACCATCTGAGTACAACTGGATGTGTTGAAGGACACTTAAAACATTTGAAGACAACCTAAAAAGATTAATTTGGGCTGAGTATATTTTCTTTTCCCTTTTGGCTATTTGAAATAAGAAAATTCAAAAGAAAGTTGTGTTTCATTCCTTTCTTTGTTGCTCCACTCCATCTAGCCATCACTGAGGAAGTTTATCTCCCTGATGTACCCACCCAAAAAGGAAGTGAAGTAGTTGAATATGGAAACTCATTTTATGTATCAATAGATGGGGGAAACTAAGCTAATGAAGTCATACTTGCCCCTTAATCTGAGTGGTCACACACTGTATGACACCCGCCCCCAACCTGCACACCTGTGGCATTAGTGCGCCAAAGACTTGTGACCAGCCTAGAAGACAGCAGTAATGCTCTGTGTTCAGAGTGAGTCATAGTTTGTGTTGGGCCAGTAGAGGAGTGGGAGAATTTCCATTGTGGTGTATATGATGCTGTGTTTGTCCCAGGTATGCCACTTATCACCTGTGAAGCTATGTGCCTCCTGCATGGATCTCAGTTGCCTCCTGCCTAGTTTAAGTAGGGTGGATCAGATGATCTCCTAGGCCCTTTCTAGGTTTCACCATCTGGTGCTCAGTTTCTTCTGCATATGAGGTTGTGGCATCAATTGCATTGGTCAACTAGAGACAATTTGGGTTGTCCATTAATAAATTCTTCTATCAGACAAAAATGAATGAATAGCAACACCCAAATCCATGAGAGAGTTTGTGTTGAGTGCTGGCAGTGGAAATCTTGGGAGATGAAGTGCTAGGCAGAGGTTGTCAGCTAAGTGTGTCCCATCAGTGCTCACTGGAGATGGAAATCCTGAGAGGTGTGGGATGATCCAGCACAGGCGCTGACAGTCTGGGGTTGCTTCACATTCCTGACCATCTCTAACCCAGATGCCCAAGCCTCACAACCTTTCGTGAGCTACCTTGCAGTTGTAAAATTTTTCTTTGGCTGTTCTTTAAATGAAGATAATACTTTTCAGGGTTAAGAGCTTGAAGATAATAAAAGTGTCTAGCAAATAGAATGAAAAAAATAGTAACTAAAAACAGCAATTCATAAAAACCCCAAATAAAATAACCTTATCTGAAAGTCAATGAGGGGAAAAAAATAAACCCTAATATTCAGTAGTGACATTTTATAGAGTGCTTTAGGATACAGTCTTTTCATCCTTAAATAATGCAGAATACTGCTGAGTTCCCGGGGGCAGAATACCTGGAAATAGTGTAGATTTGCGTCTTCTAGTACCAAACTGTTGTGGCCTTTTTATAACATGCTACTAACATACCGGTACATTTGGTTAGTAGATTTAGTAGTTAAGGTTAGACCTTTAGAGGTTCTAGGAAAGGAAGGAAATGAGCAGAATTGATTATAATACCTATTTAGGGTTGTAGGAGATGGGGGTGGAGGGGCTCTTCATGCCCTTTTTATATGAGTATATCTTTACCAACTGCCAGTCAGTAAAGCCTGATTTTTTTTTTTTTCTTAAGTGATATAGCTCCTCCGTTTGTGGATCCTTAATTCTGAAACAGCTCCTGGGGATAGCTGGAAGATTTAAATATCTCTGGGATGACACTGTCCAGTTTTGAAATAATTTTATAAATGGGTTTCTTCCAGGAAGGATCTGAGTCTTTCCCTGTGGAGACCGCTCTGAAGAACTCCTGTAATGTCAAGCTGGCAATTTCCAAGAAGCATTCAGGGACCTGCATAACCAAAGAGACCCACAAGAAAGAAAAGACGTGAGGCTGTGGAGTTCGTGTGCTGTAGAGACCTCACTGCCTGCTGCTGCCTGTTCCTTGGGTGGGCCAATAAGAGCATCCCTGCTCCTACTGACTCCTAAGAGTCCCCTGCTCCCTCGTCAAACAAAAATTTTGTAATAATAGTACCAATGGAGAAATGGGAGAAATTTAAGGACACTCCTATTGTAGGAGCTGATTCTCTAATGGATAATGTTTTTAGTAAGTAAGTGGGAAATTCAGACTCTGATGGAAATTTATGACAAAAAAAAAAGGTTCTTGATGTTCTTTTGCTTAGTGCTTGATGTGAAAGGAGTGCCCCCAAGCTTACTATTGCTGTGTCTCACCCCACTATTTTTGGGGTTGGAGCTAAAGCCACTTGGAATCATCCCTACTTCCTAAGCCAGCCATGAGGTTGACAGGGAGTCAGAAATATGTTCCAGGACCTCATCCAGACTGACACATTGTGTTGGGACATCCCCCAGATCCTCCAGACCCAGCCTGGCCAGGGCATGCTACCACTGTGTGCCAAATGATCACCTCCTATGGCAAAATGCTGTACTGCTCCTCCCTGGAACCTCAGAAAAGACTCATGATCCATTTTACCTCCCAGTAAACATTCCAAGCATTCTGATGGAGCATCTGAGCAGTGGATGCCAGCAGTTCTTTCCTTTCTTGGAGGTGCAAAAAGCCCCTTTTTATGATCACAATCAAATGATAAAGGCAAGAAGAGGAAAGTATAGTCGATGACCAGACAGACCTGGCACTTATAGAGCTAGATGCCTGCCCAAAAAACTGGCAGCCATGCATGAAGAATTGTGTGTTTTCCCCAAGCACTTGCTCACCCATCACTAATGCTTTACCTCTTAGGTGCCACCAGTGTGCCTTCCTCATGGACAGAGATCCTCATGGATGGAAACACCTGAATATTGTTTACTCATTGTTTCCAGAAAGGATTTTAAGTGACTCACCATGGAAAAGCCCAAAAAATTATTCCAGTGAAAATAAAAAGCCAAAAAAAGTGTTCCAGTGAGAATAAAGAACTGTGATAAAATGAACAGAAAATGTTGTAAAGAGAATGTAGTCCAGGTGCTACAGCAGGGCCTAGCATTTATTCCTGGGCCTCCTAGTGCAAAAGCAAAAAGGTTATTAAGTGAAGTAACTTGAACACTAAAGAGTATTAAGCCTGAAAATATCATAGCATTTGCAGACTCTGCTTAAGTTTCAGAATGAAGACTGGGTGGGTATCTGTTTGCAGCGTCCAGGTACCCATTGCCTGAGAAGATCTGGAGACTGATCTTTACAGAATAACAGAGAGATTGCCCCCAGGTAGCCCTGGCTCTCAGTGTTGTAAAGACACAGAGGGGCAACTGTTCTAAAACGGATCAAAAAGGGCTGGTACTCAGAGGACTTCAGGGGACCAAGTTCATTTCTTACCTCAAAGTCATTTCCCTTGTTATAATGCATATTGAGAGCTCGAAACAGTTCTGAGTTACGGAGAACCACCAGCGTTTTGGGATTTGTGACACCATCTGAAATTGCTTGCCGGGCATATTTCTCCATTTGGATGTAATAAAATTCACGAAAGTTGCTGAACCACTTGATCATCTGGGAGGTAATGCAGCGATTGAACTGTACAAACAACGGAGTCCATCAAGTCATGTTTGCCTTAAGGTGCTCAGAGACAGAATTATCAGTTCTGGTTCAACAAAGAGGTTAATAAGAATGTTTCCACCAACTTTAAAAGAAGCCACAGCTACTATATGCAGAAAAATTTGAATTGTTACAATGTCCTATAGAAAATAATGCTATACTAGGTTTTAAAAGATTTTTCACCCATGAAAACCTTTTCACAGTGTGTATAAGTGTGACTTTGTAGTGGGCTAAGGGTCAAGTCCGACTTAGCACACAGGTGGATTGCATGGCAGCTCCTGTCAGATAAAAAGCCAAGGGAGGGTGTGGGTGAGGGTGTAGATCAGGGAATTGCAAAATGAATAGAAATCAGAGCTTGATGCAGGCATCAACCAAGCAACAGTATGAGGAAAAGATCTGACCAAAAAAAAAGCAAAGAAATGATAATGATACAAAGTATTCAGAGCCCTACCCAACACCAAAAATCATTATAGAATCAGGCCTGGTCTGGTTCTAACCATCAGAGTTGATTTTCCTCACCAGACATGATCTGTATGCACCTTCACTCAATTTTGAAACAGCAGTTTGAATGTAAATTTGATACCTCCAACTATTAATATTCTTTCTTTTCATAGGGCCTCTAACAAAGACAGAAACAACCAAAATGCCATTTATGAGGTTTTTTCTCTCCCCCTTCCATCCTTTCCCACATGTTAGATTTAGATAGATTTTAGATAGATGTTAGATGTTAGATTTATGTTCAAAAACTAAAAATTCAGATACCTAAGCTTCCTAGCCCAAAGTTATTCATGACTAGGGCAGAGGCCCAGCCCAGAACTGGACACTGTACTGATTCCATCCACAACTTGAAAGGGATCTAAAGTACACAAACGAGGCCTCAATGGCTCAAGCCCACATGGGAGTTTTGCAGAAATTGACACTGAGTTGAATGACTTTACCTGAACATCAGGGAAATAGGTCTTCAGGAGATTGGAGCTGGGGTAGCGTGTGAAAAAAAACATTAGTTTGGCCTTCTTCAAGTGACCAGGATTTAGGGCCTCCTGGATTTGTCCTGGAGTCAAGGAAAATGCACACCGGTTTATCAGATTTATCAGATTATCCAAGTAGAGAGTTTCCCTGTTTCTTCTGCTTTCTCTTTCTGTATTTTTCTGGTTGAATGGAGTGTGTGTTTCATTTTTTTTCTGTCTCTGGCAAGTCATAAGATAACTCTTTTCTTTCCAGATGGTGAAAACCATAAATGTTCTGTAAAGTCGTAATTTAAAAAAGCACTGGATTGCAAAAATTGTATGACACACATGATATTAAGTAATGTGTGGTGGTGGTTTAAATAGGAAAGGAAGAGATAAACCTTTTCAGAAACGCAAGTAGAGATTTACTTCTCTCTGCTGCAGTTTCCTCATCTGTAAAATGAGAGTTGATGGCATGGTCTGTCCTGGCCCTCAGGATTGCCTTTATGGTGTTTAGGCCAAAGGTGTCTGCAGCCGGCTGGACGCTCCAGCTCTGCTTTGGCTCCAGCAGCTGCTTGGACCTCAGGCTGCATCTGCTCTCCATCTACCTGGCAGAACTTTCCCTCATCCTTCCTTCTCAGCTCAGACATGCTCCCTCTGTGAATCTTTTCCTTAAGAACGAGGCCTCCCTAAACCTAGGCGAGCCACTCTTTGTACAACTCTCTGTTATAGCTGTGACTTTATTGTAATTTTTGTCTCCCCACCCAGACTGTGAGTTCCCTGAATGCAAAAACCTTCCTTATCTTTTCATCTTTTGTTCCACATGCCTAGCCCAATGCTAAGAACATACTAGGTGCCCAATAAATGTCGGATGAAGGAATGAATGAGTGGTTAAATGGTCAATCTTAATCCATATACAAATAAGAAAATTGTATTTCAACCCATTTCCCCTTACTCTGTATAGATTACTTCCCCTTTAATAAGGGTAGGGCCCGTGGAAGTATTGGTACCAGTATTGGAGGGAAATAGATTCTTATACATGAACACTGATCCCTGTGTTCTCAGGGATGATCCAGGGCTGGGTGAGAAGCATTACACACTGTAATCTTGGGTGGGGTCTCAGGTCTGAGAGCTTGAGGACAATGAAGCTCTCTGCTCACTCCACAGGGCAGTACCACACACACAGTAGGTGCCTGAAATATCAGCCTTCTCCTGAGAGAAGTAAGAGAGTGAATCTTGGGGACTGAATTTTGGTGGATCTTCCACAATGCCTTGTCTTGAATGGGTTTTCTTAATTAGTAGTCTCTTGGCAAAGGTCAGACAGGTAGCCTTTCTCACACAGAAAGCCTGTCTATACTGATAACTGTATGTCTCCAAGAAGTTTCCTTACTGCCTACAGAAGCAGCGGTGGCCGGTGAGGTGCTGTTAGTGCTGACTGCCTAACCACCTAGCAACTCCCCGGCTTTGGGGTGAGTGCCAACATCTGTGACCAGAAGGTGGCGCTCACAGCAAGGACACAAACTGGCCCCAGTGTGGCAGTGAGCAGGCTCCACTCGTCCAGCTGGCCTGTAACTACAGCTTGCTGGAAGAGGACACAACTCTTCACACGTAGATATGAGACTCCACTGATACCCTGAGCTCTGGATACAAGGCTGCCCTTGAGAAGTAGAAGTGTGGGCCCAGTACCCCCAAAATGCAGCACTTAAAGTATATTCTTGGGAACTTTAGTCCTACAAGATGCTTGCTGATTGATAGAGGGTTATTTGGTCATTAGTTTGAAGTGTGCTCAGAGCACACCGTAGAGGTTGCATGTTTTAGAGCTTCACATCAGGCTTCAGCATACTGAGAAGTCCTGCAGTAAAGCAACTCCCCCAGCAACTTCCTTCTGAGGTCTGCCTAAGGTTGCAAAGATGCTGCGATCAGATCCAGATCCCTGCAGACCAGCCCGAGGCCTTCAGCCTTCCCCAAGGGGACTTCTCCTCACCCATTATAAGCCCCCATGTTCTTGTCCTCTCAGCTACACCTTCCTCTACCATTAGGGTTTGGTCTCTGTGGAAAACTTCCCCCATCTACCCCAGAATTTCTGGTCTCTCATAGCTTCCTCATGAATTAGACAGTGCTTGCTTTTTACCAGGACAGCCAAGAGGGTGGGGGAGTCTGATATTTGATAATACCCTTGACCCTCTCTGCCAACGTGTATGGGGAACTGATAACCAAATTATGGGGTTCTTCCTTCCCTGGGGGACTTAATATACTTTGGAAGCCCATCTTTGTTCAAAAGCAAGCTGATCTAAAGGAATAGACAGTAGTGGGAGAATCTGATGCATTACAGAAGAACCATCACATCCTTAAATCCTGGAATGTGGTTACTATTCTCTCAGGAACAACTGTGAGCCCCAGGAAAGGAAGGTCCAGAAGCAAGATGAAGACCATCAGGACAATAGCTATTCCCTGTACCAGGTAAGTTACCTGTGCCCAACCTCTACCCCCATCTTCCAGAATTCCTATTTCTCTGGGCTGTGACTCAGAACTACAATTCCATAAAGGATATGTGGACAGAAGAAAAAGGCAGTACATCAGTGACCCCCTGCCGGTCACCCCGTTCCATCTTCACAGAGGGAAGAAGGGGCCGTCTCTCTAGACGGGAACAAGTGAAGGGCAAGGGGCACTGCTGCTGGTTCAAAACTGAGGGCCGCAGCTTGACAGCTCCCCGAAGTCGAAGGGCTGGGTCTGAGCAGGAGTGGCCTTGGGAAGATGAGTCCTGGGGAAGACTGCTGTTCCAGTGGCCGCTAGGCCCATGACCCAGGAGCTGGCTAAGCTGATTTTCCTGGATGTGGGAAGGCATAGTCAAGGGATAGTTTGCTGGGGGACCCTGATAGGATTTGGGGGTCACTCCCGAAGAGATCAGGTGCCTAGGAGACTCCAGAGATGTGGCCAGTGAGAAGTTTCCCAGTGGACCCCCAGCCTGGGACTGGGCGCTCCTGGGAAAAGTGGCTGAAGGAAGTGGATCTTCAAGGCCACCTCCCTTGGGAGGTGAGGGCACACTTCTACCCTCTGAAACCAGCCCCTGGGAGCTTCTGCCCAGGTGAGCCAGGTGGCCTGGTGGACCCAGTAGTACCTTTTGTAATACTGAGTCTACAGCCTGGGACATTGCCCCAGTCAGCTCTGTCCTCAGAATGTCCAGCAAAGCCCGTGTTTCAGAAGGAAGGAAACTGGGCCCCTCAGACCGGTGTTCTGCCTCCAATACTACGTGTTCCCCTGACCTGGGGAAGTTCCCCCTTGAACGCTGAGGGTCATCACTGTCCATAACCCAGGGCCTAGACCCACAGCCGTTCCTTTGCTTTATATTGAGTGGCCGCTTCCCCTTCTCAGGCCCTCCCAGGCCTTGAGTTGCGTCCCTGGGCTCAGCAGCCTGCAGGATGTGCTCTTGCAGATGTCTTAGCTGTTGCTTTAGGAGATGAAGCTGTTCTCTCACCCGAAAGCTCCCCTTCCTGCTGCTCTGGTCCCCAGCAGGAACGGGCTGCAGGCGGCCTTGCTGCATGGGAAGGCTCTGCTTCCTCTTCCGCTCTGGGGCCTTCTCTGGGCAGTAGGGGCTGTCCCTGACTCGGGCGTTGCCTGGCACCAGAAGGTTAGGGGACAGGCACATGCCTCGGATGATGGTCTCCACTCTGGCCCTCTTTGCCTGGGTGTGCTCATCCCAAAACCAGTCGGGGTCAGTGAGGCTTGAGCTGGGGATCTGGCTCCAGGGAAAGGGGGAGTCTTGGGGTGATGAGCTTCTCTCACTCTCCATGCAGGGTTCTTCCAGATGGGAACAGACTTGGGATGGAGGAGAAAGCAAGCCAGAATCTGGGTCCATCACCTGGCTCCTCGGTCACTTGCTCAGAGGCTATGAGGTTAGTGGAGCTCGTTGGAGCGATTCCTCCTCCTAATGTCCTCAGCTGAAGGTGCTCCCAGAGGGTCTTAAAGGAGTGAAAGCAGCTGCATCTGCAGAGTAAAGATGCAGATTCTGGGAAGTCAGGGCTTATGAACCCCTCAGGCAGACCCTGAAATCAGAGACAGAAGAGTGCATATGACTTTAAGCTCTGCAAACTTCAATGTGCATAAGAATCATGCACATTCTTATAAAAATGCAGGTTTAGGGGATCTTATAAAAATGCATCCTGGATTTAGCAAGTCTGAATGGGGGACACAGTCTCTCACCAACCCCTAGGTGCTGCACTGCTGGCTGCTGGCTGGAGACCACACTTGAATGAGGTTCCCATGAGTGAGCCTTCAGGGAGAAAGTCCTCCTTCCAGGGCAAACCCATTATTCTCCAAACACTTCTCTGAGAGTTGTTGTTCCTGTTTGACAGATACGGAAACTCAGAGAAGCAGCTACCACCACCAGGTGGTCATGTAGCTGGAGTCAAGCAAGATCTGTCTGGAATCAAAAAGTTTTGTCTGATGAAGAGTACCCTTTCTTAGTGACTGCTAAGGAATCACAGGAGGCACTTATTAAAAGGAGTAAATCCAGTGAGCATTGCTGGCTTGCTAAATCAGAATCCCTCAGTGCTGGGGCACGTGCTGCATTTGAAAATTTTTTGAGAACCAACCTTTGCTCTTTGACCACAACATGTTCTGTTCTTGGAAGAATCAGATTATCTTACAACATTTATCAACTTGTTTATTCACCTACTAGAGTCTGGGCCTTCCTGTGGATGCCTGGAGATTAAGTGGTGAGTCCTGCTATTGTGGAACTGGCTGGCAAGGAAAGAAAAATAAAGATTTT
>NW_004567114.1:20866848-20868399 GCF_000260355.1 Condylura cristata | reverse complement strand
TTTTCAGGTAAGTAGCTCCCCAAAAGGATTGATGTTGATTATTCTGCCTAATGAACCTGTCTGTTTAAACCCAACATTGTCAAGCCCAAACTCTGTCCCAAGTCTTCACCACTTACTGTTCAAGCCAAAACTAAAGGAAGGGGTTCTCTTTGACACAGGTCAACTCAACATTGACTTGGTCACTATGGCTGATAAATTTATGGCAAAGATGACTCTGAACTATATCCTGCTATGACTTTCCCTGATTCAGGATCTCATCATTTTTCACCTAGACAACCCCAATACCACCTCACTTGCCCCCATCCTCTCCTTACTTTTTTCCTTCTACTTTCGTTCAGTCAACAGGCCTGGGTCATTGGTAACCATACAGGAAATCCTGTGTCCATGTGGCACTGACATTCTTGCAAAGGTAGACAAATGTAATAACATACAAAGCCATAATGGAAGACCATTAAATAGGGCCTCGTTGGACATTGTGAAAACGTCCTTAATGCTGAAATAAATGAGAACCCTGGGAAGGTTATAAGCAACATGATCTGACTTAGTTTTAAAAGGATCATTCTTTACTTGGTGGAGGGGGGAGATACACTGAAGGAGATTTAGCTTAAATACAGAAAATTGAGGGCTGTCAGTATGTAGAGGGATGAGCTCACCAAGGAATGCATGAAGAAAAAGACTTAACATTAAATATGAGAGTGAGGGAGAACAGCGGTTAGGGGCAAAGGGAGGGCGGGAGAGAGGAAGGAAGGGAGGGAGAATGAGCTGGAGCCACCAACTTTGCCACATCTCTCTTGTGGGTGGTTTAAGGTCTTGTCTGTGTATACCAGAAGGCATAACCACTAGGATAAGAGAAGGAGCCCAGTGTGTTTCCAGCAGAAATGTCTTGAGGCCAAAAAAAAAAGGGAAATCCAGCCAGACTGCACTGTGGTCGGGTGCCCAGAAATGTTTACATCCATCTTTTGTAGGACAATCTTGGAAACTGCGTCTGGGCTGCTGAGAAACAGGAAACCTATGTGCTGGGACAGCTACTTCCCAGCCTTTTATCTGAGCGCGTCGTGGAGCACAGGCTTTCTGTTTGAAAATTAACCAGCAGCATGGGTAGACGTGGCAATTGTCATGATCCTTTAAAAATAACTTTACCACTCTTCTTAGATTATAAAAGTAATCTGGGATCGTTGTACTTGCCAAATTTAGAAATGTGTTAAAAGGAAAAGAAAAATGCCTGTAATGTTGCCTCTCAGAAAAAAAATCACAGTTAACATTTTGGCGTTCGTCATTGTTTTCCAAACCTTTTCTCTGTATATAGATACATCAACGTGATTGCTTAGGATTATATAAAATTCCAACACACCGCTCTATAGCTTCCTTAACTCAGTTGAGTAAAGCATTCTTGAAGCATCTCAAATAGACTAACTTTGTCTCACTAGAGGTAAAGATGTCAGATCTCTCTCTAGTACCAACTGAATAAACCCAGCACAAAGGCATTTCACATCAACAAATATCAGTCTACAGCAACATTGTGAAAGCAGATATTCCACTGTATGGATGTAC
>NW_004567114.1:20864315-20865360 GCF_000260355.1 Condylura cristata | reverse complement strand
GCAGTGTACTTCATCGATCTGCCTGTTCTGCTCTCCACTCTGTCTCTGGTGAAGCCTCTTGCCGCCCCTAAGCCTCTGGCCTGTACCCCAGTTCTGTATACACAAATAAATCTTTTAAAAAAAAAGTACAACAAAGAAGATGAGAAATACATGAAATGTTAGCAATAGTTGTTTGTGGGGATGGAATGATGGGTAATTTTTTCTTTATTCTTTTACTTTTCTGTATTTTCCATCTTTTCAAGGTATATGTTTTCATTTGTAGGATTAAAAAATATCTTTGACAATCAAGAATTTGTATTTATGAGAGAAGCTATGTATATGTGAGAACAACGATATAAGGGGAAATCTATGTACCTTCTGCTCAATTTTGCTGTTATCCTAAAACTGCTTTAAAAAATAAAATCCATTAAATAAACAAGCTTGCATTTTTCATCACTGGCTCTTTCTTGAATGTAGACTTCGGGGCTCCAAACATAAAAGCCCCACTGAGGAAAGAAATCTATCATAAATATGAGCATAAAGCAGGATTCCTGATAGAACTGCAAAGGTATACATTTTATAACTAGAAAGTGTCAAGTGAAGCGATGTACTCACTTCAAGTAAATACTAGCTGTAATAAGAAGTTGTGCTTTTGTCTATCTGCAGCCAAAGTGTCAGAGACAACAGGCATGAGGTGAAAAGTGTCTACAGCAGTCTCAACTCACACTTCACCCCTGATCCGGGAGCCCTTATGAGAGTCTGGGCCCTTCTGTGGGGTCTCCGTCGAGATCTCCCAAAGCTCTGCCCAAGGGGACAAAGAGGAAAGGCTGCCCCGGGTCAAATGAGGTGAAACCAGCAGCTCCCAGCAGCTTTCGTGTCGTGAGCACACTCGGGGAACAGCAAACACCTCTGACACAGTCCAGCAGGGCCTCTGGGGAACAAGGCAAGGTAGGCTCGGGCAGTTGGTCAATGAAGGGCGCCAGGCAAAGCCCTAGAGATGCTAACTCATCACTACCAGCCGTTCAGTCCAGAGCTATTGTTTCCTTGATAAAGTTCCTACCAGGTT
>NW_004567114.1:20857540-20863430 GCF_000260355.1 Condylura cristata | reverse complement strand
ATCCCGTGAGGGGGAACCCCCCCCCCACAAGCTTAGCGACTTTAGAACTGGAAGAGACTTAGGGATCAGTGGATAGAGTGGGTAGATTTATAGATTCCAATCACTGATTAAAACTAAAAACAAAAAACTGGGCCAACGTGATAGCAGCTGACATTTTATATGCAGGTAAGGACACAAAAATACCCCACAATGTACCACCGTTTTTATTTTATGAAAGAAATTAATTTTAACCATCCTGTTTAAATACGAAAAGGAAAGGACATAATGTCCAAATTAGCTTTGTAAGAAGCTCTTTATCTTGTCTTTTCTGAAAACATCACAGACCAGGCCCTCCTTAATGTATGGGTGAGGCAACAGAACCCAGAGAGGTGAAGGCATAGGCCCAAGGTCACACAGTAGTTGCCAAGCCTCATTGCTATCTAGGAACACCCCTGAACAGGGAAGGTCCTTTCAGTGGCCGAGACAAGTGTGCTGGTCTGGGGGTGCATGCCTGGCCTCGACTTCCAGCCTTTCGCCCTCATCACACTCTCAGCCCTTACTGCTCTTCTAAAGTGGAACGATCACCCGTCCCTTCACTCAAGACTGGCGTGAGCATCTAATGGAAGAAGTCTCAGAGGAGCCCTGGAGATGTGGGCTGGGTGTTAAGGACTGAGGTCTAAGAGGGAAATGTCTCCAAGTCTGTGATCTACTTGGAAGTATTTCAGAAAACAAAAATAGATGAAGCAGACATGGCAATACACTCACAATTGTTAAATCTAGGGGGTGGGGAGTCCCTCTACCTTGATACATACTTGAAAATTTCCACAGTAAGCATTTCATCATAAAAATAAACAAATGCCCTGGCAAGGTAAATGGAAGGAACAGAGCTACTCACCGAGCAACGCCCTTTGAGAGGTGGGAGCTGGGTGCTAGGTGCTGCATCCAGGTGGGGCCTGCCACCCCCAGAGGTGGAGCAGCCTTGAGCAGACCCAACTGAGGTCAGGAAGCGATTTTGGTTTTCCTGCTTCCTCTTCGGAGCCCTGATGCTTGAGGCTGGGTGAGGGGCATCATCTACCCCTTCTCAGGGCAAGGCACCTCTGACAGACCCAGCCCGGCAGCCGCTGATACTGGGGACCGTGGGGGCTGCTTAGTGCAGCCAACCAGCCTGGGGAACTTATGAATATGCAAATAGGGGCTAGAGCTGGTTGGCTCCCCGACACTTTCCCCATCTCCACTTTATCCCAACTCAGAGACCCAGAAAGACCAGATCAAAGAGCTTCTTCCTGAAATGCCATTTCTTCTGTCCCTGACTGAGGACACAGAGACCCTTGAAAATGTGAGGATTGAGTTACCCAGCTTCTCCTATTCCACGGGCCTTCCTCAGGGAGCTCTCCGCACTTCCTAATTCCCCAGGGAGGCAGCTCCAGAATGAACTTGTGCCCTGTCCCTCAAGCAACCCAAGGGTACTAGAACCAGTTCAGCACCACAATACACTGCCCTTCCACTCTGCAAGAATGAGAGACTTTGTCACTTCTCCCTCCATGAACACTGTTGGGGGCCTGTTTCCATGATCAAAGATCAAAGGCCCAGACCTCTGGCAGTGCTGGGGCGACCTCACTGGCCAAACCCACCTATACCCCACACCTCTAGAGTTTTGCCATTTTTTTCCTCCTTTATTTTGGGGAGTGAATATTGTGAAATATAGCATTAAAAAATCAATGAACTGCAGCTCAATTCATAAAGAAAGCCTCCAAACATAATGTTGAGTGAAAGAAATATGCCACAGAATGATACAGATGCTGTGATCCCATTTGCATTGCATTTTTTTTAAAGATTTATTTATTTGTGCATACAGAACTGGGGTACAGGCCAGAGGGGCGGTGAGAGACTTCACCAGAGACAGAGTGGGGAGCAAAACAGGCAGATCGACGAAGTACACTGCTGAGGGGAGCAGCGGGCAGTCAGGAGAGGTCTGCTGCGCCCTGTGGTCACCTCCTAGGCAGATGGGAATCGAACTCATGCGGAAGTGGCTTTAGCTTCTTAGTGCTGTGCTTTAACCCGCTGCACCACCAGGGAGGGCCTGCATTGCATTTTAAAATAGGCCAAACAGTATTAGATATTTTTGTGAATCATCTGTCCATTATTTTTAGTAGACAGACAGGTGGAACCTAGGTATAAAGAATAATGCAAAGTGAACACAAGCAATTTTAAGAGGTCCAGAGCTGAAGGCTAGTCTGTAGCCCATCTGCCAGTTGGTCAATACATTCACAGAGAAACAAATCAGGCTGCGAGTGGCTGAGTCAGACCACACATATAAATATTGGGAGATTTAAGGCAAGAGACAAGACTATTGTATGGATTACTGAAGTGGGCTGCCTACTCTGAGGTGTTTTCATTAGCTGAGTGGCTTATCCTTTCTAGAAACATTTTAAATAATTTGAAAGTAGGCCCTCCTTGGTGGCACAACGGGCTGGGATGCAGCACTGAAAGCTAGCTGCAGCCACTTCAGTGTGAGTGGGATCCCAGCCCCGGAGGTGACCCAAAGGGTGCTGCAGACCTCTCCTGACCGCCCACTGCTCCCCTCAGCAGTGTACTTCGTCAGTCAGCCTGTTCTGCTCCCCACTCTGTCTCTGGTGAAGCCTCTCACCGCCCCTGCATCTCTGGCCTGTTGTCCAGTTCTGTATGTATAAATAAATAAATGTTAAAAAGAACTAAAAATAGGCAAAAAAAAACCATGATATACATTTGTAGGACATGTGTGTATTGAAGCTACAATGATAGTAGGGGCTGGTTAATACCTAATTCAGTGTAGTGGTGGTTCACTCCAGGAGGATCAGCAAGAAGGCCACACCTAGCCACACCAGGCTGCCCTACTCCTTAAGCTGGCTGGCAAGTGTGAGCAATACTTTTATTCATTTTCTTTAACCTGTACAGATATATTTATACACCCTTCTGACAAGAAAAAAATTTTTTAAAGTTCCCTTTGAGCTCTACCATACACACAAATTTATGCACTTCTGTTCATAAATTCCTGTTCCAGTAAGTGGTGCTGTGTCCTGGAAGCCTTTAAATACAGAAAAGGATTGAGCTTATTGGGTTTGTACCTTGGACTCCATGGTGAATCTCAAGGAAATCAGTTTTAACCTTTCAACTTTCATCCTCTAAGAGGAGCTTTACAAGCACCCATGCATGAGAGAGAGAGAGAGAGTTGTCTCAGACTATAACAGCTAAGATTAGCTTTGGTGACCACTGAGACTCCAGGAGAAATGTTTTGCCATGTACACCATCCAGGGTTGAACTTCTGTGTCTTAGATAAGATTCTTAAAAGTTAATTATTTAGGGCCCTTCCTGGTGGCACAGCAGGTTAAAGCCCAGCACTAAGAAGCTTAAGCCACTTCCTCATGAGTTCTATCCCCGCCTGCCCCCGAGGAACTCCACATGGTGCGGCAGACCTCTCCTGACCCGCCCGCTGCTCCCCTCAGCAGTGTACTTCGTCGATCTGCCTGTTCTGTGACTCACTCTGTCTCTGGTGAAGCCTCTCACCCTCTGCATCTCTGGCCTGTACCCCAGTTCTATATGAATAAATAAATAAATCTTTTTAAAAAAAGTTAATTATTTAAAACTGAAAAAGTGAAGTAGATATTTGAACTATTTGCTATTTAAATAATAGTAAATTCCTGCACGGATTGCCACAAACTCTGTTAGTGGCATCCAACAGTGCTGTAAGCATGGCAGTATTGAGTCATTTCACTCTTGTATTTACTGAGAACCAACAGAGTATTGGGCACAGCGCTCTGTGCAGGGGACTGCGGAAAACAGAGTCATCTTTTTCCTCTTGCTGCTCTGCCCAGTAGAGACAGACACGTAAATAGGATATGACACATGTGCTATAGAGACAAAGTTTTGCAAGCACAGAAAAGATATCTGTTAACTCTTCCAGAGGGAATTAGGAAGGGATTCAAAAAAGATTTGAAGGAAGATTAGGAATCTCTAGGCAAAACTCACTGCCCCTGCACTTCTGGCCTGTACCCCAGTTCTGAATGAATAAGTAAATAAATCTTTAAAAAAAAATAGCCACATAAAACCGTGAAGGAGTGAAATAGCAAGTAGGGGTTATGGCCAGTAGTGTGGAGTAACAGATGATCAGGACAGGTGAGAAGGGGGGGAGGAGCACAACTAGGTTCTCTTCTCACGTGCCTGGTCAGGTTAATGGGTTGTACTTTATCCTATCCACAGGAAGAAGCAATTGAAAGACTTTAAGCAGGGGTGTGATAGGATTAGATTTGCTTTGCAAGGCATCTTTGACACAGGTGTGGGGGTCGCTTTGAGAAAGTGAAAGTGGAGGCCCAAGTCTGTTTAGAAAGCTTTAAAAATAATCCAGGTGAAGGATGGGGAGGACCTGATGATAACAGTAGTGGGCAAGGATTTGTTTTCTATTTCTAGTTAGGGCTTCTGACCACCCCTCTAGAATTCCAGTGGAAGCGCTTTCAGAGTATGGGTGAGTGAAGGCACCTTAAACCCTGAGGACTATGTGAGATGAACTCAGGTAAAGAAATCAGCAGCTAAAGAAGCAACACCAAGTGCTCTTCATTCATTCTTAATTCAGTCAGAAGCTTATAGAAACCCTTTCTAGGAAGAGGAGCTATATAGGTGAACACTCAGGGACCTGGGGATTTAAGGGAAAAAAAGACTAAACAGGAGAGAGGGTGCTTTGTGCTTTCATTTTGAAGGTGGGCAGAAAGTGATGCCCAGAGCTGAGAGGCCAACTTCAGCTCACAAATATTTATTGCACCCCTTGCCTATCCTATAGTCTGTTCTAAGTGTAGGTGATACAGCAATGAACAAGACAAAGTCTCTAACTTCAGGGAGGTTCCATTATAAGGGCAGAATGACAAATGAACACCACCTCTCGCCTATCCTAGAGTCTGTTCTAAGTGTAGGTGATACAGTAATGAACAAGACAAGGTCTCTAACCTCAGGGAGGTTCTATTATAGCGACAGAATGACTAAAGTACACCTTGCACCCGACATATGGAGAACAATTAGCTTGGCCAGAGAGAGGAGGGACTACAATGGAAGATGAGATGTGGTTATAGATATCAGGCTACTTGGAGAGGATCTTCGAGTAGGTAGAAGGGCAATGGAAAACAACAACAAAGGGCAATGGAAACCCTTTAGCGGTTCCTTGGGGGCAGTCTGTTTCTTTACTTTTTCGGGGTTAAGGAGGCTGGGAGGCAACTACAGCCTATATTTGAGGCTCCCAGAGGCAATTTCAGCAGCCCAAGGCCCCACAAGTGGAAGATCAGACAGGCTTGTCAGACAAGATCAGAGTTCCAAGACTGTGCTCGCCTTCACCTTCTGCTCTTTCGCTGTGTGCCGAGGAATGGCGTGGGGCCCCAGGGTCCCAGGAGAGAAGGGTGCCAAGATCAGAGCTAGCTCTGCGGAGAGATCCGCAGAGCCGGACCCCGGCGGCGACTAGGTCTCCGACAGCCGTAAGCACCTTCGGGAGACCGGTCGAGGCAGGTAGAGGGCTCCAAGGGCTCCCCACCTCCCCGCAGCTGGAGGGCAGCTCCCGGCCGCGGGCCCGCCCCCTGCTGACTGCCCCCGCTGACTCCCCCCCGGCCAATGGTTCGCTCCGGACACCCCTCCCCGCGCGGCAGGTGCCGCGGCCCGCCCCACTTCCGGCTGCTGCGGGCCCTATATCCGGTGTCCGCCCGCCCTCGGCTCCGCTGCCGCTGCCGCCGCCGCCGAGATGCTCTCCCGGTCCCGCTGCGTGTCCCGAGCGTTCAGCCGCTCGCTCTCCGCTTTCCAGAAGGTACGGTCCGGTTGGGCCTGGGCCCAGCCGGGGAGAAACCCGCCGGGGGGCAGACAGGCTGCCTGGGGGCGGGGGCGCGGCGCGCCGGCCAGGCCG
>NW_004567114.1:20853399-20857405 GCF_000260355.1 Condylura cristata | reverse complement strand
GTCCCCTGTCGGACCCCACCCTCCGCGCCGGGCTGAGGAGCCGCCCAGAGCCGCGCCCGCCCGACACGAGACTGAATTTGGGAGGAGGCGCCGCGGAGTCCCCCACGGGCTCCCTCGCTCCTGTTAGTCAGCGGGTCTCGGTCCCTTTGGGAAGTTGAGATAGTTCAGCAGGCCCGTTGTGCTGATTGGGACCGAGCGCTCTGGCTGTTACAGTTGCATTTCGGAGTCTTGAGGTTTATCTGTCACCAGCGCCGCGACAGCTTTGAGTCTGTACTCAAAGGAAAAAAGGCTGTTTTTTCCCACTTTTCATCTTGGGTGACGTCGATAATGTCTTCTTTCTCAACAGGGGAACTGCCCTCTAGGGAGACGTTCCCTGCCTGGTAAGTTCTGCCCTTGCGGTCACCTAAAATGCTCTCCTCCTGGGCAGAGCAGTATGTGAGGAATGGGGGTGCCTTTCTCAGATAGATAGTGCAACCCAGTGCTGTTTAATGGCAGCTGTCATTTTTTCATTAGCATATAGTCACTGAGTTTCTCTTGTGCTTCAGGCTCTATGCTGGGCATACACTAAGTGTGCAGCAGTTAGTAATTTTTGCCCTCAGGAGCTTACAGTCTAGTGAAAATGAAAGTGCATCTTAAGTAAGTGAGCAGTCATACATTTTGGTTAAGTGTTGAGAGGGAACACCTGAAGGTGGCAAAAGAAGCCTCTCCAGTAGGTGATAGTAAAGCTGTGACTTGGAGGTTGTGGCAGAGGGCAACCCGGCAACCCAGAGAAGAGCTGAAGGAAAAGAATAGCATGGACATAGTCTCTGAGAAGGGAAAGAGCTTGTTAGTGTTTCAGCACTGGTCAGAAGGTGATTTGGCTGGAGCCTGTTGGTTTAGGAAAAGACTGGCATGTGTGGTAGTAGATGTATGGGGATCGTTTGAAGAAGTTTGGATCTTCTGTAATTTTTTAAAAGCCTGGCTAAATATTTGTTGAATGAGCTGATCTTATTGTGGGTTTTCTGCATACCAAGCATTATTATTCAGAATACTTTCTGTACATCTCCAAGAAAATTCATCAGGAAACAGAGGTACTCTATTTTATAAATGCACAATACAATGCTAAGAGAGGTCAAAGCCTTGGTGAAGGTCAGCCAACTGTTGGTCAGGCCAGGTCTACCTGACAATGCAGCCTATTATCATTTCTTATATACTCAACAGATCATTTATTGAGGTCTTGTACATAAGAAGCACTGTGCTATGTGACCTGGACATTGATGGTCTCTACCCTCAAGAATCTTAAGGGCTACTGGAGAGACAGTACACATTTCTCTATGCATAGGAACTTAATTACATTGTGATTACTTTGACAGGGCAAGTTGTAATGAGATGATAGCTTATCTGGGGAGGGTGCAGAGCACTATGGGAATGTCAGGAAAGGCTTCCCTGAAGAAGTGACATTTAAGCCAAGACTTGAAGAATATATAGAAGCTAGCCAATATTCCAGGCAAAGGGAAATCCTTGTGCAAAGATTTTCAGGCAGGAGGGGAGTTGACTTGTTACAGAAGTGGAAAGGAATTCTGTCTGGCTGGACAGATAGGACCAGAAACACAGGAAGGAGGAAAGTTTTCAGACTATTACAAAAGTCAAGAAAACATAGGTATCTAGCATGGTCCTAATGCATCAATAATAATAATGTCATTTTTACTGTAAACCCCCCAGAATATCAGCTAGTATTTTCTCTACTTTAAAATGACTGACAGGACAATGGAAAGAACCTCACAATTGGGGTTTGCATTGAAACTTGGTGCTTTATGTTGGGCTAGTTACTTAATCTCTGCAAGCCCTACTTATATATAAAATAGAAATAATGGCAGATGGTTGCTCTAGTTGCAGAGTTGTGAGACACAAAAATCAAAATGAGGTCATTGTGTGAAAGCTGATTATAGATCGTAAGGTACTGTACAGATGAAACTTACTGTAAATGAACTCTAAACTGGACTCATGGTTTCAAAAATCAGCATGTGCTGCTGGCCTATTTGTACTGCAGACTCATTAGCTGCTGGATATGGAGGTGTCTTGCTTGACTTTGAGGCCTGGAGATGTTTATAAGGAGATGGTCACTAGAAGGAACTGTCTCCCATTTTGGTGTCTTCTGAGCCCAGGGTTCAAAAGGAGTTAGTAGATGGGAAGAAAGACATGAAATACTATGTTCAGGTGAGATAGCTGTAGTGATAAACCGTCAGTTAGGGAGATGAAGTTATCTATGGTAAGGGGAACACAGATAGTGGGATAAAATGGGCCTTCTACCTTGTGATCATAGTAGAAGACTTTGCAAGATCTTGGGAAGACAATAAAATGAAAGGTGAGATAATGATTTGTGCAGTATAGGATAAGCTGGGACCTGTGGCCCAGAGTGGCCCAGTTTTGCTACAAGGGTTTAGATGATAAGACTCTCAGCCTGGTGCATTAAAGTAACCACGGAAACAAACCTAGACCAAACATCCCCCTACTTCTCAGAGTAGGCCATGTGTAGTCACATGATAGACCATCACGTGTCTTTCCAAGTTTCAACTGTATTTCCAGACTTGGGGGATATGGTGACACTTATTAGTAGAACATATTAGGGATAATAATATGTTTATACATTTTATGGTAAGTAATAATCTAAAACTTCAAGCTATGTCCTTAAAATTCTCCCCTTAAATAGATACCCACTTTTGACCCCACATACCTCTTGCTCTATGGCCTCGTCGTTTGGTGGAAAAGTTTGAAATCTAGAACTCTGTGATAAAGATTTTATTGTAGTCTATAGTTTCTCCTGCTTTATCTCAAAGTTAGGAGGTGAACAGATTGTTTTCCATCCCTAACAGGTATCCTGTATAAGATAAGGGTTCTTAAGAGTTGTTTTGTTTCTTGCAGGGGTCTCCTTATGTCAGGGACCAGGTTACCCTGACAACAGGAAGATTGTGTAAGTATCACTGGGGAGCACAGATATGTGGCAATGGGGTATTTCATATATGAGTTCTAAATTTGGCCATCTGTTTTCCTCCCTGGCTTCCAGGTCTAAAATCCAGGTGGTTGTGTTGAGTCCCTAGTCCTCACCTTGATGTTAATGTATTACATGTGATGTACTTTGAGCTTCAGCCCCATATCAGGTGCCGGAGCAGGAGTGTGCCTGTCCTTTGGTGTTTATAATGAAAGGTTATATATTATAATGAAAATGAATTTGGAATCCTCTTTATATAGGAATAGATACAGAAGGATGCTCCTGTACTTTCTGGTTGGATGCTCGTGCCACTGAAGGGTTAGCGGTTACATTAATTGTGGAGATTGAGGGCATCCTCTTGGTAGCATACTCACTCATTTACAGTGAACACAAAGTCTGGCTGGTTGAGTTTTGGGACTTGGACTGGTTGAGAGGGAATGTGTACTGCATCCTTCAAAGTTTGGAGAAAGGCCATCCATGTGTTTCCTTGGCATTTTCTGGGTTGCGGTAAAGAAGTTGCTCTCTGATCACCATTGAGCAGCTATCTGCTCTACAGGGAGAACCTGCAAAATGAAGTTTCAGCAGATTAACTCCTTATTGTGCATCACAGTGGAATTTTTAAATTATAATTGGGAAAAGGATGCACTACTACTACAAGAACAAATTTCTCTTGTTTTTGGATGTCTGTTTCACAATCATAAGTCTTTGAACTGTGTGTTCCTTTTTATCTAACAATTCCATTTCTAGGACTCTATACTGAAGAATTTCTGGTGTACTCAGATTGCTTTTAAAATGGCCAACCCCCCCAAAAAAAAAATTGCCAACCAGCAGGAAGTTGGTTAAACTATGTCATGTTGCATGTTCACACCATGCTAGATGGAAAAAAATAATAGTTTTTTGCTATTTTCAGATATTCTACAGTGAACATTTAATACTGTTGTAATTTTTTTTTAAGATTTATTTATTTATTCATATAGAACTGGGGTACAGGCCAGAGATGCGGAGGGTGAGAGGATTCACCAGAGACAGAGCGGGGAG
>NW_004567114.1:20837036-20852574 GCF_000260355.1 Condylura cristata | reverse complement strand
GGGTCAGGAGAGGTCTGCTGCGCCATGTGGATCTCCTCCAGGGCAGTAGGGGATTGAACTCATGCAGAAGTGGCTTAAGCTTCTTTGTGCTGTGCTTTAACCCGCTGCACCACCAGGGAGGGCCCTGTATCTTGTATTTTTTAATAGCACTTTCCCTCCCTTGATTCTGTAGAGACCTTATAGTTATTTTGATTTTATAAAAATAAAAATGTATCAAAGGCAGGTTAAGTCTCTTTTACTTTTCTGTTATAGTGGTGCTTGTTGAAAGATACTTAAACAGTTCTGAAGTATAAGAAGTGAAATTCCCCATTAGTTCATTTATGTAACATGTATATATTAGAAAATCATAGATAGCATGTGTCTACACTCCTGCTATCCAGAGGTAACCACTGTTAATGATTTCTTAGATACAGGGTGATATTAATTTACATTTTTTATAGTGTCATATCAAAAAATACATTGGTCTTTCGAGGTTTTCCTCTTGCAGGAGTCCAGGATGGACTCCTGCCTCCTAGTAACAGAACAAACTAGGCGATGCCAAATAAAGTTACTATTAATTTTTTTGGCACGTAACAGCTTGTTTTACTTCCAAGTTAACTGTCTTGTCTTGTTGCCTCATCTGATCTAAATCTTTACTCTGGTGGACAGAAATTCCTTTGTTTATGAGACAATGACATATACCCGAGGGCACACGATTTATCTTAGTTGGATTTAGTTCAGAAAAACCTAGTCAGGAAGCTACGTTATTATTATGGGAATGCATAAGGATCAGGATACGTTATCTTTCTCTTTAAAGAACAAAATGTAAGTCTGTTTTGCTGCTGGCATTTTCCAGTGGCACAGGGACTGGGCTCATTACTTAAGGTCCCACTTCATCCAGACCCTGCTCTAGACCTGCCAAGCTAGAATTTCTGGAGAGGAGACCTAGACATATTTGCTTTGAAAAAGTCCCCCCATTAGTGATGCTGATGGGCACCTCCAGAATTACTGACTTAAAGGTTATCTATGGTGCCTTATCTACACTAAAATGCGAGTGGTTCACCTGCCAAAGGAGTTTACTTTTGTTACTTTTTTTTTTTTTTTTTTTTTGTAGCATTAACAGTAGCAGTGTCTTCACTGTTCGGTTCTTCAGAACAACAGCTGTGTGCAGTAAGTACCTTCCTTTAGCTCCCTGCCTTCTTGGGAATGGAGTTGTAGTGGGGAGAGTAACAAATGACTGAGTTTAGTTAGAGAAAAAAAAATTAAAAAGGAAAATTATGGACTACATGTGATTTTCTTCTTTGCTCTTTTTCTAGAGGATGATGTGGTTACAGTCAAAACCCCAGCATTTGCAGAATCTGTCACAGAGGGGGATGTCAGGTGGGAGAAAGGTAAGTTAGTGTACTCACTTCTGAAGTCTAAATACTGAAAGTCAGTGGACTCTCTGGCTCTGCTATCTTCTTTACATACAGTATACTTTCTCCTGACCCTGCAGGAAAGGGATCTTATGACACTTTGGATTTTGTGGCTATTAGGAGCTCCCCCTAACATGGTGACTTTTGACTTTCATTTCAGCCGTTGGAGACACAGTTGCAGAAGATGAAGTGGTTTGTGAGATTGAAACTGACAAGGTGGGCTTGCACTATATTAGTGCTAATTTTTCATGTTCTGTTTTATTAATGCAGGAAACAGGGACTTAAAGAAAATTTTTACCTGACTTTCACTTGTGTTGTAAAAGTGTTGGAATAGCCCATTACAAAGAAAGGAAAAACTTTACAAGCTAAATTTTAGACCTATCTATACGTCTGTTAATAGCTTTTGTTTTGTAGCTTTTTCCCCCCTTGGTGCATGAACTGTTTCCACTTTTTTTATCTGCCACTTGGCAACACATTAGCTGAATATTTAATGTTCCTGAGAAAGGACAGAAAGAGTGAATCTTCACAATCACGTTGATTTGTCATTATTCTCAAACTACAAATGCGTAAGACTGTACGTAGAGTCTTTCATATCTGTTGTAGTGCTTGTGACTTATGTTTGTGACTTTATACAATTTTCTAATGCTGAGTTGAAAAATGGACTCTCCATTGGCTTTTTCTTCCAGACATCTGTGCAGGTGCCATCACCTGCAAATGGTGTGATTGAGGCTCTTTTGGTACCTGATGGAGGAAAAGTAGAAGGAGGCACTCCTCTTTTCACACTCAGGAAAACTGGCGGTAAAGAAGTTCTCCTGGTTGTCAAGGTCTCCAGTGTTTCAGAATTGGGGCTGAAGCACAATGTGCTAATTTATGGATATCTCAAGACTATTTGGCATATCAGCTGCCCTTAGTTTAGGGAACATGAGATGGGGGTGACATTTATACAGTGTGGATATTAAATATCAAGTTGTGTAAGTAAAGGGTATTAAACCTTTTCAGACTCTGTTCTTTCAGTATATGTTTATTATACTGGAACTTTTCTTGAAACTGTTAAAGAAATGAAAAGTTTCTAGATGGTGATTTTTTTCCCTTCACAGTGCTAATCACATGGGTGTCTTAAAAATAAAACAAACTACCTAGACTCCATGTCCCACGTTCTGACATATTGTTATCTGTCAAAAAAAGTCTTTAAGATTTATTTATTTATGCATACAAGGACTGGGGTGTAGGTAAAAGGTGCGGGGTAGGAGGCAGTGGTGAGATGATTCATTAGAGACAGATCAGGCTGCAGAACAGGTGGATCCACTGAAATACACTGCTGTGGGGAGCAGCGGGCTAGACAAGAGAGGTCCAATGCACCATGTGGGCTAGCCCCTGGCAGTAGCTGGTGATAGCTTGATAGTGCTGTGTCTTTAACCACTGTGCCACCAGGGAGGGCTCTCTGTCAAAATTTCTTAAAGAAAATTCTCCCAAATAATTCTGATACCTAGCCAGGACTTTGCCATTGTTTTAAAACAAGAAGATGCACATTTCATAGTATCTGTTACAGAGAGTTTAGTTTTTTTCACATCTATTCTCCCAGGGTGGTGGGTTGGGTTATTTCTCTTGGGAAGAAATGAAAAATAAGGAAATGAATTTGTATTGGACCTCATTGTTAATATTAAAGATAAAAGAATCTCTGATTTCTCTAATTCTTAGTTAAATTCTAACTCTAGGCCCTCCCTGGTGGCGCAGCGGGTTAAAGCACAGCACTGAAGAAGCTAAGCCACTTCCACATGAGTTCAGTTCCCGCCTGCCCCGGTGGTAGACCTCTCCTGACCCACCCGCTGCTCCCCTCAGCAGTGTACTTCGTCAGTCTGCCTGTTCTGTTCCCCACTCTGTCTCTGGTGAAGCCTCTCGCCACCCCTGAGCCTCTGGCCTGTACCCCAGTTCTGTATGCACAAATCTTTAAAAAAAAAAAATTCTAACTCTAAAGTTGATATTTTTGCTCATTTTTAAAATAATTGATGTGGTAGATTACATCATTGAGATTGAGCAGGACTAGACCAAAGAATATTCAGTAGAAGACTAGGGAGAAAAGATCAGTTCTTCGATAGAAGAATTCCATTGTCTGATAAATCCTTAAAAAAGTGTTCTAATTTAAATTTAAAACTAGATCTGATATTCAGATCGGTAACATCAAACACATTTAGTTTTAAGTTATTTTTTTATTTACCTGACTACCTCATTGGTTTATGAATCATCCTACATAAATATTTTGAACTCTTAAGCCTGAATGAGTGCTTGATTACTTAAATTTTTAGTTTTTAATACTTATGAGTAGGTGAGACTATTAATATTATCACAATTATAAATGTTACCTTTATGTATATATTTCAACATCTTAAATTGTCTGAGTTTCCATTACTTGGAGTTGACATTTCCATGGGTCTAGTAGGTTATTTGCAAGTACTTTGTTAATTTAATGACTGATAGATATTTGTGAACTCAGCAAGGCAGCCAAATTACTCATTGAAACTCTGCATCCCTAGGGAATAGTAGAATAATGATCTTATGTCATTGTGTGTATAGGTAGTAAATGACCAGTGAACATTTGTTTTGGTTGGAGGGACAGCTTTTGCTGTTAAATTCTCATTTGGTCGCTTTCCATTCCAGACAGTGTAAATGGAGTCTTGTTCTTGTTTTTTAGCTGCTCCTGCTAAGGCCAAGCCAGCTGAAGCACCTGCTGCTGCACCCCCAAAACCAGAGCCTACGCCATCAGCAGTTCCTCCACCCCCTGCAGTATCCATACCCACTCAAATGCCACCGGTGCCCTCGCCCTCACAACCCCCTGCTAGCAAACCAGGTAAGCCTCTACCTCCCATGTGTCTTCTTGTGGGAGAACAGCATCTCATATGATGTCAAGTTCCCTCACAGGGCAAAGTTTGAGACTAATCATGTTTCTGAATAGTCTTCATTGGCTGTTTACTAGAAAGAACTCTAGACTTTGTATCAGAGACCTGGGTTTGCGTCCAAGCTTTCTGTTTACAGCTGTGCCACATAAGCCTAGTAACTAATGTTAGCAGATTGTTCATTTGTAAACTGGGAGTAGCTTGGTGATGAGGTGGTGGTTTAGTGTGAAAGCACTGTCAGGTACTCAAAACATTTATTGTTTCTCTCATTTTCTGATACAGCTGTACTGTCTTACCTCTTCATTTTCAGTGTCTGCAGTAAAACCCACTGCTGCCCCTCTAGTAGCTGAGCCAGGAGTTGGCAAAGGTCTGCGTTCAGAACATCGGGTAAGCCTTTAAGGACTACTTCCAGGAAGGGCAGAGGCGCCAGTGTTGAGACTCGTGGGCTGTAGGTATGGTAGTTCCTACCTACTGGCAGCTCATTCCCATGGCCTTGACAAGGAAGGTGTGTTGAAAAAGTGATTTGTTCACAGTCAAATAACTGTCAAAGGATAGGACTATACCTTGAGGGCTTCTGAACATTTGTCCAGTGGTTTTTCCCACTATACCATGCTACCACTGCAGTACCTCATTTGCAGGGGATGGTAACTTAGTAACACACCCCCTCATTCCCACAAGAACTCAGCACTTCAGAGAGGTGGTTTGGTGAGTTCTGTTCCTTTACTTCTGGGATACTTAGCTGAGGGCTACCCAGTAGTAGTAGCTGTCAGGGACAGACATAAAACTTCAAGGAAGTATGATCAAGAGTATGGTTCCTCTGCCTGAGAATAGCTCCTAAAAATACTATTGCATTAGCTGTTTATTGCTTGTGAGTTTCCATTCTACAACATTGTGCTAGACTTTTTTTTTTTTTAGATTTATTTATTTATTCATACAGAACTGGGGTACAGGCCAGAGTTGCAGGGGCAGTGAGAGGATTCACCAGAGACAGAGTGGGGGGCAGAACAGGCAGATCAACGAAGTACACTGCTGAGGGGAGCAGTGGGTGGGTCAGGAGAAGTCTGCCGCACCATGTGGTTACCTCCCGGGCAGACAGGGATCGAATTCATGCAGAAGTGGCTTTCGATTCTTAGTGCTACGCTTTAACCCGCTGTGCCACCAGGGAGGGCCCATTGTGTTAGACTTTTATCACCATAAATTGCCCTTTCTGTATTGATTCTTGGGCTTGCTAGCCAGAAACCACATTCTTCTTTTCATAAATTGGTTTTGGTTTTTAAATCAGACCATTTCCTGGGCTTCCATTCTTGGTCAGACTTCACACGCATCTGAGTTAGCTTTGGTCTTTTTCCTCATTCTTGCGCAGAGGGGCAAGGCCACCATAAAAAAGAGGGATTCTGGAGCTTTTGTACTTACATGCTGTAGTCATTAACTATCTGCCCCTGGTAAGCTGAGTGCTCTTTTTGGCTAAATGGGAAGTGCTTGACTCAAAGAGATCAGATTGTCATTACTTGTCCCACTTTCACTTTCAGGAGAAAATGAACAGGATGCGGCAGCGCATTGCTCAGCGTCTGAAAGAGGCCCAAAATACGTGTGCAATGCTGACTACTTTCAACGAGATTGACATGAGGTGAGGGCTCTAGTCCTCTTACTCCCAGGACATGTTTCGTGGAGAACACTTGCCCTGTCCCTCCCTAGTAGTTCTGATCGCTTCACTCATTTAACAGAGAAGAGTAACGTCTTTGCATGGCTCGTTGATTTACACAGAATGGTCCACTGGTTTCAGTCTGATTAACTTTTCTCATACTATGCCTGCCTCCTTTGCATCTTAAAAACTTAATCTTCTAGCCTGTGTTTTGTAATTTCTGATAAACAAGGCTGATGACAATCTGAAATTCTGAGAACTAGTGCCGAGCTGCCAAGTAGAGGTAGGGCGACCAGGCTGACAAGGCTGGTTCCGGGGCCTCCAGCTGGGGATGGAGAGGCACTTGGCAGCTTGCCCAGAGCAGGACCCTGGTAGCCACACCCTGCTGTTCAGTTACTGCTCCTTATGTTGTTCCTCAGTGACTCAGAATTAGGTAGGTGAAAAGGCATAGCTTGTCATAACTTTAAATTCCTCTAGCTTTGATGGGGAAAGGAAAGCAAGTTGTGTTTTTAAATAAAAACCTCAGAATGTTTAAAAAGGTTAATTCAGTATACCTGTTTCTGTAGTGAGCTAATTGTTGGCTCACTTATTTTGAAGTTTACAAGTATAGAGAAGTTTACACTGTAGAGAAGAGCTGTTAGTTAAATTTAACAAACTCTTTGTTACTGTTTACTGTATACAAGAGCCACATATTTGGAGATTACTTTATTTGAGGGGACACAAAGATGAATGAAAGAACCCCGACACATAAACCCATTTGTTTTTTGTTTTTTTTTTTAAAGATTTATTTTTGCATAAATCTGTTGTTAAAGATTTATTCTGGCTGGGGTACAGGCCAGAGGCTCAGGAACAGTGAGAGTATTCACCAGAGACAGAGTGGGGAGCAGAACAGGCAGATTGACAAAGTACACTGCTGAGGGGAGCAGCGGGCGGGTCAGGAGAGGTCTGCCACACCATGTGGGTCAGCTCCCTAGCCAGGGATTGAACCCATGGTGCAGTGATAGCATCATTGTGCTCTGCTTTAATCCGTTGTGCCACCAGGATGTGCCCACTCCCATATGGTTTGAATAGACACAAAGTAAAATCTAGAAAAAATAGTATGGCATGGAGAAATGAATGAGATCATTTAGTTTTAAGGCGGGGGGGGGGGTTACAAAGGTTGGGAGGGCAGGGTCAGGAAAGGTTACCTGAAGTAGGGATTTTTTAATAGCCATTAAAGAACCCCTAGCATTTTGACACATGTAGTGTTGTAAAGAATGGTCTTTTCAGACAGTATTTGCAGTATGGGCCTGGACATTGTTTATGCTTTAAAAAAAATTTTTTTTCCCCATGGTTTTAGTGTAGCTAGCTAGAAATCTTCTGATCCAGGGGAAAGATGTTGGGTGCTCTGTGATATTTTGTTTGAATTGTAAGTCACTGAAATCTATGACAGGAAAGCACAGGATGCATTTGAGAAACATTTCTGTAAGAAAATATGTGTAGGAAAGAATAGTAAAGTTGGATTATAGTTCAGAATGTTCTGAACTCTGGGGTAAAAGTTTACATTTAATTCAGGAAGTAAGTCATCACATTTTCAGGTCATGTATTCTTTGTCCTAAGTGTTTAATCTGCTAATGTACATTTCATTAGGGAAATGTTTCCCTTTGTAAAGGGTCTGAAAAGTAGAGAAAAGGGAGTGGTTTGCTGGTAGTGTGCTGTGTAGCAGTGTTGAAGAGTAACACTCTGCTCTGGTTCACCGGACATCATCCATTCTGTTGTGAAGCTTGCTGGAAAAGACTGGATGTCATTTAAGTCCAAAGATTTGTGTCCTCTCTGGAGGATGTAAGAAAGGGCCTCACTAATGAATCACAGAGTCTGCAGCTTATGTTTCAGTGCATTAGGACCAAATTGTACACAAATTGAATTGGACTTAGAAATTCTACCCAATTTCTTAAGACAAAACATGTAAATATTTGTGGCCTTGCAAGATGTAGTTGGCCCAACAGCTTTGATTGGATGGTAAGTGCCGCAGCTGGATCTCCTTTCAACAGCTAATCGAGGTGTCACTTAACAGTGGCCTGGGTCTCTGCACGTGGTAATCTGGTTTAGATCGAGTGCCCTTTGGGTCTTGTGCTGATCAGCTAAACCATAAGGGACTTTCTGAGACCACCTTCTCTCCCCTGTTGTCCCAGCCTCACCCTCCAAGGGCAGAGCTCTGAAATAGAAACTACTTAATGACCAGACAATAGCATTTGCACAGGTTTGAGAGCAGAGATATTTATCACTTTTCTTTCCCTCTTCTGCAGCTCTTGTGTCTTGGGAACCAATAATGTCTTTAGGGTGGTAATCCTAGTACTAAATAAGGTTAGACTCAGGAAAACAAACATTTTAAACCCACTCAGTTCCCTTAGGAAAACTATTTTTTTCAAAAACAAAAGGCCTAAAGGAAGGAATTAAAGTTGTATCATCTTATCTTTCATGCTAATATCGAATTAGGCTATTATAGAGAGAAGGAGTGAGCATTTGGGCCTGAGATTAAGTTAAATGTGATTTCCACCGCAAAACTGTGATCTCATAAATACTGGGTTTCTACAATAAAATGCTGGGGAAGCCATTTCCCACTAACTCAGCATAGTGCATGTGGTATGCATGTGGAAAACCAGCCTTGAAGGAACAAATGCTGTTCACATTTCAAAGGCTTCTCAGAGGTCCTGTTGCTTGTACTTTAAAAGTTTAGGTTCACACTTGGTCACTTTTCTAAGCACAAATGAAACCAGCCATTAAACTACTATTAAGGGCAGGAACTGTTTCTGAAGGTCTCTGGCCAGGATTGACCCTCATGTTTGGTGGGACAACAGAGGGAACAGCTGACCATGGGAAGATGAACACTTCTCCATGTACCTGAACCGCTTGGATTCTAGTAGCTTTGATTCATTAACTGGGAGATAGGAATGTCGTAAGGAAGTCATAATCAAATTTGGTGTTTTGCTTCTTTGAACATAATTCTAACAAATAAAAAGAATATTACCTGACTTTGTGGACATTGTTTATGCTTTAAAAAAATTTTCCCCCAGGGTTTTAGTGTAGCTAGCTAGAAATCTTTTCCTTATCCAGGGGAAGGATGTTGGATTCTATGTGTATCTTGTTTGAATTATATGTCACTGATAATGTGTGACTTCTGGAACACTAAGGAGCCCTTCCTGTCAAGGGCTTAGTTGACCTTAAAGACACAATAGAGTTGATTCCTTCCTATTCATGTTTTGTGAAGGAACAAGGTTATCGTGTTGACTGCTAGTGGACTATTTCAAAATTTGAACTTAGGTAGATGGTGCAGAGTAAAGGGGAAAAGCTTACCCAATTGTGTACATGGAGTTAGAAACCAGTATGAAAGCCAAAATTGAGGCTTCATTTGTGGTCATTTTGTCTTGTAATATGTTTCTGCAGTAACATCCAGGAGATGAGAGCTCGGCACAAAGATGGTTTTCTGAAGAAGCATAACCTCAAACTAGGCTTCATGTCAGCATTTGTGAAGGCCTCAGCATATGCCTTGCAGGAGCAACCTGTTGTAAATGCAGGTGAGTTCATGATGGCCAGAATTGTAGAGGTTCGTTCTAGCAGATATGTGTAGGAACCGAGACCTGTTCCCACACACACAAGGATGGCAGTCAGCAGACCAGCACTTTTTACTTCCTACTTGTAAAGTCCCCAGAACTTCTTGACTCACCATCCCAAATTGACATCTTGATTACTCTGTCCCCCACTATCTGTACAGAACAGTTTCTTCCTAATGTATAGCTTGGCAGCAGCCTTGGGAATCAACAGTTGTGAGCCAGCCCCACTCCAGGCTTCTCAGGTCAGGGAGGAAGCTCACATTCCCTAGCGCCCGCCCTCTCAGGGGCCCTGTTATCTTGGGGCCTGACTTCCACCCTTGGCATTGCTCCAGGGTGACCTTTGATTTCTGGTCGATAGGCTTCCATTGGGAGGCCTTGGGCTTGGTCCCTATTTATGAACTTGATGCTCATTTTTCTTTTTACTCACCTGCGTCATTGAAATGTTGACCTAGTAAGCAGTTCACTTTCCTATTGAGACACTTCTTTGTTCTTGGAAGATTGGAGAGGGGACAGTGACTCTTAGGCAATCCTCAACAGTGCCAGGGTCTCTAAGAAATCTAGAAATTGTGGCCCTAGTTCTATCCGTTGAGTGATAATGCTCTAAATGACGAAGAATAGGAGTCTGCCTAAATGTAGATCTGTTTGTTCAGTTCTTTTCGTGCTTCCTGACTAACTCCCATCTCTTTCATGGACTCTTTTCTTCTGTCTGCCTGTTCATGTAAGCATTTCTCAGAGTTCTCTCCATGTAACTTAATCTCCAGTAACTTTCTCAGAGTTCCTTTCCATGTTCTTTCTGGGTACCTTATCTAACAATACAACATGAACTTTCTGTGGAAAAGATTTCCAGGCCTGTGTTTTCTCATAAGCACTAGATGGAAGTTTTTATATCATTTTTTCAAAGATTGATTTATGCATATAAGAACTGGGGTACAGGCGAGAGGTGCAGGGGGTGAGAGGATTTTCCAGAGAGAGTGGGGTGCAGAACAGGCAGATTGACTGAAATACATTGCTGAAGGTGGCTCAGGAAAGGTCTGCCATGCCCTGTGGGTCACCTCCCTGGCCGGGAATCGAACTCGTGCTGCAGTGGCTGCAGATTTCCTCATAGTGCTGTGCTTTAACCTGTTGCACCACCAAGGAGGGCCCTTGGTTTAAGTTTTCATCTATTGGCTTACTGTCACAAGCTAACTCTTTAAAGACAGACCACCCTGCCTCCTCCTGAGTCTTCAAAAAAGGCTTTATCTCTCAAGAATGGGCAATACCTCCTTTTCTTTGCAAATGTACTTTTTAGGGAGGGAGGAGTAGAGCTAGTTAATAAGAAGTTGGTCCATGCATACCTTACTTGAGTTGGTGTTTTGAGCCCTTCTGCTCATTGCCCAAGAAATAATTACTCCTCTGCTCAGGGTTCTCTGGAGACACTGTGGTGGTTGCACTGGTTGTCTTGCTGGTTGCTTAGTCACACTGCAAGGCTTTCACTCTGCCAGTAATGCAAGTAATACCTCAACAGCCTGGGCCTGGAGAGTTGTGTGTAACATGTGTTTTCTCTCTTGCAGTGATTGACGATGCAACCAAAGAAGTGGTGTACAGGGATTATATTGACATCAGTGTTGCGGTGGCCACCCCAAGGGTATGTTGAGCCAAGAGGTAGAGCTCTGTTTTTAGACTTACACATTAACTCTGTATGAAAAAGCAGATTTCTGGGAAGATCATTTTTTATAATTCTGCCTATTTTGAAGGGAGTTAGTAAAAGGGTGCCCTGCTTTTGACTACATATTTTCATTTTGATGTCATACCTAAATATTTTTATACTTTTTGTTAATCACATTAAATAATTACTCTGGGGAGGGCACACCATTGCTTAAATTAAGGGAGGTGTAACTTTAAAAGGGACTAGTAATTTGCAGTTGTAAACAGCTTTTGACTCTCTTCAGGGTTTGGTGGTTCCTGTCATCAGGAATGTAGAAGTTATGAACTACGCAGATATTGAGAAAACCATTAGTGAACTGGGAGAGAAGGTAAAGTAGGAAGCAGCATGTCCAAGCTGCTGGGCAAGTCGGGGAGCAGCCTGGGTGCGCTCAGGGGGTTGGGGTCTCCCTTTGTTCTGTAAGGAGTGCAGAGCCCCTCACAGCATACTTAACCCACTAGCTAACTGGCAGGCGTAGCATCCTCTCCTGACTGAAGGGCTCATCAGGTGAGACCTGTTGGGGAAAGACAGGGTCCCGAAGTCTTGACTGTGGCATCAGTTCTTTCGCCTGATGGAGCAGTAGTCACGTCTCTCCCGACCAGCTTCCATGTTGAAACTTGAACTTGGATTATTGATCACAGATAGAGCCTTCTGGTCTTAACTTGGGATATAGAAAGTTGGGTTGGAGGGCCTTTCTGGTGGCATAGGGGTTAAGTCTCAGTGCTGTCACCCGTCTTGCCCGAGTTTGATCCCCAGGCAGGGAGCTAACCCAGGATGGTGCAGCAGACTTCTCCTGTTTCACCCACTGCTCTTAGCAGTGTATTTCAGTAAAATCTACTCCTCACTCTGTTTCTAGTGAGTCCTCTCACACGCATCCCCTCTCTGTACCTCTGGTTTACACCCCAGTTCTTCTAAATATATAAATACTTAAAAGAAAGCTGTGTTGGCCTTACATTCAATTATTAAATTCTCTTGGTTTTAGGCCCGGAAGAATGAACTGGCCATAGAAGATATGGATGGTGGGACTTTCACCATTAGCAACGGAGGCGTTTTTGGCTCACTCTTTGGAACACCCATCATCAACCCCCCTCAGTCTGCCATCTTGGGCATGCATGGCATCTTTGACAGGCCGGTGGCTGTGGGAGGCAAGGTAGGAACCATCTCTTTGTTGTCTTAATAGCTAGATGCTAAAAAATAGAGGGACTCTAAATGCTAATTACTCAAGATTTACTGCAATGTCAGGTGTAAGTTTCACCTCCTGTTTCTAAACTAATACCTAAGGCACTGTTCTCAAATTGATGTGTGGGTCAGAATTATTGGCATCATCTGGGAACATGTTAAAAATCAGGTTCTTGGGCCCCATCTCAAACTTGTTGAAGCAAAAACCACAGCTGATTCTGATGGGCACTAAAGTTTGAGAGCCGCTGAGCTAAGGAAGAGGCTGGTTTTGGCTCCTTCATCTGTACCAGGTGACAAGCTCTTGGTGCTGTGGGAAGCGGAATATGGTTGGCGCCATGGTCCTCGACCCTGGGAAGGAACAGTGTGGAGCAGGCTGTGCTGCCAGGTTGTCTGATGAGACGTGGCGGCTCTCTGGGCATTCAGAAAATGAGGTCACAGGGTCTAGAGCCCTTGGAAGATGTTGGTAGGGAAACATTCTCTGGGATGCTTGTGTTTAGAACCTTTTTTGGGTCACTTACTCCTTGGTGAATCTGAAAGGCCTAGATAAATTTCCCCCCAAAATCCTCACATACCCAGCTTACATCCAATTTGAGAGACTTTATGGATACCAGGTTAAAAGAACCTTTAAAACTATAATGCTGAAAAAAGGAACTAGGGCCCCTAGGCTGAAGGGAACTGTTCGTGTAAGCAGTGGATGACTAGGAGGATAACATGATAACACAGACCACACAATGGTAAGGAGACTCCTGTTTTCTTAATTGAGCTTTTGTTTCTGACTGGAGGTACTTCGCACTAAAAGGTCAGGTAAGGTTTGGCTGGTCTTTGAAAGCGTTGAAAGTGTCCAGAAGTGATATTAATAGGAAAGGCTCTGGAACTGGGAACTTGCCAGTGGGCTGTGCTTTCTCTGTCCCCTCAGTGGGAATTCTCTGCCCTGCTGTAGACAGACCTGTCACCCTTTCTTTTCTGTAGGTGGAGGTGCGGCCCATGATGTATGTGGCACTGACCTATGATCATCGGCTGATTGACGGCAGAGAGGCTGTGACTTTCCTCCGCAAAATCAAGGCAGCGGTAGAGGATCCCAGAGTCCTCCTGTTGGACCTTTAGGAGGAACCACATGCCCTACGCATTGACCATGCAGGAACTGAAAACCAGTCTTCTCCCTGCCCCCTCATGGGTCCTGGGTTAGCCTGGTGATAGACAGGCACATGCTGTTGGCATCAAGCAAGGAAGCCAGGGCTCTATGTAACCAGCAGTTGCAGGTCCTTCTTGGTGTTCCTGACAGGCTCTCTTCCTCTCTGCACCCATCATGCACTCAATGTCTTGCTTCCCTAGGCTTCAGTGTGGGGGGGATAGAGAGAGAGAGAGAGAGAGAGCCTCAGTGGATGCTCGTTAATAACTCCTGCCTTTCTTCCGTCAGCCCTCCCTCTGCAGAGGTGATTTTGCTTTTCCCCTGTGCCAGTACACTATAGGGAAACCATCAGGGACCATGTGAGTTTCTGTCTTTTAAGAGTCTGTTCTCCAGAGACACCTCGGAAGGTGCCGTGCTCCCAAGCTAGAGCTGCCTCGTCCTGGCTGTGCACGTACTCACTTGGTTCCACTTGAGTGGAGGTTTTGACTACAGGCCAAGAGGTGCTTTGCTTCTTCAATGGCACCTTCATTCCCAGCTGTCACTGACTTCAACATGCCTCTTCTACCTCTTCCAGGGAGCACAGGCCCGGGGACCTGGGTGGGAGCAGGGTAGGCTCTGTTGAGGAGAGTGGCGGATAACTGATAACTCCTTACCTGAGGCTGTATAAGCAAGACCTGAGCGGAATCAGACCTGTTGTTCTGCTCTGCCATAGCCTCACACCAGGAAGACCACAGGCACAGTCGCACATAGCTTCCAGGCTGCTAGCAACCATTCTAGCTCATTGTTCTCATTTAGAGCAGATTGTAGCACATTGTGGCAGTGGGAAAGCGTAGTCACAGCCTAGGGCTGGGGCGAGGTAGACACTGGGGTGAGGGAAGCTCCCTGTGAACTGGCTCAGATTGACTTGAGCTTTTTAAATTCTGTTGGTATAAGCATGTGAACTGAAGAGGCAGTTCTGCTCCTTCCTGCATTGTGGCCCTTAGGGAGCAGGCCTTTGCGCTTCTTCTGCGGAACACAGATAGGGGAGGATGGACTGCAGGAAACCAGCCCCAGGATGTTAGTACATGGTGGAGAAATGGCTGACCTGTCAGTCTGGGCACAATCATTGGACTTCTTGGAGCATGGTTGAACATATACCAGCTGAGAGGAATTGGGCTTCGTCACCTTGTACCCAGCTACACAGGCCGAGCTGCTGACACCTGGCACAGGGAGCCATTTCCGTGCAGAGTGCCCTTTGTATCTGCAACAAAGGAGCGAGACCTGGGGGCGGGGTGGGGGAAAGGGATGGGAGCCAAAACTGAGTGCCTGCAGCATCTGCTCTGTCTTCACTATTCAGAACTCATAACTAAATATTTAAAGAAACTGATTTTAAATGCAAATTAAAGGGCAAATATTCTCAAACTGGGTTTCTGATTCTGCCGTCCTTTGGTTACTGAGTTTGTACAAGTTTCCAGTACTTGATTGTGCAGTCCCCTTGTGCCTGCTATCCCAGACTTTAGGCAGAGGTGGGACTCTTACCTACCACCTGGGAAAGCATCCTGGATTTTTTTCAGCCCCTTGAATGAGCAAGCTGTACTGTTGAGAAATTGGCTCTTACCTTTGTGAAGCCCCTTCAGAATACCAGCAGATACTTGGTTTTTGTGGGAGCTTTGAGTTATTTATGGATGGACTGGGTGAGTTGGGGCCTACCAGGTATGCATCCTCAGTGCTACATGTATATTAAGGTTTTTTTTTCCAGGTCACTACAGACACCAGGGTAGATCACATAGAAGTTAAGTCTGTGAGTGAACAGAAGAAGGCGCTAATGTAGCTTAACTACAGGTGACTCGCATGGTGGTCTCCAGGCTTAAACACAGCCCAGTCTTGCTAGCATTGTTGCCATTTCTGAAGGTATGTCAGAATGAAGTGACTGCAGAGGATAGAACTAGTAGGTGGAAGAAACAGGTTCAGTGAAAAGAGTTTTTAAATCATTAGGTCCAAGGAATGGTGCACTTTAATTTCTCTAATAAACCTACAGAGATTTTTTTTTTTT
>NW_004567114.1:20824794-20836666 GCF_000260355.1 Condylura cristata | reverse complement strand
CCCCTACAGAGATTTTTAATCCCACCTTACCAAAAGGAGGTAGACTTAGCCTAGGACTAGAACTATAGAATTCAAGACTAGAATTCTAACAAGTGCCAGAGTACATTGTCAGTGCATGAGCAAAGCCTAAAACTTTCAGAAGCAATTCCTGCTTCACACAACAGTAGCTGGATGTAGGCTGGCCTGACTTAGGGGTGCAGAAGAAATTTAGGCCTGTAAACATTGGCTCTGCCAGGCTCTGACCATTTCCCATCACTAACCTCTGAACTTCAGTGATTCGGGAGTCCTTATCCATGTCAAAGTCGCATTAAACTAATATTCCCACCCCCACGAGAACCCGCTTGTAAAGTTCCCCACAGAGCTTCCTGTCCCCAACATTTCCAGCACTAGCCCTCGGGCTCAAAGCTGGGCTGCAGGCCACAGGCTGACATGCTGTTCACTATCAGCCCTGCCGCCCCCTCAGACACACTCCAGTCTATCATGGAGCTTCTCTGAGGACCCTTTCAGGCCCCCCTTCCTCAGGGCTCTGTTAACTGTTTTCATGAGACTTGGACACCATAGGCAGCAGCAGGGTTTATTGGGGAATAACTTTATTGGGTGGCGCTGGCAAGCTCCAGAGCAAGCCAAAGCCATTCACAAGATGCCCTTCGCCTCGTCCTCTTAAGCCAGAGCTAAGAGTTTGTGCCTTCACAGCCAGACTAAAGGACAGTATCGAGGCGCCACCTGGTGGTAGTGAACACCTGTGGGCAGAAGCTGGACACAGGTCTGGGGAAATATCTTAGTGACAAGATGAGTCTTAGGAGTAAAGAGGGTCCCCGAACCTGGGGAGGGAATTGTGTTTAATAACGACTAACTCCGGCTCTCCAAAGGCCAGAAACATCTTGCTTCTGGCTAAAAGTGTGGGTAATCACTCCCTGTATATTGTGGGTCCTCATTTCCCAAGGGGATGAGGTCACAGCGGGCAGTGAGTCAAGGGGGTCCTCAAGACTAAAATGCAAACGGTAAGCAAAAATGGACAGCTACCCAAGATGGGAATCCTAGTGGGTACAGGTAGTCTTAGCGGCTCCAGGCTGTACAGTCTCTTCTCGCTGTGGGCAGGTCACCCTTTCCCTTTCCCTGGGGGCCAGCTGGGAGGGAGCTCTTAAGTCTGTTTTCAAAGTTGCTCTGAGTAGCAGGGCTGTGAAGGAAACTTGTTCCCTTCCTCCTCCTCCTCCTCCTCCTGTTCCCTCCTCTCCCTTCTGCTCTGCACAGAGGGGACTGTGGCTCCCCCGCCACACCCCATGCCCACTACAGACTTCTTCCCCGCTTCCCCAGCCTCCCCAGCCCCTGCTTCTGGCAGATGATGTCCACCAGTTGTGAGGCTAAATTACCAGCCAGGGCAGCCCTGGTGTGGGTCCACAGGGCCTGGGAACTAGTATCCTGAGATGAATGTCCAGAGATGTCCCAAGTGGTCACAGCATGGCAGGTAGTGAGTCACAAAGCCTCACGGTTGTCGCAGTCACTGGACAGTACGGTGACAGAGGCCACCTAGCCTGGTGCTCAGAGTACGGAGCGGTGTCGACAGGTATCTGTTGACTGATGAGTGGAGGGTGGCGGGGTCCTAGCTGCCTGGCAGGGTGCACCTCACTGTCCCTCTTCCTGGCAGTGACCAGAAAGTACTTCAGGAGCAGGCTGAAGGATCCCCTTGGCCCTCTGGGCAGCAGCTGTGGTGACTTCTGAGGCCCAATGGAGGGGCGAGCAGGAAGGGCAGCTGTGCCCGAGGCCCATGGTTACAGGGGCCAGCTCTGGTGGTGGGCCCAGAGGAGAGAGGAGATCCAGGCCAGTCCAGCTGCATCCATTGCCTGCTCCCTTCTTACCCCACCAGCTTGTTCCACTGGACAGTACTGAAAAAAGGATGTGACTTGAGTTTGTCCACGCCACCACCTCCAGTGCCCAGGCGCCGGGCAGGGTCAAACTGCAGCAGCTACAAGGAAAGGCCCAGTCAGCACTCACAGGCCTACCCAGCCCCAGCGCTGAGGCAGCAGTGCGAGGCCAGCCCAGTGCTCCAAGACACGAATCGCCAAGGCCTGCCCTGTGCTGATTGCCAGTGTGCCCACAGAACCCCTAGTTTTCCCCTGTGGGACACTGGTGGTTTGGCAGACAGTATAGAAACTCATCCACGCCAGACATCTAGCACTCAGCAAAGTTTGTTCCCACACAGGTTCTGCCCTCCCGGTGTCCACCCTGAGGCCAAGAATCCGCCTCCCTTAAGCCGGCTGCACCTCACCTCAGTCAGCAGAGCGGCTGCCGGGCGACTGAGCCACTCAGGCAGCTGGAGCTGGGTGTGGGGTTGGAATCCTGAGGGGTGGCAGTGGGACAGTGCCTGTGGAGACACGGGGAGGGCCTCTGAGGTGGCCACAGGACGGGGCCAGTGGCGGCCCCGTCGTGGGGGTGGTGGAGGTGGCCATGGCGATGTGGTCGGCCTTTGCCTGGGAGCTGCTGTGTGCCATGTGTGGAAGACACCTGCCATCCATTGTATTTTCCCTAGCAACCCTCAGAAGTATGTCTTAGCACCCCCTCTTTTACCATCCCCTCTGAGAGCGAAAGGGACGGGGTGAGTTCAGGGTTTGAACCCAGGTCCTTGCGCTCTAAGCCTGCTGGACGCAGCAATCTCGGCTTGCAGAACAGTGTGGAAAGGTCTTACAGAAGAAAAATCTCCATGGATGGGCTGTCACGTGCCAGCAGTTTATGGCACAGGGCAGGGTCAGGATCTGTGCACTCCCAGAGGGGCAGCTGGGAGAGCAGAGAGGTCTCTGGCGGTCAGGCTGGGCTGCAGAAGTGGCCAGGAGGGAGGCCAGGCCTGGGCTAGCGTGGAGGTGGGATACTGAAGAGAGATCCATTCTTTTGGGGGTGTTTGCAGTCAGGCCTCTCAGAGGCCCTGGATAATGGACAAGGGCAGGAGGAAGTCAGGATGGGATGGTTGCACCTTGGGTCATGCGGAGTCCACTTCAGCCATTTCCTGCTCAAAGGTGGTTTGACTTCTCTGCACCTGACCTACCCAGTCCAGGTGTAGTGCTGAGCTCATGGCAGAGGGCAGAGGGCAGAGGGTACCACCCTGAGCAGGGTGTTTGTGGGGAACTTGTTGCTCTTGGCTGAGCCAGGCTGGGAAGGCAGTGGCTAGCCTGGGGGAAGGAGGCCCTGCCTCGTGTCCTCTGGCCAGAGCCTGGGGCTTATACGCCAGAAGGGCAGGGGGAGTACAAAGTAGGGCATGATCTGGTGCCCACCAGGGAAGAAGGACAGTGTCAAATTCTATTCTCCAAACTTAGCCCCATTCCAGATTCTTTTCCAGAATCTCTGACCATCGCAATGTAGCTCTCAGAGCGGTCTTACTCGCCACAGCCACAAGTGTAGGAGGGTGCTGGTTCTGTCCTGGGCCTGAGTGGAGGTGGCTCCCTGTGTCTCTGTGTGGGAGTGGCTGGTGTGGAGGTGGGGTGTGTGCTGGCTGGACGTCAGCCCAGTGCCCAGGTCCTGGAGAAGCAGGAAGCCTGAGCCCTGACACCAGCCGCCAGACTAACCCAGCCCATCCTGTGCTCAGCGACAGGCACCAGGGTCCCGTGTCCTGCCCAGCGACTCACCATCCCCGTCAGCAATTCATACAGCAGAGACCCAAAGCTCCACCAGTCGCAGGCGTCGGTCAGCTCAGAAATCCCACCCACCTCTGTAGGAACAAGAACACACATGTCGCGGTCGCCCTGGAGGACAGGCATCCACCCCGCTCGTCCTACAGACCCGGGCCTGCTGTCATCCTAACCCTCTGCCCCTACCCCACAAAGACCCTCGGTCCCCCAGCCCCTCTCTTTCTTCTTACCCGGGGCACAGTAGAGGTTGTCCAAAGCCTGCCCGCAGCACTGGGGCTCCACCTCTGACCACTGGCCAAAATACGTGAGCCGGACGTGACCTTCTTGTCCAGTATGTGCAAGCAGGGCGGGATAAGGGGCACAAATATTTGTTAGTCATCACGATGCCACCGGCCCGGGGTGGGGGGCTCTCCAGGGCCTCCCCAGTGGTCACAGGCCTGCAGCTGAGAACACCGGTACCGCAGGAGCCGCCGCCTAGATACCTGCGGCAGGGGCTGACCTCCTGGGCCCAGGCTTGAACAGGTAGCCCCCTGCACCAGAGGATGGGCAGGGCCAGAGGACACAGATCCCTTGACTCTGGGGAGCTGTTCATAGTGAGAGTAGGGGCCTCCCATTTGGGGGCAGAGTGGGGTGGAAGCAGCCTTTTCCGCTCCCCCAGCCCCAACACAAACCTACCTGCTTGGTCCAGGAGCAGATTCCGGGGATTGAGGTCCCGGCACAGCACCCCCTGCTCGTGCAACGCCTCCAGGGCCACCAGCATCTCTGCCGCCCACTGCCTCGCCTGCTCTTCTCTCACGCTCCAGGCACCCCCACCGGGCCTCAGGCTGGCTCCATCCGACGAGGGGCGGCTCAGGCCTCTGCCCTGGCCACAGCCCCTTAGCACCCGACCAGCCCCCTCTCGAACCCAAGAAAGGCCCCAAGGGGACCCTGTGTCCGAGTTCTGGCCAGGTCCCCGCCTGCCTGGCGGGTGCAGGTGGCCACTTGGGGCCTTTGGAAGGTCTGAGCAGCAGGAAGTGCTGGTCCTGGCTGAGGGTTCACCTTTAGCTTCTTGCTGGAATGGGGCCTCCCTGGCTGGGGGGAGACCCCAATAAGTCCGTGGAGGCCCCAGGGACCTTCTGTCCTGCGGGCAGGTGTGGCTTGGGGGAAGCCGTGCCGGGGTCTGGAGGCCGAGGCGGGAGTTGAGCTGAGGCTTCACCGTCTCCAGGCTGGTGCCAGGCCGGAGTCCAGATTGTTGGGGGTGTGCCTGGGAGAGCAGGTGGGACCAGAGAGTGCCTCCTGGGCCATGCAGAGGGAAGGCCGGGTAGGGCAGGAGGAGAAGAGTGAGGCGCCAGGCCCAGCCTGCTCTGCCCCTGTCCTGGGAATGCCCTGGGGACCCTTTCCACCTAGAACGCCCTCTCCTCAACTCTTACCTCAAGACCTGGCACAAAGTAGGTGCTTAACCCCCTAAAGAAATGTGCATTATCATTAATGTCCTCAGGGGAGGTAGTGAATTCGCCAATGTCCAACATATCATGTATAGTATACATATTACAGGAGAACAGTGTCATGAATTTAATAATTAAAATCAAAGAAGGCCAGGTCAGGACTCGAGATGACTTCTGTTACCACCCCAAAATGTGTCCCTTATTTACATAATCATCCCTCTACTGGGTGATCATCTCTGCTACATGACCCAGTTCCTGTCTCACAGCGTCAGCCACCACCATCCCATGGGGCCACTCCTGAGCATGGGCCAGACTGGGAAACAGGAGCCAGGACTAAAGGGAAGAGCGAGGAGGGCACCTCCCGCCTGCCCGCCCGCCCGCCCGCCCGGCAGGGATGCTGCCTCCAGCCGTCCTGCACCACGCAGGCCACCGAGGCCTGGGCCTGCCCTCTTCCTCCAGAAAGGCTGGGCCACTGCAGCCACTGGTGCAAGCCACCCCTCGGCCCCCGGCGGACAAGACAGGACAACACCCCAAAGGCCTGAGGAACTGATGGGGTCCCGCAGCCCCTCACCTTGCACATGCTCCAGGTGCAGGAAGATAGAGTCCTCGCTGACGAAGTAGCGCAACAGCTTTGTCATGTAGGGGACCCCGTGAGGGATGATGGTCAGCCGCTCCCGGTTTGCCACGTGGCACCTGGACAGGCTCTGGGAGGGGCAGGGCAGAGCCTAGTGTTGCTGGGGGGCCACCAAGCCCAGCCCTGGGCAGCTGCACAGGAGCGGGTGTCACCCTGAGAGCCAACTGCCTCCCCCCAGTTCCTGACACATTTCTCTCCAGGGAATCCAGGCCCCTCCACCCTCCAGGCCAAGGCTGAGGCAGTGTGTGTGTGTGTGTGGCAAGGGGTTTGCTCAGGGCAGAACAAGCAGCTTGTGGATTTGGAAGGAGCAGGAGCTTCAGATAAATGTTCTGAAGAGGGGAGTGCCAGCTAGAGGGTTGCAGAGCTCTGAGCAAGTTCCAAGGGGAACCCAGCAAGGCCAGGCTAGGCGGCACCTGCCTTCACCACGAAGGTCCCTCCACTCGATGGGTCCTGGACCAGCTGCACCTGTGAGGTCCAAGGCACGGGTCAAGGCGCAAGCTAGTCCCCAGGGCCCAGCCCAGCCCCAGCCCCCACATTCTCTGACTCACCCCCCAGGCAGGCAAGGAGGGCAGGCCTTCGGGATGCAGGGGATGTCTCCTGCCCCCCACACTGGCAACGATCCTGTCCTGCCCATCTGCCCTTGTTAGACCCACAGGCCTGAGCACTAGTTCCACCTCCTCCAAGAAGCTGTCCCAACCTTCAGCTCAGTCTGGAGCCCCTCCTCTGTCCCCAGGGGTCTCTGGCCCACCCTTGGGAAGCCTCTTTGATTGCTCATCTCTCCCAGGGCTGTGAGCCCCGTGAGCTGGAGCTCCGCACGGTGTGGGAATGGCACTTTGCATGTATGAGGCAGGGGGTGCACTCTGCAGGATCTGAGGCTGCCAGACGGAAGGGGCTCTGCGCCAGTCACGGCCTCTGACTGCCTTTTACAGCTGAAGAAGCCCTGGGGCGTGGCTCCAGGTCTGTGGCCCGGCCCAGCCCAACCCAGGAGCACTCAGGCTGGATCTGCTCCTTCAAGCTGGCCCGCTGAGAGATATCTGTGAGGCCAGCCCACCCTCCACCTGTTGGTTTTGGTCAGAGGCAGCAGCAGTTGGCCTCTGCTGGGTTGGGTTGGGTTTGGGCCTTTGACTCATCTCTGTGGTCGGCAGAGAGCACCAGCCACAGGAGGGGAATGCTGGGCGTGTCAGGGCAGGAAGGTGGAAGAGCTGGACCAAACGAGGGGCAGGTGGGGGCCAGACCAGCAGCCTGGCTACCGGCCTCCCCTCTAGACAGCCCCCATGGTGGCAGGTGGGAGCCAGGGCCCAAGGCCAGTCCTCTGGGCAGTGATGACACTCACAGCCTAGGACTGTGGTGGGAAGGGGCACTGGGTTTAGGTCTTGGTTAAGTGGATTTAACTGATTTTCTCAACTACCAAACAGAAAATACAAATGGCCACCTCCCCATACAACTGCTTTGTTGAGGCCATAAAGGGCCACAGCAAAAATATAAAGCTGTGAGAATGTCAGGGATCTGTTTGCCCTCTGAACCGCGCTCCTGCCGCACCTCCTCCCAGCAGGGCACAGGCGGGCATGAACCGAACCGCTGGTGCCCGCGTGGGGCCTGGGGAGCCCACAGTGGCTACGGTCACGTGAGGTCCGGCTGGAGCCCTCACGCTGCTGAGCGCGCTGTATGGGTCACCGGATTGGTTCCCACACCCCTTCCCCTGATGAAGAAACAGATTGAGAGGTTCTGTTGCCCCGGATCAGAGGCAGGCAGATCCTGGGAACCTGTGACCGGGGCACAGCTGGGTGAACTTGCCATGTGCCTGCTCCTCTGGGCCTCAGTTTCCCCAGCATCAGTGAAATGACGGTGAAGGAGACACCCCAGGGCCCTCCCTGTGGCACGAGAGAGCAAGGCTGCCTCCCTGCCACCAGAGGTCTCTCCTCCAGCAGCCAGAGTCCCAGCCCAGCCTGCCCGGGTTCCCTGACCAGACTTGTGCAATGTTTGAAAAAGAAAGGCAGAAAAATCTGGGGTCATTTAGGAGAACAGTTTCCCACAAGTGCTGAGCCCAGGATAATCCCCCACTGCCCCTTGCCAAGTGGGATTCCCCACCACCATGTCCTGGGCAAGCCTCTCTCATAATACGAATTAAAAAAAATAGCAGTGGAGGTGAGGAAGCCAGAAATAAAACTTGATTGGCACATGGAAATAAATGTGTTAAAATAGTATATAGACATAGAATATATAAATACATATACTTGCCTAGAAAGAATTAGACCAGAACATGAATATCTAATAGTGATTACATTGGCGTTTGGTAGACTGGCCAGGGAATTTTTCCCGTTTTAAGATTTTTTTTGGTTATGTCTCAAAAAAGTATAACAGTAGCACAGGGAGCATTTCCCCACGGAACCAAGACACCAAAAAAATCCCCTTCCTCTTTTGCTAAGAGCGATGGGGGATGAGAGCACTAATTAATCACGTGACCTCCATGCACCTCGACTGCAGCCTGCGTGACCTGCAAAACACTTGTTAAAATGCAGCACTGTCCACAGAGCTTTCTGACCTAAGGGGAATATTACATATCTGGACTGGCCAATATGGAAGCTATTAGGTGTGGCTGGTAGACTGGGAAACAGAATACTTAATTTTAATTAATTTTTATTGCAATGGTCTCATGTGGCCAGAAGCTCCTGGGTGGGACCACACCGAATATGCTTTATTCCCCAGGGTGACGGAGAGGCTTTACTGCAACATCTTTGCTAACAAGAACGTGTCTTATGTTCAGTAAGTATTTGAGCATTGCTGATAGAATGTACAGGTAGTTCTGGGGGGCTGCTCTCACCTTTGTGGAAAGGGAAGCCTTATTTATTTTAAGAACCCCCACTGAGTTCTTGGGACATGGGAACAGTGAAAGCTTTGGAGAAACATATGGGTCCTCTCTTTACACATGTCCAAAGGATCAAAACCCCAGAGGACTCTTTCATGGAGCAAACAAGTTCAAATGTTTCAAACAGGTTCTCAAACTCCAAGGCCCACAAGGGCTGACAGCTGAGCCAAGGGGCAGGGCGGGGCAGGAGCGAACAGGGGGACGGATGCCCCATTGAAGGGGGCAGGCCCTCCTCTGTCCCTGCCGCCTCGTTGGAAGTGAGCCAGCATTTCCAGAGCTCCTGATTTTTCAGGAGAAGCAGGAAATCTGGACTTCTATATAAAACCGGCCAGTTTTTAAACTTTGGTAACTAATTTAAAAAAACAACCCATTTTTGAACCAAAAAAACAAGAAGTGACTTGGATGACCTTTTTCTTCCCCACCCCTGACTCAGAGCTGGTTCCTGGAGGAGCCTCAGCAAATCTGAGATGATGGCTCCCAGGCGCTCAGCTCCCAGGGAGCAGGTCTGGTCCCTGCCCACCCACTTCACTGTTCCCTGTCACCCCTCTCCTGCCAGCATACCTTCAGCCCCTAGAGACCCCCCCTCCTCAACCCGGCTGGCTCTAGCCACTGGGTTAGAGGAGGCCCCGGGCTTCCTGAGCCAGCCCTCTGCTGCCCCTGCACCCCTGCACCTGCACCTGCCAGGCAGAGCTGGCACCGGGCCGCCACAGGTGCAGGCCAGACTGCAGGGCCCTGGGACAGAGGCCTTGGGAGAAAGTGGTGTTCCTGTCTTGGAGATCAGAAAGGAAGCAGGATTTGGGAGGGAGGTGAGCAGGTAAATCGAGTGCCAAGAAAGGGCAAAACAGAAGGACAATGTCAAAACAGAAGCTGGGACTGGGCCTTAATTTTGTGCCTTGCAGCTGCAGGGGCCCCAGAAGAGCGGGTTCTGAAAATGCTTTGCACATGTGCGTCCTGAGGTTCAACCAATTTGGGGAATTCTGTGTCACAGACCTCTCTGCCTGAGACTCTGGCTGTACATTTGCACCCTATAAGCTCTGGAAAACTACAGTCAGAAAAACAAAGCCATGTGACTAACTCACGGCTGCCCCAACTTGTTTGACCTGGAACCCCTTTCTCTAGAACACCTATGGTTAGATGGGAATCCCACTTGGAAAGGGTGTCGGTCACCAGTCAAGGGAGCTGTGCTAGGCCAAGCCCGGGCTGTGACTCAGCTAAGGGACTGTGCAGTGGGAGAGAAGACGGCCTCGGAGGGAAGGTGGCTGGGCCCTGGCTGATAGGCCGGGGCCTGTTCCAGGGCCTGGGGGGAAGCAGCTGGAGCCAGGCCGGGCCTGGGACGCCTGCACCTCCTAACTCGCTCTTGTCGCTGGCATGGAGAGCCCTTAAGCATGTATCAACTGTTTTAGCATGTGCCAGGCCTTTCCCAACAATTATTTCATTTGAATTCCCCGATGAGCCTGTGGGGGAGGTTTTTTTGCCCATGTGGAAACCCAAGCTCTGAGAGGTGGGGGGACTTGGCCCTGGCCACACTGTGCGGGACCCGGACAGCACTTCCTCCTTCTGGAGATGGGGAAGCCCACAGTGGTCTCTCTGTGGGTTCGCAGACCCACTCAATCCCCCAGTGAGTGTTTTTGTGAGAGATTCCTGAGCTCAAGCCTAGAAATGCGGACTCAGTGGGTCTGGGGTGGGGCTGAGCATCTGTATTTTGAGGAAGCTGCCCAGGTGCTTGTGATAAACGGGCCGTGAGATTCAGAACTGCTTTAGTGACTATTCAGGGTTGGGCAGAGGGCAGTCAAATAATGGTTCCATCTCATCTGACTAAAATGGTTGGCCCTTGAAACGCCCACGCTAATGAGGGGGGACCTCGTATCGTCCAGTCTGCTCTGAATTAAGAGGCAGGGTCCTCCTGGCTCAGCAGGAGAGAGGGCGTGTCTGGAAAGAAAGGGCCGAGCTGCCACGGTCCTGCGTCCACCTGGAGCCCGGCAGGCCAGGTTGCTGGAGCTGAGCGCTTTCTTGCCTCGGGAAGATTTGGCTGTGCTTGGTGGGAGAGACTTGGCTGTCTCCCTGGGGTGCAGGGGCGGGGCCTTGGGAAGTGGAAGTGGAAAGTAGCAGAGTGGGGCCTGCTGGCAGGGCGCCCTGGGCCCAGCTCCTCCTGTGGCTTCTGTTCTGAGTCTCCCAGGGAGCAGGTCTTCTGTGCCTGAGCTGGGGGCTGCAGAGAGTCTTCCGCTCTCCTGTTCCTCTTTTCCTTTCTGGGGCCTGCTGTGTGTATGCTGGGGCAGGCAAGGATTGAGGGACCACTGGACGAAGCTGTCCTCCTCCCCTTGTGCCCCCAGACTCCTTCCAACCCCCTTTGGGGAAGTCAGAGTGGCTGCTCTCTCCCCGCAATGGCACAGATGGCCTGACTGTCACCAAGGGAGTCCGCTCACTCACCTTCTCGATGACGCCGACCACCCTGCAGCCCCTCAACTGCTCCAGGGCAGAGCTCAGTGTGCGGATGGGCCGGAGCCTTAGGCTGCTGAAGCCCTGCAGAGGAGGGAGACAGGCTGCAGGCGTCGGGCCTGGATCTCAGCCAGCGCCTTACCAGGCAGTGCTCAGGGCTTCTGGCTACCAAGAGAGCAGCAGCCACAGCAGGCAGGGCTGAGGGAAGGGCCGAGTCCACCTCTCAGGGACAGGCTGAGCGGGGAAACTGGCCTGTGGCAGGGTCCCACCCTGGCCCGGTGGCCAGGCCCCTTCTTTATTGAGCTCCGCCCAACCCTCCCAGTCCTCCAAAGCCCAGGGAAGCCCCATTCATGGCAGCAGATGCTCCCGGGTGGAAAAATAACTTAGGAGTTTGTTCACAGACCAAGGCGTGTGGCCTAGTAGGCCGCCCTCATAGACAGTGAGCCCAGGAGGGGACACACACAAGCAGGTCTCCGGGGACAGGAGTGGTGTGCGTTCTCAGCCATCTCGGAGTGCCCCCTGGGCTAGGAAATGATGTACGGGGTGAGGATGGATGTGCACATTTTATGTACACCCCAAAATATGTACCAGGTGTAAGCACACACGTGTGCATGTGGATACTCCTGTCTACTCCAAATACTCACTGTGGTCCCTTCAAGCACTAACAGTCTGGGAGACTGCATTTGTGCACAAGCACACACGGCTGTGAGCTGAGTGAGAGAGTGGGTAGTGTGTGTGAATGCTCTGTGGGGTGCGGCACTGGACTGGAGATGGGTCGCCAAGGGTCTGCAAATGAAGGAACTGGGAAGAGTGAGCCAGAGGAACCCTGCTGGAGGAGCTACCTGGCACACACACTGGCCACCAGCCCTCCCCCTCTGCCCTCCCCACCAGCCCT
>NW_004567114.1:20818888-20824523 GCF_000260355.1 Condylura cristata | reverse complement strand
CCTGTCCAGGACAGGAGGTGGTAGCCCTCTGGTCTGTGGCATAGGGGCTCAGTTCTCTCCCCTCTGGGCCTCAGTCTCAGAGATGGGGATCCTCACCGTGCCAGGGCTGGTTCCGTTGCCCAGTGCCTTCTGCAGGTGGCAGTTAAAGATCTCCTCTGCCCGCTGAAGGTACTTGGTTATTTTCAGCTTTACAGCCTCGCGCCGCTCTTTGTTGGGGTCGACTGTGAAGGGAAGAGTGGCAGTAGGACGTGGCCCGTCCCTGACCGCTGCCTTGAAAGGCTGGGGTCCAGCTCCCACTGTCCGCCCTGTGCCCTCTCCAGGCGACAGCCTACTCCTGAGGTTGGTCAGCAGGTCCCATCCCCCATCCATTCTTGGCTCCTTCTCTGGGTCAGAGAGCAGAGGAAGATGATGGCGGACAGTCTGGGGAACACGTCTCCCCACAGCCTATGCCCTTCACAGTTGGCACCCACGTGACGGTGGCCCTCACACCCCAGGAAGGGTTTCTGTGAGACGGGAGCTCCCAGAAAGGAGCCTGTCTTCTTCCATCCCTGATGTCCAGCGTGAGAAAGGTCAGGGCGGGCATTAGACTGGGGACTAAAAAGTTCACGCCCAGGCGTGGAGGGGTCTCCAGCACCAAAGAGTGTGAATCGGGGCCTGACTCCCACCCTCCGCCTGGCCACCAAGACTCACTGGGTCTCACACTCGACCTAGTTGAGAAAAACCCCATTTGCCCTGAGCAGGCCCCCCTCTTGCCTCCAGGCCTGTGCTGTTCTCTCAGCCCTTCAGCTAAACAACTGGCATCCCGACTTCTAGAAAATGCCCTGTGCTGGCCCAGCCTGGCCTCTGGTTCCCTCTCTCCCAACTTTGCCACTTTACAAGAGCCTTGAACAAGCTATTTCACTTTCCTGGGCCTTCGTTTCCTTATCTGGAAAACAGGAATAAAACTAGTTCCTACTTCTTGAAACGTCACGCAAGGGCATATAGTAGCTGCAATACTGTGAAGCTTGAGTTAACAGGGCAAAAACGCTCAGCCCAGCGTCCGGTGTGTAGGAACAGCTCGATAAATGCTCAGCCCAGCGTCCGGTGTGTAGGAACAGCTACCAGAATGTCCTGATGGAGGCCCTGCACCATGGCAGGGGGCAGGGGGCCTCCGCGCCGAGCTTCCTCAATGACCCCTATCCTGCCAGCCTGGCCTCACCGTGCACACCACGGAGCAGGACGTCCACGCCATTCTGGTAGTGGTTGAAGGCCGCCTCGTAGTCCTCACTGACGTCGCGCTCCAGGGCCAGTCGGATTTGTGTGGCTGCATCCACAAGGTAGTCACGCTTGGTTATCTCAGGGGCTGCTGGAGCCACCCGGTTTCGAATCTGCTCAAGGTATACGGAGGCCTGGGACCGTGCTCGCGAGCAGGGCTCCGGCTCCAGGCCAGGGCCAGGCGGACCCTCGCAGGCCACCAGGCTCATGATGCCTGTCCTACAGCTGGGGCCTGGAATGAACAAAGGCGTCAGGGAGGACCCCGCTGGGACAGCACCCACCTGTTCCACACCCCGAAGAGTGGGGGGATGACCCCCTCCGTGTGGTAGTGTCCCTTCACTGAGCCAGCTTTTCCCCAACGTGTGGTAATAGCTGAATACTGACATGTTTAGGACTCTGCTCACTTTCCCTTTCAAATTCAGTTCAACAAATATTTCGGGAGCAACTGCGACCGCTTGAGCACTGAGGATATTTGTGATCCAGAGCTGCCTTCATGGCACACAATGGTACAAAATGATGCCTAGACCACATTAAACATAGGGGTGCCACACACCCTGAGGCTGTGGTGCGAGGCCATTCCTCACATGGTTCCCTCCATCCTGCCTATTCTTCCCTCCTGTTCACCTGCGGGCTCTCATTTATCCTTCAGGGTTTAGTTCAGTGGGCACCTACCAGAACAGGATAGGTTCCCCTGCTTCATTCCGTTTCCCTTGTTCTCAGGTCAGTGTGTTCCGTGGGTAGGGACCTCCCACCCCTACCCCCAAACACACCCAAGGAGCCTAGGTGACAGCTAGTCACAGAGCCAGGTCTCAAAGACTGTGGGCTAATGGAATGACCAGGTGGTAGATTCTGGATGGAGACGGAGGAAGGAGGGAGGAAGGCAAGGTCAGTCCAGCCCCATGGAGCGGGTGCTTTGTCCCCCTGGCTTTGTCTCTGAGACCAGGAGGCCATGCTGTCTCCAAGGACCCGACTGCAGCCCCTCCCTGAGTGCCTGTGTCACCAGGCAAGAGCAGCGACTGTGGGAAAGGACTGAGACAGGCCAGCAGAGCTGCCTCTGCCCTCACTGCAGCCTGGGCAGCTTTGCGTTTCCCAGGCCCCTCTGGAAGAGGCAGGGCCAAACTTCCACAACCATTATGCCTCTGTGGAGAGAGGGAGAGAAGAATAGATGGGGTGGGGGTAGAGTGGGAGGCCCATATTCCTAAGCCAGTACTGAACCCCAACTAGGACGCTGCCAGGAAGTGGTGGAGGAAGGGAGGCCCTGCGGCCGGTCACCTGGGACTTGCAGCTCTGAGGCCTGTACTGGGGTGCCTAACCCAGATGCTGGAGTCAGGCCCGGGCATCCGAAGTCACCCCACCAGGAGGGCTCCTCAGGCACAGCCACGTGGCCACACCTGGACACGGTGAGTGGTACCGAGCTCCTGAGTCCAGACAGCAAGGTGCATGCCCCGTGAGGGTCGGGTCAAAGAGGGCAGGCTGGGGAGTGCAGAGATGGGTATCCTCGCCCGGAGGAGGGAGGATGGAGGAGAAGTGGGCGAACACCGTACCTGCCCGAGACTGGAGCTTGGGCTGGCTCGCGGGACCAGACCTACCCGAGCAGCCACGGCTCCTTCACCCCGCCAGGCACCGTGCACTGTCGGCGGCTCTTTGCAAGTCCTCCAGTCAGGTGCAGGGGTCTACGGGGCGCAGCGCGGCCATTGGCTGCAGATGAGCTCATCCTCCAGGCGTTAGAATAAACCACCAATCAGCGCTCGGCTTGGCTGCCGCGGCCCTTAAAGCAACCGCGCATCTTCGAAGTCGAGCGCCAGGGAGGGGTTGGGGATGAGGGGTGGGGATGCCGAGGCGCAGCCCACCCTTGCCCCGAGATGCGGGAGGGGCTGCTTCGGAAATCTAGACCGAGTTAAAAAAAAATACACATGACACTTATGTCATTCATTATTCAGATATATAGGACTTATGTCATTCATTATTCAGATATATAACAATTTGTATTGAGAGACTACTATGCGCAGGGAGGTAGACGCCAAAATAGAATGGTAGAAGCCAGAGCCCAGTAGACAGTTTCTGCTGACTGTTATGGGACTTACAGTCTAGTGAGGGATGCGGGATTCATGAGCTGAGAGCACAGTTGCTATTTCCTTTCAATTGTGGGCAGAGTCGTGAGGAAGAAACACAGGACCAGGCCACCTGTAAAGGGGGGAGTGACCTGGGCTGGGGGGACGCAAGCCCTTTGGAAGAAATGATACCTGAACTTAGTACATAGAGCTCACCTGCCCCTAGTGCGGTCTAGCGCCTGTTCTCGCCTGCACACCTTTCCAGAAGGAGCCCTCTCCTGGCTGCTCCGGTCCTCCCTTCCTCACTCTCAGCCACAATGGGCTTCCTCCTTCCCCTGTGAATGAGACCACAGATTCCTGCCCACCTGCTACACACCCACTGCCGGTCTCTACCCATCCACCCACTTCCCACCTCTTTTTACCCATGACCTGTCTGTGCCCTGACAATCGCCAACCTTCCACATGGAATAAGTCCTGGCTTGGCTCCTACTCAAAAGACACTGCTCCTTGCTGTCCCACAGCATCCATTCTTGGCTCCCACTGGACCATTCCCATTGGATGCAAACTGTCTCTCCCATCTTAAAAGCAAAACAAGAAAGAAACACAAACCCATTCTTCACCCCACTTCTCTCTCTACCTGCCACAGTAGGTTTGCCAGGAAACACCACACAATACAGGCCTATACTTGTTATCTCCTTTTTTTTCTTTGCCTTCACTTTCTTGAGCCCACTCAAGGAATACTTTTGTCCTCAACATTCCTCTAAATGCCTTAGTCAGTGAGCTCTGCCAGTGACCTCTGGGTTGCTAACTCCACTGGTCACTTGTTGGTGCTCACCTGACCTGGTCTCTGAGGAGCATCTGAGACAGGTGAGCACATCCTGTTCTCTGTGTACTTTCTCCCACACTCTCTTGGTTGCTTACTCTCAGCCTCCTGTGGTGGCTTGTCTCCTCACTAGCTTCTGAACATCCGAGGGCCCCGTGGCTCAGTCCTTGACATCTTCTTCTTCCCTTTATTCTTACTGTCTTCATGAGAACTGCACTTGGTTTCATGATTTTAGGTAGCTTCATGATCTTAAACAGTATTCTTCCATGCACACATGATTGTGCATGTTTAGATATATAGATAACATACATCTTCTGTGTCTTTCAGGACCCACCGCTCCACCGGAATTAAATGTTTCATCGTTTAATAAACTATTTCAAATTCAGCAAGTCCAGGATCAAACTTGAAACAAAAAAAAAAAAAAAAGAAAGAAAGAAAAAAAAGGACTGGGTTAAAGCACAGCACTAAGAAGCTAAAGCCAATTTATCATGAATTCGAGTTACAATCATTGACAAGGGTCTGGAGAAATTAGATCCATCGCATGTTGCCAGTCATCAAGTAACGTGGTGAAGCTGTTTGGAAAGCAACTTGGCAGGTCCTCAAAAAGTTAAACAGAGTCTTACCATACGATCCAGCAATACATTCAATACATCCCTAAGAAAATACTCAAGAAAATTAAGTTTGGGGGTTCACATGAAAACTTACACATGAATGTTCATAGCAGTATTATTCATAATACTCCAAAAATAAAAACAAGATGCCCATCTGTAATGAATAAATCAATAAAATGTAATGTATCCATACAAAGGAATATTACTCAGCCATAAGGAATAGTGATGCATTAATATATACTTATAATATAGATGAACCACAAAAGCATTATGTTGAGTGAAAGAAGTCAGACATAAAAAGTCACATATTGGTGGCACAGCGGGTTAAAGCACAGCACTAAGAAGCTAAAGCCACTTCAGCATGAGTTCAAGCCCCGCCTGCCCTGGAGGTGACCACATGGCGTGGCAGACCTCTCCTGACCCGCCCGCTGCTCCCCTCAGCAGTGTACTTCATCAGCCTGCCTGTTCTGCTCCCCACTCTGTCTCTGGTGAATCCTCCCACCACCCCTGTATACATAAATAAAAAAATCTTTTTTTTAAAGCCACATATTTTATGAATACATTTATGTGAAATTTCCAGATATAAGCAAATCCATAGAGATAGAAAGTAGATATGGGGTTGGGGAGGAATGAGGAGTAGTTAATGGCTATGGATTTCTTTATGGGGTCAACAAATGTTCTGAAATTAGGTTCTATGATAGTTATACAACCATGCAAAATACTTAGAGCTATCAAATTCATTTTAAAAGGGGTGCATTTTATGGTAATGAATTAGATCTTAATAAAAATTTATTTATTTATTTATTTAAAGATTTATTTATTTATTCATACAGAACTGGGGTACAGGCCAGAGATGCGGAGGGTGAGAGGATTCACCAGGAACAGAGTGGGGCGCA
>NW_004567114.1:20818073-20818629 GCF_000260355.1 Condylura cristata | reverse complement strand
TTTTTGAAGATTTATTTATTCATGCATACAGAACTGGGGTACAGGCCAGAGGTGCAGGGGCAGTGAGAGTATTCACCAGAGACAGAACGGGGAGCAGAACAGGCAGGTCTACAGAAACACACTGCTGAGGGAAGCAGTAGGCAAGACAGGAGAGGTCTGCTATGCCATATTGGTCACCTCCCTGGCCAGGGATTGAACTCATGCTGAAGCAGCTGCAGCTAGCTTTGTAGGCTGCTCTTTAATCCACTGAGACACCCGGAAGGGGCCTCAATAAAAATTTATCAAAATGAAAAAGAAAAAAGAAACTGAACTCTTTATCCTTCCTATCCTTAAAATCTTCTTTACTTAAAGCCTTTTCCCAGCAATATCTTCTCAACTTTCAGACCAAAAATTTTGATGTCATCTGTCTCTCTTATTTTCTCATACTCCCACATCCATTAGAATGTTTTTTAAAAATATATATATAGGTGGCCCTCCCTGGTGGCGCAGCAGGTTAAAGCACAGCACTGAGAAGCTAAAGCCACTTCCGCATGAGTTCGATTCCCGCCTGCCCCAG
>NW_004567114.1:20816020-20817748 GCF_000260355.1 Condylura cristata | reverse complement strand
TTATTATTTTCTCCCCTGGTCCTTTATGCTCCTGCTATGAGTGAAACCATCTGGTATTTTTTCTTTTCTTTCTGGCTTATTTCACTAAGCATGATCCCTTCCAGTCTATCCATGTTGCTGTAAAAGGCATGGGTTTATCTTTTTGATTGCTGAGTAATATTCCATTGAGAATATCACAATGCTTTTTTCCTTCAAAATATACCAAGCCTCCAAGCACTTGTCATACCTTCTACTGCTAAAACAAAGAGGAAATTTCATCTCATTCTTCATTTGTGCAGGAGATACCTAGTCTCCCTGTTTCTACCCAAGCCACCTTCAGGTGATTCATAGCACTGCACTAGGGTCACCCTTTCCAAGTCCAAGTCAGATTCTTTTCCTCTGCTCAGAACTCTGCAAAACTCCCATTTTACATGAAAAGTTTCTACCACACCCTTTTGGCCCTCACAGTCACCTCTTTATTTATTCACTTCCATCTTCCAACCTCTTGCACTCAACTGTAGCCACCTGAGCTTGTCAGTTCTGGAATACCTGAGGCAACTCCCACCCTAGGTCTTTGCTCTGTAGCTGCCCTCTACCTGGAAGAATCTGACTCCAGGTCTCTGCTTGCAGAGCCTACCTACTCCTGCTTTAAGTCACCATTCTGATGTCACTTTCTGAAACCTACACTGTCCACCCCCAAGATTCCACTCTCCCTTCCCCTGTTTTGCTTCTTTTCCATTTGTTCATTTGTTGTTCATGTGCTACATAATTGACTTCTTTTTCTTTTTTAAAGATTTATTTATTTATGCATACAGAACTGGGGTACAGGCCAGTGATGCAGGGGCGGTGAGAGGCTTCACCAGAGACAGAGAGGGGAGCAGAACAGGCCAATTGATGAAGTACACTGCTGAGGGGAGCAGCGGATAGGTCAGGAGAGGTCTGCCATGCCATGTGGGTCAGCTTCGGGGCAGGCAGGAATGGAACTCACGGGGAAGTGGCTTTAGCTTCTTAGTGCTGTGCTTTAACCCGCTACGCCACCAGGGAGGGCCTGACTTATTTTTCTATTTTATTTTCTTTCCTGCCCTCACTCCCCTTCCCTAGTATAATACCCTCACGGGAAAAGACATTTATCTGCTTTGTTCACTGATTTACCCCAAGAGCCTAGAGCAGCATCTGGCAAATAGTATTGCTCAATAAATATTTGCTAAATGAATGAATGAATGAGCTCTGTAGAATGAGAAGGAGTTAACCAGGAAAAGTGTTTGAAGAGCATAATGGAGGAGAATGTTCTGGGCAGAGAAACAAGTATAAATGCCTTTATACAAATTAAAGAAGGAAAAAATAACATTTGCTTATCAAACAGATGGCATAAAATCACTTGATAAAACTTAACATCCATTCATGATAAAGACAGACTCTTTTTTTTAACAAACCCTAAACACACTCATAACTGACTTCTTCAGTTGATAAAATGTTATCTACCAGAAACTTAAAGCAAACACCACATGTAACGGGGGAGACTTAGAAGCATTCCCACGGCCCAGTTGTCCTCTGGCATTTGGACCACACTACTCAATCCATTCGGAAGTTAGGCTTGGCCATGGGACTGGCTTTGAAGTGCTAGTGAACAGAACCCAAGTTACTTCAGGGTGGAAGCTTCAAAAGCCAGTGAATAATTTACCCTGCCCCTTCCTCCTTCCCCAGTAATGATGGAAGCAGATGTTCAGGGAGGAGAGCGCCTCCATCCAC
>NW_004567114.1:20814356-20815405 GCF_000260355.1 Condylura cristata | reverse complement strand
GGCTTTAGATTCTCAGTGCTGTGCTTTAATCCGCTGCGCCACCAGGGAGGGCCATGAAATGTGATAATTTTTTAATCTCATTCACCATTGTAACCAAAATTATGAAATACTTAAGAATAAACTAATTAGAAATATGTAAGACTTTCATGAAGAAATCAATAAAGTTGTATTGAAAAAAGACCCAGATAAATGGAACAATTTATTATATCCAATAATGGGATGACACCATTGTAAATAGTCCATCCCCAGTTTTAATTTAAAACTTCAATATAATCCCAAAATACTAAAAGGGACTTTTCACAGAATTTGACGGGATGCTTCTAAAGCCCATGTTTACTCATTCACTCACAAAGTATCTAGAGGGGGCCATGGCGTAACTAGCTAGGACGCAGCACTGCAAGCTATGCACAGCTGCCTCAGTGTGAGATCCATCCCTGGCCCCGGAGGTGACCACATGGCGCGGCAGACCTCTCCTGACCCGCCCGCTGCTCCCCTCAGCAGTGTACTTCATTGATCTGCCTGTTCTGTTCCCCGCTCTGTCTCTGGTGAGTCCCTGCCCTCTGCTTTTCTTGCCTACACTCCAGTTCTCCTGAAGGGTTGAGGGGGCTGGAATTTAAACAGATTGCCCTAGTACACGTGTATAAACGATAGCATCAAAAGCAAGCTCATGCAGATGGTGAGACGACACAAGAAAGGAGGCATTTTAAACCAGCAGGGCAAGGATGAATTCTTCAGTGTGGCTATTTGGATAACTGACAAGCTTTGTGGAGGAGTGGGGGGGTGAGGGGGTTGGCAAGGCTGGGTGGGAATTGATATCTATCCCAGACACCAAAATGAATCCAAGTTTAAAATTCTAAAATTAAAATAGAAAACTTATATCCAGTTTTAGGAGAAAGTATCACAGGATGTCAGTATTATCTTCAGGAAGAAAGTGTTATTTATTTATTTATGCATACAAGAACTGGGGTTCAAGCCAGAGGTTCAGGGGCAGTGAGAAGATTCACCAGAGACAGAGTGGGGAGCAGAACAGGCAGATCGACGAAGTACAC
>NW_004567114.1:20775765-20813709 GCF_000260355.1 Condylura cristata | reverse complement strand
ATCTTATTAAAAAAAAAAAAAAAAGAACTAGGCCCTCCCTGGTAGCACAGTGGGTTAAAGCAATGCACTAAAGCTAAAGCCACTTCAGCATGAGTTCCATCCCCGCCCCAGAGGTGACCACATGGGTGGCAGACCTCTCCTGTCTCCTGCTCCCCTCAGCAGTGTACTTCATCAGTTTGCCTGATCTGCTCCCCACTCTGCCTCTGGTGAATCCTCTCACTGCCCCTGCACCTCTAGCTTCTACCCCAGTTCTGTACACATAAATAAATCAATCTAAAATAAAAAAGAACTAAATCTACAGTATGATTATGCCAAAACATATTGTTAAGAAAAAAGCAATAGTTCTGAATGCTACCTATGATTCCATTTACATTAAAACATACACACAAAAGCGTACGATGTATTAAAGTGTGTTAACTAGGAGGCTCCAGAGAAACAAGCACCAATAGGAAAGATAGGTAGGTACGTAGAAAGAGTTGTATGTGTGATTTTATATATATGTGTGTGTGTGTGTATGCACACACGTATGTAAGTAATTGACTCAGTGATTGAGGTCGAAAAAGCACATGATCTGCCATCTGCAGGCTGGGACCTGGGAAATGTCAGTGACATTGTTACCGTCCGAGTTTGCAGGTCTGAGAACCAGGAAAATTGACAGGACAAGGGCAGGAGGAGATGAGTGTCCTAGTTCACCATGTAGGCAGAGAGAGCAAATTCTCCTTTCCTCCACCTTTTTGTTCTCTGCAGGTCCTGAACGGATTGGGTGAGACCCCTCACCCCCATTAGAAAGAGCAACCTGCGTTGTTCACTACAGATTCAGTGCTAATCTCATTCATTCTGAAACATTCTCACACTCATATCCAGAATTAAAGTAAGCTAACCAAGTATCTGGGGACTTGGGACCCAACCAAGTTGACCTATAAAATAGTTGAGCACTTTATGAGCCTGGCACTACCTGATCAGTAAACATGGACCATTTTATGTAATTTTAAGAACTATACTACCAATTATTATTATTTTTTTTAAATAATTATTTACTTATGCATACAGAATTGAGTATAGGCCAAAGGTGCAGGAGTGGTGAGAGGCTTCACTAGAGACAGAGTGGGGGGCAGAACAGGCAGATTGACAAAGTACACTGCTGAGGGGAGCAGCGGGCGGGTCAGGAGAGGTCTGCCGCGCCATGTGGTCACCTCTGGGGCAGGTGGGGATCGAACTCGTGCTGAAGTGGCTTTAGCTTCTTCGTGCTGTGCTTTAACCCACGCGCCACCAGGGAGGGCCCACCAATTATTATTATTAATCCTACCTTAAGACAGTAAACCAGGGTGAAGAGGTACCTTGGTTTAAGTACCTTGTTTAAGCATATGTGGCTTAGGAAACAGAAACACTGGAGATCACACCATTGCAGCTCGATCCAGAACCCAAGCTTTGAATCCCTATGCTGATCATATTGAGCTCCTAACAGCGATGCTATCCAGAGGGGCATATCCCTCTGGACTTGTGGGAGAAAGCAAGCAGGCAGTAGTCAAATACAGCTCTACAATGCCTCTAATGTCTTCACAGAACAGAATACATTGGTACATTATTTGTGCTGTTAAAATTAATTTTAAAATATATGTTAACTGTGTACAGACATCTATGAAATGATCTAACATATAAAATTATTTTTCAGAACATAATGCTTAATTCCACAAGGAAGCAGACAGTGCCTCGTAAATCTCTAGTGGTGGGCTAGGCCCAGTTTGGTGGGAAGGGGTGTTTGGAAGTCTTTCCTCAGGAAATGCCTTTGAACTGAGTTATGGGTGATACATGTGAGTTAGTCAGTGAGGTTGAGAGGCTGGGTGTGGGGTGTGGCGGGGGACTTCCTGGCAAAGGAAATAGCCTGAGCAAAGGGAGTACCTCAAATTACAGGAGCTGAGAAGAGACAAGTGTGTTGAACCTTAGAGCAGAGGGAGCGTCACATGACACGAGGTGGTGAGGTGGGTAGTGGTCTGACCTCACGGACACTTCCAAGCTGAGGAAAGGACCGGGAGTTTAATTCTAAGAGAGTGCGTGCTGCTGAGTGAGATGAAAACTGGAAACTCTGATTAGCACCATGGAAATCTGGGAGTCACCACAGCAAGCCTTTTATGGCAGGAGAGAAAATGCTAAGAAAGAGATCGAAAGTGGACAACTCTCAAGACACGTGGATCTGGAGGGACATAAGACTCATGGGGAGGCACCTGGAAAGACAGGGTGGGTTTGATGCTTGCTGTTGTTATTTTTATGATGGGCGAGTCTTCCTCATGATAACCACAGGGTGCTGATCCGTAGCATTGTTTATTAAAACAACAACAAGAAAACCTAAAGTGTAGCAAGAAGTCAATTGATCAAATCCCAGGATGTCCAAATGAAGGCCTGGAATTCAGCACTTAAAAAAACATGTTGTAGAATATCTGACGTCATGGGAAAATGCCTACAAAGACTAAGTTTAAAAAAGCAAGTTATAAAATAATAAGTATGTTACAACCTCACATTGATAGCACAAGTTAAGCACATATATATGGCAGATGTCTCCGTCTCTTCCTCTCTCTGCCTCTCTGTCTGGTGGTGGTGGTGAGAAAGAGGGACCTTTTGACATCATAGGGCATAATAAAAATTATGCCAAAGGAAAGGATCCACGTTATCAAAAGAGGTTTATTTGTGCTGTGGATGCTCCATGTGGGTCCAGGATGTTGGGGGAGGGCAGAAGGATAAGAAGGAAAGCAGGAAATGTGTGTGGGGGAGACTGTTCGGCCCCAATCTAAGCTAACAGTTTACCAAGCTGACAAAAATGTATTGCTTGTTCTTTAAGTTTTAGAGAATTTGTGATACATTATAAGAAAGATAACGGTGGGCGAGGGGGGTTGATAATGAAAGAAGGTGTAACCACCCCATAGTTGAGCAAGAGGCTGATTTATCACTTACTAAAGCAGGGAGAGCTGTACTTGCAAGGCACAGCCCTCGGCAAGGCAGAAAGTTCATCTCACATCGGCTTTGAGAAACATGGAGTTCAGGGATGGGTCAGCTCTCAGCGTGTTTAGGAATTGGTTGACCTTTGGCTCTAGAAGCAGGGTCACAGGACGGCTGCTGACCAGTTATCCAGAAGAGTGGGTTCTGATGACTGGTTACTAAAGCAAGTGGTCACAGAAGCCGGGTTTACAACTGGTCCTAAGAATTACTTGTCACAGACATACAACAACTGTCTTCTCCTCAGAGGATGGGGGCAGCGTGGGAGCCTTCCCGCAGCTACAGTGAAGTGTCTGGGTCCAAGAGCCAGTGTGCAGACTGCTGCTGGAGCTAATCTGGACTGGCTAAGGCAAGCTCCCAAAAGCACAGTTGGGGCACAGGGGAGAAAACCCCCTCCTCTCTGGTTCTTCTCAGGTTGGTGGAGTAGTCAAAACAGCATCAGAAAGATGGGCAGAGGAGAAAACTCTGTGTAATGGTGTGACATGGGAGAGTGGGATGACCCTGTAGGAACTTCTTTCAGGAAGAGAGAAAGAGGTTTCAGTCCTAAACCAAGGGACAAGGTAAGGCCCAGGGAGGACGGAGGAGGGGGACTTCACCTGACAAAGAGGTGATTCGCCTTTATTCTAAAAATAAAGCTGAGTTTCTCAGATGGAGAGAACATGTTTACAGATAACACTACACCTGGATGATACGCCCCAAACTACATTTTTCTGGATCATTAAAAAGCAATCATTTCTTTGATTAAAGAAAGAGCAAAGGAGTAGGTGAAAGGCAAGCACTTCTCTTTGAGTCTCCAGGGTCTTCATTGTTCTCAGCGCTGAACAATCTGCATGCCAGAGTGGAACATCTTGAGGATGTTGGGGATGGTTTGACCTGAGCACTTTCAGCACCCAGAGTCTCCTGGCTTTGGATGCAGGACTTGGTTCTGCTCCCCTTTGGTCTCCCAGGTCTGAGGAGAAGTTATATTTCCAGTTGATGTGGGAGGACATTTCTGGAAGCCTCCTCCCTAGCCAGGTTCTGATGGGCCCCCCTCTCTCTGGCGTAATGTCCTTCATGACCCCATAAACCTGGCTCAAGGTCCACAAATGACTTTGAGTCTGCAAGGCTTCAGCTCCTGCTTGCTGTGAGGCAGCCAGCTGTGGACAGCTGTCAGCCCCCTGACCCTCTAGAGACGCTGGGGCTGAAATTCCTTGGGCAGATTTCTCACCCTCTCAGGACTTTCTTCCAGCTTGTCTGGCAAGTGAGAAAACTTCAGAGGCTTCAGAAGAGGGTTGTGGCATAAACAGCTTTGAAAGGGATCAAGAACTCAAGAAGGGAAGGATATCACCATTACAGTCTGAACCTCAGACCCTCACTTCGCGGCAGGCAGTCACACGTCTACCAGCCAGCACTGTCAGCTTGGGCTGTGAGAGGAGAAGCCCCTCCTTACAGTGTTGCCCACCCGGTAACTCAGGAGTGGCCCAGGGTGATGGCTGGTGGAGAGAGAGGAGAGAGAAGGAGAAAGGCAAGATTTAGAGCATGGGTGTCTGTGGTGGAGGAGCAGTGGGAGTCTCTCCTACTCTGAGTGGGTTGGAGGGCAGAGATGGGTTTTCAGAGCTCCTCACAGAGATCAGCATGGCGGCTGGTGCCTCCTGTCACTCAGGTAACACCCTCTCAGGATGAGAACAGGGACCGGGTCCAACTCGGTGGGGAAGCCCTCAACCTCCTCCTGGCCTGATTGCCCTGCCCGATGGCTTCCATGGTAACAGAGTTAGCACAGGGACTAGAAACACACCATTTTTTGGCCTGGAGCCTCAGGGCCTCAGAGGTGGGGTCCACAGACCGCTAGCTAGCAGGGGCCCTGCAGCTGCCTCTGTGGCAGCCAGTTTTGGGGGCGGAGTGCTCCCTTTCCCTCAGGAAAGGGAAGGGTCAGCTTTCTCTAGGAAAACAGCTGCTGGGCTCTAAAGCTGACAGACAGCCTTCTTTCCACACCAAGTCTCTGTCCTGTCACCGCCCTGTCTGGAGACTTGATTTCCCACCAGAGTTTATAGAGAGGCCTCTTCTCTTGAACCACCAGACCCACCTCACAGATGTCTGGCCTGCTTCTCCGGCTTGGAGCAAACACAATTCTCCTCCCCTTTCTTCTGTTCTCCATCCTGAGGAGGAGATGATGTGGTGAGGGGTAGAGAGAAAGGCTGTGGAGACTGAGCTGGATTCAGGTCCCTTTGGGTTATTTATTGGTAAATGTTTGAATTCTGGCTCACTTAACTTTTTTTTTTTTTTAAAGATTTATTTATTTGTGCATACAGAACTGGGGTACAGGCCAGAGGATCAGAGGCGGTGAGAGGCTTCACCAGAGACAGAGTGGGGAGCAGAACAGGCAGATCGACGAAGTACACTGCTGAGGGGAGCAGCGGGCGGGTCAGGAGAGGTCTGCCACGCCATGTGGTCACCTCCGGGGCAGGCGGGAATCGAACTCATGCGGAAGCGGCTTTAGATTCTCCGTGCTGTGCTTTAACCCGCTGCGCCACCAGCGAGGGCCCATCACTTAACTTTTATGGTTTGAGACAGGCCTGGGCCTCAGCTTCTTCATTCGTAAAAGGAGGAGGTGGAATGAATTATTTGTCAATTTTCTTTCAGTCTTGGAATTCCAACATCTTGTCATTCTTCTGCTTAAAAAATGTTAGGGTTTCCTACTGCCTAACAGAACCTTAATTCTCTAGGAGCATCTGGCTCTAGCCCTTCTTCCAGACTTATTTGCCAGATTCTGCTTTTGAATCTCTTGAAAATCTGCCTACAGCTATAGGTTTTCCTCCTGTGTCTCTGCTTAGTGCGCTGCCTCGGCCTGGACCACCTTCCCAGCCCTGTCCTCACTACCAGTCCTGTCCACTCCTCAAGTCACAGCTCAAATGCCTCTGGCTTTGAAAAGCCGGCCCTGATTTTCGCCATATGTAAGTCATCTCAGCCATCTCAGGTTTCCTTCATCTTAAGTTAAAGCACTTCATCTGCTTTAACTTAAGCTACTGGCCTTCTTTCCTTCTATTACAATCACCTGTGCCTATCTGGTTCTTTTGACAAACTTTTAAAAAGGCAGGGCTGGTCTCTTTCTGACCCTAGCTAATCCCAGTATCCACTGGGCTGCATCTCTGTTTCATGTCTCATCTAGTGAGCCTCTCGAAGAAAGCCAGGCCTTCAGCATCAGGGAAACGTGGCAGCCCTTCCCCCCAAAGCCACTCCTTCACCCCCAATTTAACCTAAATCATCAGAAGCTCCACAGCAAGCGCCCTCTTTTGCCATAACCCTAAGGTCTGTTCCCCTCTTCCTATTTGTCTTCTCTCTTAGTTCTTAGGTAGATCAGCTTAGCCTCTCCAGCCAGGATCTCACTCCTTATTCTCCTTATATCTTGCAGTTTCTTAAGTAAGTGGAGGAAACTATTAAGAGACAGGAAAAGAAGAATCAACATAGTTCATCTCAAAGCAATGAGGAGGGGAAGGAATTGGCTTGTTTGGACCGCCTCTCTTTGCTCTATAAGCAAATCACGTATGTAGATCAAGAATTTAATAAGAAAATATCTTATTGCCAAAATGTGATTTTGGCATACTAGAGATGGCCTTGAATTTCTCCTGTCAAGAGGTGAGAACTCTGTTCCCTCCCTTTGAAGCTGCATTGACCCAGCTCTGCTTTCACCAGCACAGCATGGCAGAAGAGACCCTAACATGGTCTTAACTTCATATGCTGATACATCGTGCTCAGGTATCTCCCACAAATGCCTAGTCCTAGTAGACTCATGTTCATGAGTGAGCCCATGGGTAACCAGCCCACATGCATAATGAAGACCAAGCTATCTATGTCTCTCCATCGCCATCATTTCTTCCTAGGCCAAGCCATTGTAATTTGTTGCCTAGATGTTCTACAGCTTTCCCAGTGGCCTTTGTACCCCCAGTCTTGTCCCCCTGGAATCCATTCTCCACGCAAAAGGCAGGGTAATCATTCAAAAATGTATAGAGTGTTGTTTCATTCCAGCCTGGACCACCTGTGTGAAACCTCCAAAGATTTCCTTCCCTATTGTACAAAGCTCAAGCCTTTACCTGATGTTGCCAAGCTCTTCATGATCTGGACCCTCCCTACCCCTAACCCCACTTCTGCCCTTTCCTCCCTTGCTCACCATGCTCCTTCCAACTGGAATTTCTTGTTGGCTCTTGCATCAGCACTGCCCTGTTCGGAGTGCTCTTCCCATGACCAACTTCTTGTCCTTCAAACTCCACCATAAATATCACCTCCACAAAGAGGCCTTCCAAGACCTCCTAGCCTAGAGTACCTCCCTTCCAACACTCTTACCAATGTATTATAGTACATGTATTATCATTATAGCTCATGATTCTGTGAGTCAGGAAATCAACCTGAGTGAGATGGGAGCCATTCTTCTCTGCTCCTCCGGGTCTGGGGCCTCTGATGAGGTCGCTGCCATGGCACAGGGCTGGAACAACTAGAGGCTGGCTGAGCATCTTTCCTCCCTCTCTCTCTAAGCATGTGCGTGTGTGTACATACATACATATATGTATATGCACATACCTTGGGCTTCCTTCCAATATGGTAACCTCATACTAGTTGGATGTCTTACCTGGTAGCTCTGGGCTCCAAAGGCCCAAGGCAGAAGCTGCCAATCCTCTTGAAAGAACTTGGAGCCATGTTAGGGTCTCTTCTGCCATGCTGTGCTGGTGAAAGCAGAGCTGGGTCAACACAGCTTCAAAGGGAGGGAACAGAGTTCTCACCTCTTGAGAGGAGAAATTCAAGGCCATCTCTAATATGCCAAAATCACATTTTGGCAATAAGATATTTTCTTATTAAATTCTTGGTCTACATACGTGATTTGCTTATTGAGCAAAGAGAGGCGGTCCAAACAAGCCAATTCCTTCCCCTCCTCATTGCTTTGAGGTGAACTATGTTGATTCTTCTTTTCCTGTCTCTTAATAGCATCTTGGGCAGAACTGCTAATGTTCTTGTCATTTTAATTTATTAAAGATCCAGCCCTATCTATGCCAGTCCATCTAATTTAGGACTAACCTCTTTTCCTCCAGGAGGCAGGACCGGGATTTGGCCCAAGGAGGTGGGGAGGGGCCATGTACTGCTCTGCATGCCTCCCCCTCCTCCCCGCTCCAGTCACTTCTCTTTCACATGGAGTCACAAAGCAGAAACAGAGCAATAGCCCCTCTTCCCTGTGGCCATTTCTCCTCTGTAATGAATGCACCCACAGGATGTGCATCTGGATGCCAACACTCCTGTGGGCCCCCTGGAGTGCCACCTGGAGCACTGCTCCCTGAAGTGCTTCTTCTGACACCCCCACTTAGCTATTGTGCCAGCCCTACAACTGTAGCCTAGTCTGTGGGGTTCCTCCTTCTTGAGAGGCTCATGGCCTCGCAGAGGATCATGCCACCATGTCATCTGATGCATGAGGAGCTCCTGCCCATGCCCCCAAGTGTCCCCTCTCTGACCCTGAGCCCCACTCTCTGGCCTACCTTTCCCATCAATGGCGCATGGGCTAATTTGAATGGCGACCCCTGCTTGGGGACGGGGCCAGCACCTAGGTCCCAGGGCCCTTGCCCTCTCTGGTCTTCCCTTGCGGTGCCTGAGGAGTGGAGTGCTGAGTGATGTTTGGGCCTAGCAGAATCACTTCAGCTGTCTCTTAATAAATCCTGTAGGCAGATGTGTCTAGTCTCAAACTGTTTCTTCTTTGTTTTAGAGTGTGGGGTACTCAAGATCCTTTTGTCCTCAGTTCTGGGTCCAGTCACCAATGTGAGCCACAATGAAGCCCCCCTCATATCCTGTGATAAGTGATTGTGGTCTATGTACCCACTCAAATATAAGACTGCGGTTTTTACGTGGTTTATTTGCCATGGAATCTAGAACAGGGGTAGGTGTACAGGTGGTGCCCCATAATAAATAAAGAGCAAAGGAAAAGGACCTGAAATGCTCTGAAAGGACTTCCCACATGTCAAGTGAGCTAATTAACAGTCTCTTTCCTCTCATTCCTGCTGAGAGGCTTCTGACCCTGAATGCAGATTTTTGCGTCTGGCCTCCAGGAGCTCCCCTAACCTCTGTCTGGCTCACTGCAGAGGGCGCTGGCCTTGGTGGGGAGGCTGGGCTCCCTGTGGAGCTGACTTTTGGAGATGCTACAGGGGCTGGCTGGGGCAGGCCTGGAGCTGAGCTAGAGACCTGGCCAAGGAGCAAGATTGCTCTGCTCAGTTCTCAGTCCATCAAAGGCAACGGCTCAGAAGGGCTGTAGCCCTTGAGAGTGGAGAAGCAGGAGAGAAAGTGTGTTTCTTCTGCAAAGCAGGTCCCCTGGGTCTGGCCCACACCCCCTCTGTGATCACCAGCCAGAAGCACATTCTGACCAGAGCGTCTGCCGGGAGGGCCCAGGCCTGGTGAACAGACCGCCAAGGGCAGCTGCCTCCACAGGAGCGCTCCACCCCACCCCACGGGACATCCATGGCTTCCCTCCAAAGCCCCAGGCGGGCCCTGCCTCCAGGTTCCCGTGCGTCTGTCCTGAGAAGCCTCAAATGAGAGAGAATGGGGAACTCTTCTGCACAACCACAGGACACACACACACAGCCTGCACAGAACACACACACACAGGCACAAGACACACACACATACACAGACACAGGACACACACACACACAAACCCTCCACAGAACACAAACACACAACACACATGGCACAGGACACACACACACACCCCTTGTGGGTCAAAGGCAGATCGGAGTCTGATATAGTAAATGGATGGGACTGAAAGAAGAAAAAAGATTTTTTTCCCCCTTTCAAGGGTTCAGGAGGAGAGCAGTGAATGATGGGGCTCAGCTCAAGCCCTGGGGCTAGGGAGGAGCACCTCAGAACCCCACTCACTGGGGTGCGGAGGGCTGGGCCCTGAGCTGGAGGTGGGCAGGGGAGGGGGGAGAGGAAGGCAGCTGCTCTTAAATGTGAGGGTATTGGGGGGTGGCTGGCCCAGCACCCCCCAGCTTAAAGACGCATCTTGAGAGCTCTTCACCAGGGGATCTATGGGGCCCAGTGCGCCCTTGTGAAGCAGCTGGGAAGATGCTCCAGGCTGCAGCCAGAACAGGCGGGAGCCACCCTAGGGCGCCAGTGATTCCCTCTTGCTGTCCTGTTTCCTGTATTTCCTGCTGTGCCCGTGGTGGCGCCAGACACACCCCCTGGAGAAGCAGTTTCCAGACTAGAATACTTTATTCAAGAGAAACTGGCTTGGCAGTCAGACAGCCATGGGGGGTGGGCAGTTTGTTCCGCGTCCAGCTTGGGGCCCGCTCTTTGCCTGTGTCCCTGAGGGGGCATGATGGTGGTGCCGTGGCCAGAAAGAACAATGTCCCAGCACAAGCAGTGGCAAGATGTGAGGAGAGACCAGAGGGGATGAGGGGTGGTAGAGGCCCCCAGGCAACGACTGTTCTCCAGAGCTGAACATTCTGGTCTCAGGGCGCAGGGCAGCCAAGAGGGGGAGGTGGACAGACCTTCCAGCCCACCTGTTCCCCGCCCAGCCGGACTCCCACAGCCAGGGCTGCTGGAGGGCAGAGCCCCAGCCAGCAACGCGAGTTGGGTCCCCCTCTCCTTCTCTCTCTGGCTCTCTGGAGACCTGTGGGGTTTCTGGGGCCTGGCCTGCCCGTCACAAAGCCACAGGGCCTACTTCTTCCCCAGCTGAAGCGCACGCGGTATGTGGCTGCCTTCTTTCTTTCTCTCACGTTCTGTTTAAGGCACAGAATTCCTGAGGGTCCTATGCCTCCCTGCCCCTCAGCTTGGAGGGAGCGAGTCATTCAGCAGGGATACAATTGGCTAATAAATAGAGGACAGGTGCCCGCAGGGAGGTAACTGAGAGTGTGACGGTAATAAATACACGAGCCGGGTGTGGGGTCTCTCCTCCGTGGGGCTGGTTACCTCCGGGGAACAGTGTCACCGCACCTGCCAGAGACCAAGCACAGAGAAGGGGTATCAGTCTATGTCGGAGGGGGAGCCCTGCAGAACAGACCCTAGGAAGCCCAGGCAGGGCACGGGAAGATGGCAGCACCCAGCCTTCTCCTTGCACTGAAGCCAACATGAAGCCGGGAGAGCGCTCACCTGGGCCTAGCCCTACCTACGCACCAGTTCACCTTAGAATACCGGTGGGGGAAAGCACTGTTTTTACCATCCTTATACAAATGAGCAAAGGCTCAGAGAGGTTAAGAAACAGCCCAAGGTCACACATCTAGTCTGGTACAGAGCCAGTCTCGAGCCCTGTCTGCCTCCCTGCAGACATGGTCTGGCACCTGCGATCTGGGCCGCAGTCTGCCAAAGGGCCACAGGTACAGGAAGGTGTATGTGAGTATTGATGGCTATAAGTAACCTGTTTTCAGGCCCTCATGGGCTCCCCCAAGACTATCTGTATGAGAATGCTGCTTTCCACTAGCTTGCTCCACTTTAGCTCATTTCAAATCCCACGACAGCCTTTCCTCCTAGTAACAGCATGGGGTGGTTGGCTGGACACTGACTAAAGAGCAATTCAAAATATTGGGATAGACACCGAGAAAGGAAATAGGCAGATGACTGGGCAACCGAGACTTCTGCAAGTCAGGTGGTTTCCAAGTCTCCGTTTTCAACAAAATTGAAGTGCTTGGCCCAACTGTCAGTTGATGTCATCAGAAGTGTTTTTTGTTTCCAGATCACCTTGTGGGTTTTCTGGGACAAATAACTTGGAAGAAGTTCAAATGACGGAGGAGGAACATTCACCCCATTTAGTTATCTATGGGCCATGGTTTTCCAGCCTTCTAACCTATACAAGTAGGTAAACAGAAGTGGAATTCGTGCCGAGTTCCATCTTAGTGCTGGCAGGAGAGAACAGTCACAAACAGGTTCGTGACTGATTGTAGCGGTAGCCATGCAGCTCGTTGGCTGAGCGCACTTTATCCTGTCTCGCATTGATCCAAACGTGACCTACTCGCGCTGTTTGACTACTACTCTCATTACTGTGATGATTCACTTCAGGAGAAAAATTCAATTCCTAATTTCATACTTATAGGACATTTAAAATAATCCAGATTCATGGTTGTGGCTAGTAAAGATGTCAAGGCAGGCCCTCCCTGGTGGCGCAGCGGGTTAAAGCACAGCACTGAGAAGCTAAAGCCACTTCCGCATGAGTTCGATTCCCGCCTGCCCCGGAGGTGACCACATGGCGTGGCAGACCTCTCCTGACCCGCCTGCTGCTCCCCTCAGCAGTGTACTTCGTAGATCTGCCTGTTCTGCTCCCCACTCTGTCTCTGGTGAAGCCTCTCACCACCCCTAAGCCTCTGGCCTGTACCCCAGTTCTGTATGTACAAATAAATCTTTAAAAAAAAAAATGACAAGGCAACAAATAAAGGAATTTTGGACATTCAATGTGCTACACTAGACTGAAATTCTTGGGGAAATGAACTAGAGACACAAGTTCAAGGAAAAAAGAAGCAATGTAAATATGCACCTATTAGCAGAAGGCATTTGTGTATTCTTTTTGCTGCTGTTCTTCAGTTTTTAAAAAGTGGATGGTGGCCACACTGGAGAGCTCTATCATGGCTTTATGTTAAAACATTAATATTTAAAACACACCAGAAATTCGATATTTCAGCAACTTTCAATTATGATGAAAAAAATTCAACATCAACTTAAAAATGAGCAAGGTGGCCCATGGATGTTTTTAATTCTTTCTGAAGATTCCCAAATGAGGCCACTAACCTGGCAGATAGGACACGGCCCATGGGGGTGTGGGGGGAGCCCCGTGTTGACTACACCGCCATTGCCACCCCGTCACTGCTTGGGCCCTGGGTGAGGAGAGGGTCCGTGTGCCTAGGCCTCCCGGTGACCAGTTTCCCCAGAACCCCATGCCTTAGAGGAGCCAGGTGGGGGTCTCTGCTCATGGAGGGGCCAGCTAATGGCCACCGACCTGGGTCAGCTCAGCCTGAAATGGCTTCCTGGACACTTGGGCCATGAAGGGGGACCCTGGTGTGGCTGCTCAACTGTGCACGTGAAATAGTTTGCTTTTACAGTTTACTCACATTGGGCTTTCCCTTCTCTAGTACTCTCCCCCCATACTCAGGCCTCATGAATTCCAAGCACCCCCAAGAAGGGCAGGGAGAAGAGCGAAGGAGGAGGAAGCAAGTGGACCCCAAGACCCCCTGGGAGGACAGGGACTGGAATGCTGGCCTAAGAGCCAGCGGGGGTTGCCTTCCTAGACTTTTCATCACCAACTGGAAACGCTGCAAGAGCAGAGAGCTTGTGGGCTTGTGGGCTTGGTCAGCGAGTCCTGGCCCACAGTAAGTGCTTGGTAAGTCTGCACAAAGGCTGAGCTCAGTGGGCCACCTCACTTCTCATTCTGCACAGAGTTGACCTGACTTGTGGAGAAGGCCGCTAGAGGCTCAGGGCTGAGACGGTCTCCTGGGCCTAGGGGCCCTAGGGGCGCTCTCTATACTGCACCCCAGGGCTTCCTTGCTGGCCTTGCTTCCCCTTCCCCACCGCTGACCCTGTTGGCAGGTCTGGCACGCCCCTCTGGCCCAGCCTCCTTGCCATCCCTGGCCCCACCCCGTGCACTCACAGGTGGCAGTCTGTGGGTCTCTGCTTCTCTCTCTTCCTCTTCCCCCTGCCCTTGGGTCTCCTCCTGCAATAAGCCAAAAGCGTCAGGACCAAGCAGCTGGGGGCCCTCACGCTAGGACAGGGGGCAGGCCCAAGAATTGCCTGGAGCCCCAGCCAGGCCACTTACCTTTCTGGCTTCATCTTCTCCCGTAGAGGCCTGGAGAAAACAGAGAGAGGGGCAGAGGAAATGAGGAAAGAGGAAAAGAGGGGCTCCCGCTACCCTCCATCTCCCCTCCCCGGTACAAGGTCTTACAGCTGGTGCTGGCGCCACTAGAGGGCAGCATGGAGCTAGCGAGGGAGAGAGGGCCAGCCCTCCCTGGCCTGAGCTTCCCCTCTCCCGGCCCTGGTGACCCCTCTAAGGGAGGCGCACATCCCCTCTTGGAACACCCCTTCATACCCTTCTGCATGCCTCAGCCTCTCGGCATCAAACCTGGGGTCTGCTTTTCTCCTTTCACGGCCATCCTCTGCCTGCCCTTCCTGCCAGGCTGCACCCAGGGAGTTTCCCCCAGGATGGAGAGTGAGGGGCAAAGCCTGAGGAGGCTGGCGGCCAGCTAAAGCTGCCTGTCAGGACACAGCTGTCACCCTGCTGTGAGGATATGTAGAGCTGCAGGATGGCAGGGGGGCGGGGTGGGCATTAGAGGGGAGCACAAGCCCCCCCCCACTCCAGGCATGCCCTGGCTCTGTCTCTGGGGCTGTGGCTGTGATCCCAGAGTGAGAAGAAAGGTGTCCCTGTTGCCCGGCCAGTTGGAAGGGGACAGAACCTCTGTCTTCCCTGGGAACAGTATGGTAACAGTTGACTTTGGGGCCAGAGAATGCTGCTCTAGGTGGGTTGTCTCCCCAGGAGTCAGGGCAGAGTACCAAGGCCCCTTGGGACTGTCTGTCATGTCTCTTCCAACTCGGGCAATTCGAGGACACTCGCGGATGCTCAGTCTGCTTGTCCCACTGGAGTGTCTGTGAGGGCAAAGGTGATGTGAAAGGTGAAAGGTCACTGTCTGGCCATGTGCTGGGGGTGGGAGGACATTCATTACTAAGCTATTGTTATAGGTCTAAGCCCTGGGAGAGAGGGGAGGGAGCAGAGAGGAGGGAGCCCAGAGCCCCAAAAGGACAGCCAGAGCCCTGGACACCCGCAGGGCAAAGCCAGGCAACACTGGGGCTCCCAGACAGTGTGGAGCTGGTCATGAAAGGTGGCATGGACAAGTTTAAGGGTTAGAAGACCTGTGACAAGTCATGTCATTGAACCAAGCCTCAGTTTGCCCATCTCTAAAGAGGGGGCGATGACAGAACATACCACTTAGGGTGGTGATGAGAACAGGGGTGTTGGGTGTCTAGCTCACCACTGTGTCCCAAGCGGCACTGCCTGGCATGCAGCAGGTGCTCGACTAATGGTTGTTGAATGAATGAGAAGACACATTTAAGGGCCTAGCATGGGGCTAGGCAGAGTGCATGCACAGTAAATGGTCATCTTTCCCCCTCTCCTGGCTCCACGACAGGGCTTGGGGCCTCCAGTCTAGGGCTTTCCTCATGGCCCAGGCGAGCTCTTCCTGGAGTCTGGCTGGCAGTGCCAGGCCTGCTCTCCTGGTAACCCTTGTGCAGAGGGTCCAAATGGGCTGCACTGCTGGTGAGGTCAGAGGCGCTGCGGGGTAGGGTGTGACTTTAAAGAAACCTCCCTGCACCCTCGCACCTCTGCCTCTGCCCCCCCCTCTCCGAGAGGGGATCCCCCCCACCCCCGACTGCTGCTGGCATCTGGGAGGGATGCAGGCTTCTTCCACCCATGATGTCTCAGCGGCTGTGCTCCAGGCACTGGCACCACCTCCCCAGGCAAAACTGATGGGTGCTACTCCCTTGGTCCCCAACTTCTCTGGTGTCCCTCAGTCAGGAAGGAAGGACAGCCTGCAGCAAGGACAGGATGAGCAGCCGCTTGCACTTGAGCAGCAGCTTGAACTCGGGTGCCAGGTGCACAGCCTGCCTGCCTCGCCCCAGGACCTACCTGCACTGGCAGCGCACGTGCTGAGAGAACGTCAGCTCCACGTAGGAGGGCGGGTCCCCAGAGCGGATCTTCAGGAGCTGCGGAGAGGTTGGACAGCTGGATCAGTGCTTGAGCGGCCAACATTCCTCTACTCTCCCCGTGGGGGAAGAGGCGATGTGTGTCTGTGAACTTGCCGGAGCACACCAAGTGCTCCTGGTGCAAACAGGGCTTCTCCATTTCCTTTCCCACCTCGGCCAGCTAGCCTGGGACTTGGGCTAGCGCTAAGCTAGAGTGAGAGAGCAGGCACCAAGCCAGGGGGCAGGCGGGGCGGGCAGGAGGGAGGGCCCTGTACCCGGCTGGTAAGGGATGGGCTCTGTGGTGAGAATTCCAGGCCTGTATGCCGCCTGCCCTCCGCCCTTCTCCAGGTCCTTGCTGGTGGCCAGGGCCGTGGCCGCTTGGCAGGGCAGCCCCAGGGCGGAGAGAGCCACTCCCTACCTGCATGGTGACGTTGGCCGTCTCCACCGGCACACAGTGCAGGTTCTCATCCCCGCAGCAGCCGGTGCAGCGCAGCAGGGAGACGCAGGACGGGCTGAACATGTGCTCCACCTCACTGGGGAACTCGGCCACGATGTCCACCAGCCTCTCCAGGGCCCGGCAGTAGCTGCGGCCCCACACTTCCTGGAAAGGCACCACTAGGGGAGGCACAGACAGCGGGTCAGGCCGGAGGGAGCCGGAGCCCCGGCCCTGGCGCACTGCGGAGCTTTTCGGGGTTCAGGCCGCGCCCGCCCGCTCCAGGAAGACCCCAACCTAGCTGAGCTCCCTCTGTCAAAGCTCCTGATGGGACCCTCTGGGACAGCTCCTCTGCTGAACAACCATCCCAGCGGAGTGTTCTCCCAGGGCCCGTGCTCCCTGCTCTGTTCTTTTAAAAGATTTATTTATTTGTGCATACAGAACTGGGGTACAGGCCAGAGGTGCAGGGGCGGTGAGAGGGTTCAGTAGCAATGGAGTGGGGAGCAAAACAGGCCGACTGATACACTGCAGAGGGGAGCAGCGGGTGGGCCATGTGGGTGAGCTCCGTGTGGGGATCGAGCTGGGGCTGAGGCGGCAGCTTACAGTGCTGCATCCTAACCCGCTGTGGCATGGCACGAGGGAGGGCCCCTTGCTGCTCTGTTCTTACCCTGGCACCGGCCTCTGCCTTGGTGCCCTAGTTGCTATGAGGACCATGCCCTGGCAGCTGCCCAGGCCCTCTGGATCTTCCCTAGGCCTAACCTGGCACTTCCTTCATCTTGGGGAATTTGCAGAAAAAAATCATTTCTGCTGAATGACTTGCAGAATCCCTCGGGGAGGGTTCACCTTCCCTTAGTCCCTATTTCTGGCACCACGCTGGGCTCATTCTTCTGCCTGCAGCCAAGGCTGCAGCCAGCAACATGCCTGCCCCACTCTCGCACCCAGCCTGATGGCATCACCATCATTCCACCTCTGGGCTCTTGCGCTCCTCGGTCTGAGGACTATGCTCCTTCTCCCTTCTCCTCTCTAACCCAACAACGCCTACCACCCATTTCTCAAGTCCCACCTCCCTGCCTCCCCTCTGCAACTTTCCCCTCTGTTCTAGATGAACATATGTTTCTCCTTTGAGCATAACCTGGCTCCGAGGGCTCATCTTATCTCCTTTAAACCAAACTGAGGCCCCGTGGGGGTAGAGACCCAAGTACCCAATAAACACAGGCCAAGTAATTACTGATCAATTAGATCATTGCGGATTTTCAGGGACATCCCTGACCCCCAAACATCTGGGTGATTGTGATAGGGGCCTTTTGGGGGCTGATCTGGCATCTCTCAAAAGATGATGCTTCTTAGAGGGGAGGCGGGGATCCTGGTCCCAGAGGCTCGCAGAAAGTGAGTAGCCAGAGCCAGAAAACCTGATTCTAGTCTTGATTCTATACTGGCTGTGTGACCTTGGGGAGGTCACTTAACTTTCTGGGTATATCCGTTTCCTCAGCTGGGGAGAAAGAGGGCTGGGAGTAGGTGGTTGCTAAGGTCTCTCCTGGCTCTGACATACGGTCTGTGGTTCTGTGCACAAAACCCGGCACAGCCTTGACTGTGGGCTGAGAAACAGCTCAGGCCCTGGGTCATCCTGCCCCACACCTGATGGCTTGCCCTCAGCTAGTGGGTCACCCCCCTGGGGCCCAGAAGCCTCTGCCCTGGAGTAATGTCTCACCTAGCAGCCCCTCACCTCCTTCCAAGCCCCTTCCTAGGAGGTAAAAGGGGACACTGAGCTTACAAGGATGTGAGTCTCAGGGTAATCTGTAGAAAAAATAAACTTCAGCCCTCCAGAGCTCCATGAGAACGACTGCAAGCTGGTGGAAAACACCAAGAGGCCGTGTGTCCACCTGGGCCCCCCTCCGAGGGGGGCCACGGAGGCAGGCAGCTGTGCTTATCGGGGTGTCTGCGGCTCCATTCTGCCCTGTCTGCCTAGGAGGCGCAAGAGCTGGGGTTGGGAGCGGGTCCAGATGCTTCCCCTATTTTACTTCACCAGGACATGGGACCTAAATGAAAAACAGGGCCCTCTCCCCACTGGCAGCCTCAGAGCCCAGGAAGACGCCTTTGCAGCGTGAAGTCGGAGGAAACACATCCCTCTCGTCAGCTCCGTGAGCACATGTTTAGTCTGAAATCTTCATGAGTGCTACAGAGCGCAATGCAGAGTGCTGTGAAACTCTGAACATTTAATCTCTGTCTTGGAAAACATAAATAACAGTGGCGGCAGCGGCAGCCACGAACACACCACCCTGGGCTCCAGTCCCTGCTCCGGGAGCGGCCATGGAGAGGACAGCAAGACAGAGAAGCGCCCCTTGGCCCCCACCCGGGGGGCAGGGTCTGCAGCTGAGCAGCGCTGGCCTGGGGTGGCAACACAAGAGTGGATTTCCTTTCCTCACCCACACCCCACGATGCAGAAGGCATCAGCCTACAGGGCCCAGACTCAGGGCCCTGAAGTCCACGGCTTTCTGGGCCACCACGTGGCCAGGCCACTGGGGGAGGCGAGGAGGTAGGTTAGCCCCGGTTCACCTGGCAGCCGCCAGGAAAAAGGGCAGATGACCCCTGGAGCTCCCTGACAGGGTGTGTGGGAGGAACAAAGCCTGCAGGGTGAGGGGCCAGCGGGGGAAAGGGGCCGGCTCCAGATGTGGGCCCCTCAGGAAAGCCTGGCTACTCCTGCGAGCAGCCAGACCCAGACCCGCTCCAGAGGCAGGGTGGGGTGAGAGGGAATGGAGACTGCGCTGCCTGGGCCAGGTGGCCCCACAAGGGCTGCTCCTGGCCACGAGCGGGGCTCTCAGTTCCCTCGCCAGCCCGGGGGTGAGATTCCTGCTCGCCTACCACCCAAGAAGGGAAATGTTTAATCCTGAGAGTAAGCTCCGGGGGAGGCCCCTCGAGGAGGGGCCAGCGCTGGGCAGAGCTGCTGGCCACCCGCCCGAGCCCAGCAGGTGTGCCTTCCATGGTCACTGGCAGGGCACCCAGCCAGCCTGTCCAAGGGATCCCCCATTCACGCCTGCTCAGCTGAGAGCCTTGGGAGGCCTGGTGCAGTACACCCAGACTCACATAGAATCGAGGGGTGCTGAGGCTTTGGGTGACCCCAAGGGCCTAACACTCAGGCTCTTCATCCATCAGGTAGGGAGAATCCCAATGCTTCGTAATGCAGTCTGTGGTCAGGACAGAATTCTAGTAAACGCCTAACACTGTCACCACGAATAGTGACAGTGAACATCATCATCATGGCTGTCCCTTGCACGGCGGTAGCAGGACCGGGTGGCGTTTTCAGATTTTGGTAACCTGGGGCCCCACCTCACTGTCCTTCCTCGGGCTACAATACAGCCGCCCCGATTGATCAGGCTGACAGATGAGCTGTCCTCATCAATCTGTACTTCCAAGCCTCCTCATCCCCACAGCCCCTGGGAAACATACATTCCTGTGTCTCCTCCATGGAGTCAGAGAACCTTACTTAACATGTAGTTGCGTGCCTCCATTTTACAGATGAGGACACTGAGGCTCTCACGTCTTGGGTAGCTATGGTCTGAACTACATACACTAAAGGCAGCAAAAAAAGGCCATGTGGGCAGTGGGCAGTGTGTCCTCCCCAGGTCCCAGGAAGAATAACATTGCGCCTGTTCCGGAGGGCAAGTGCTGCAGTCACTGGCCAGCTAAGCGCAGGTCTGCTCGCCCACCTCCTCGGTGCCCAGGGAGTCTGGGATTCAGGGCCAGGGAGGCGGCCGGCCGGCCGGCCACCGGAGGGTGTTCTCAGCTCGCAGAGGCTGTTGCTCGAGTGCGTGTGCACGCCCCTACGTGCTCCCTCTCCCACGGCACCGTGCGAAGCCTCGGCTGCGGTGTGTGGCCTCCCTGCACGTCTCGGGAGAGTCAGAGAGGGAGGAGCGAGGAAGGCGGCCTGGCATGGGCCTCCTGCACGTATGTCTCTTTGGCAAACGTCTCTCCCTTTGAAGATTCCCTCTTGATGCAACCCAGGATGGGGAGTAGAGGGCCCGGGAGGGCGCGACTCATGTTCTGTCTGTTTGTAATCAATGGAAAGGCCTGGTCAGATCCCTGCAGCTCTGCCAGGTTTGGGCTGCTGGGAAGGTCCCCTCACCCCTCCCTGATCTTCTCCTCCCTGATCCTGCTTGCCCAATGCTTTCAGCTCCCAGACCCCCAGTCTGGCCCTGGCACTCATTGCCTGCACTGTCCTCCAAGACTCCATCTGCCCCCTTACATCATGCTGGGAAGGGGGCGTGAGCCAACCCGATGAGCCCTCGCTATTCTGGCCCAGCTCCTGCTCTGAGTGCTGGGTGACCCTGCCCCAGGAATACACCTCTCTAGGCGTGAGTCACAGTGGGGGGATCTCTCAGGCCCTGCCGACTTCATCAACCAGGAGGTCAGCCAGCTAAAGGCTCTCTCCCAACGTATCACCCTGAGCCCACTTTTCATGTCAACCCCTTCCGGTCCTCTGCAGAGGTGGGAGGAGAGCGGGCGAGCACGTGCACACTCAGCCCAGCTGGCTTACCTTCCAACTCTGATGAGCCGTTCCCAGCAGCCAAGGCCCACTGCTGTGGACAGAAAAGTACAGAGATGAGAGGGACCACCCTGGGCCTTTGCGCTCGGGGAGCCCAGTGTTGGCAAGAGCAGCAGCCCCTCTGAGCCCCTTCCCACCTGCTGCACACACTCTGCCTTGTCTCAGAGCTGCCTCCTTCCAGGTGCAAACTAACTGGACCCAGGGTGGGTCCAGCCCCTCTCGCCGGCCTCAGTTTCCTCATTTGGAAAGGGTGGGAGGCTCGAGGCTCTTGGAGATCCTTGACATTCTCTGTCTCAAAGAGCCTGTGATCCTGTGGGGTCTCCCTTCAGCCCAGCCCCCAGGCTGTCTGTCCCTGTGAGTCCTGGACAGCCCGCGTTGGCTGGGTGCCAGACCCAGGGGGAGGTGATCAGCTGGTGGGAGCTGAGGGGCTGCAGCGGGTGGGGTGGCGCCATGAGCTGGTACTTCGGGTAACATTACACCTCTGGCCAGCCCTGAAGCAGGAGGACAGTGGGTGGTGGAGCTCTTCAGCCAGAGAAGCTACCCAGCCGGCTCACGCTTGGGCTGGGGCTGGGGACTCCTGAGGCTGCAGGACAGCCCAGTGAGAAGGGAACTCACTGGCTTTGTCAGGATTTCACTGCCCATGCTGGCTCTGGGCCAGACTCACCCAGCTCCTGGGAAAAAAGGCTCCGTTCACTTCCCCAGGCCCTGCACTCAGGAGTTCTGGCTGCCCACCCAGGAAAGAGCCCCTCATCTTGCTCCCAGCCCACCCAGGAGTCAAGTCATGGGCTCAGCCTGGCGCACTGGTGGGGGCGGGGCCCAGCCTCCCCACCAATGACCTCTTCAGCTGGCTTCTCCTCCACCAGGCCAGGTCAGAGGTCCTGAGGGTGCCTGCCTGGTCACGGGCCTCGACCCTGATCACAAGGCCAGGGACCGGTCTGGGATTAGTGCAGAGATGCTTTTAGCAAAGCCACCAGGGCTCCAGAGGCCAGACAGGAAACCTCCCTCCCTTCCCTGTGGCTTCCCTGCCCCCACCAAGACAGACCCTGGGCTGGAGTCTGGGATAACCCAGCGTGAGATCTCTTTCCAGACAACCAGTCGTCCAGCCTGGCTCCTGAACAGCGAGTGGACATCCTGGGAGTGCCGCTCCCACAGTGGGTCTGTGACTTCAGAGCTGCCTACTTTGAGTGCTGAGGCTGGGAAGATAAGGAGACCACACCGGGGTGGTGGGGTGTCTTACCTTGGGGGGAACTGCGGGCAGCGCCAGCCCAGCCAGGAGCTGCAGGAAGCAAGTAAGCAGCCTCATGGCAGGCATCTTCTCAGACGTCCCAAATCAGGGGGCTCGGAGGGAAAACCACCATGCTCACCCCGCTGGGGGAGCCCTGACTCAGGAGGAAAGGAGCTGAATGGGGGCCCAGAGCCCCCCTCACTCCTGCCCCGAAGTCCCCGCCGGCGGTCCAAGCATCCTCTTGAAGCCCTGGGGAGTGTGGAGCCCGCAGGTAAGGCTGTGTCTGGGGAGCCTGATGCCGAGGTGCCGGACGTGGCGGGGCGTTGTGGTGTGGGGCTGGCGGGTCCCTGGGGAGGTTCCGTCGGGCGCCCCTGGCCACCTCAGGTCCTCTCGTGGGGTGAAGATGCAGTTTCCTCCTCGCAGAGCAGCAGCTCTCTGAGCTGATCAAGGGTGCGAGACCCAGTTTCAGCGGCTGGGGCGGGACTGAACGAGGCCCCGCCCACCGCGACGCGCAGGGAGCCCGGCGCGGACCTGGCGCGCTGGACTTCTCCGAGAAAGGGGCGCCTGGGGCCATACCCTTCCGCCCCGCCCGGTGGGCTAGTGAGCTCGGTGCCTGGGGCAACAGCCGACCCAGGCGTCGCCCGGTGCCAGCCAGTGGTGAGGGCTCACAGAGCTGCTCCCACTCGAGGTCAGCCGTCGCGTGGGACCGTCCAGGTGTGGAGCCCAGAGTCTGTGGACGACGAGAGCTGTCTCTGCGGATGCTACAGCCCAGGCGCCCAGGAAAGGTGGTACTCTGGCCCTTAGAGGGCCATCTCTGCCCTCCTTAGCAGTGAAAGGGTTAGAAGTCCCATTTTATAGATGAAGAAATTGAGGTTCGCAGAGTGGTTGTATGTGCTGTACAGGCATAGACGCTCTCAGAATGTATGTGTGTGTCAGTGTGAGTGCGTGTGAGTGTAACTGCCACACAAACCCAAGCCATGGAACTCCAGAACTGCGTCTGCACCATGCACACCCCCTTGACTGGGCACTCAAGCAGCAGAGAACTTTGCTGTGGGCAGCCACCGGCGGGGTGTCCAGAAGGACAACCTCTTGCGGGAAGCAGTTTTCTTAAGCTCCCCTGCGAGGCCAGCACTTAGGTTTTGGAGAGTGGCCTTCACAGCACTTCCTGGCTGCCCCAGGAGGAGAGGGAAAGGCTGCTGTGAAACAGAGGTCTGTCACAGGAGTCTAGCTTCATGGGTTGAGCTGGGGCTGGTGGTTGGCTCTGGGGGAGGAGGGAGGCAGCCCCTAGCCCGCGCATTCCAGCTAGCAGCAGAGAGGGCAGGGCGGCCCTGGCTCTCACCCCAGTGACCTCTGTGTCCGCTGCCTGCCTGCCTGCCTGCCCACCCACGTGGGGCTGCCAGAGGTGCTCCCTTCCTGCCTGGCCAGCCCCAAGCCTGGAGGTCTTAGAGCCAGGGGCCAGTCACTGGCCAGCTAAGGGGGGGCTGCAAAGAACTTTCTGATGAGCTCCAACATGCTAGGGCTTGTAGGGCAGACAGGCTCTTTCTGACTCAGGGTCATGGTGAAGGGTGTCTGGACCTCGCTCTGAGTGTGTATGGGGGTGAGAGCTGTGTATCTAGTTAACATGTGCCGGTGTTTTTGTGTGCCCTTATTTTGGAATGGGATTTGTGTAGTGGGCTTGGATGTGCATTGCACTTACGTGTTTTTAAGCATCTGTGTATCTAATTAACATGTGCCGGTGTTTTTGTGTGCCCTTATTTTGGAATGGGATTTGTGTAATGGGCTTGGTTTGTATTGCAGGTACATGTTTTTAAGTATCTATTTTGCAAATGTTTGTCTATTGCCGAATGCTTTGAACACTTCAGCACTGGGCATGTTTTCCAATAATCATATATATATATAGGATACATATCTTGTGTACGTGCATTTGGTAGTCATTCTTTCATTCCACAGCACAATGTTTGAATTCTCTGATGCTCCGGGCACTGCCTCAGGTGCTGGAAATTCCCCTGCAGACTGACCGTCTACGTGTGGAACAGGTGACTGGGGCTGGCACACTGTCACGGCTCCCCATCTGCAGAGTGAGCTCCATACCCAGTTATTTGTTGTTTGTGATTCCTACAAACACACTTCAGTCTTTGAACTCTGGTTTGTTGGGTTGTGAGGTAAATTAGTGAGGGAAACTAGGGGCAAAACCAGTAAATCTTTGGATTTTCCATGGTTAGATTGACATTTACTTGTGTCATGACTGGCCTAGGGCGGGGTGCTGGAGCGCTCTGCCCTGAATGGTGACTCCCGTCCTAATCAACCAGATGGTCTCAGTTAACTTCCTTTAATTCTTCCACAGAAGTGGGAATAATGACAGTCCTTGCCTCAGAGGCAAGGATTGATAAAGCATCTGGGGTGTGGGAAATGGTAGCTGTTGGGCATGACTTCTAACCTACTTTGGATTCCTACTAACGCTAAGTAATAGTAGCAGAGTCCTATCCATCATGGACACCCTAAGAAAATAAAAATCTTATGCCTCTGCCATTTGCAGAGGAACAAAAGGATGGAGGCTGTGTGCAGGCACACGCATGCATCCTTTCACTGTTACCATCTAGGCCCTGACTAGCATAGAGGTGAAGGAAAAGGTGGAGTCAGTGGTCACCATTTGATATTTAGCTGCTTATCACTGCAGTCATTTATTATGCTGGGAAAAGAACTGTTATTTATTGAACACCTATTATGTGCCAAGCAATGTGACTGGTGCTTGAAACATTTCAATTCATTGAATTCTCAGAACGACCCTACAACCCAGTGAGATGAGTCCCATTTTGAAGATGGGAAAATGGAGGCACAGAAAACTTAAGTTTTTTGCCCCTGGTCATTTAGCTACTGAAGAAGGAACTGAGATGAGGATTAAGCCAAGTCTTTCCAGTGAGCATCCAGATCCAGTGAGCATCTGCCAACCAGATTGCAAGACGGTATAGGTCATGGGTCTTCCCCTTCTTGGAGCAATATGGGTTCTTGCCAGACTCTGAATGGTGTACTTGTGGGAGGGCAAAGCCCTCACACCAGGCCTACAGCTGACCCTGCCACAGGAAGTCAGGCAAAGACAGGGGTACACCAGGGTCTAGGCCTAGAAGCATTGTTGGGGCCATGTCGAGAGTCACCTGAGCAGCCCCCGCCAGGCTGCGCATCCAGCCCTGAGTATCATAACTGCCCCTTTCTCAGCCTGTAAGAGCAAAGAGAGCACTTAGTCGCCCTTAGACCCCTAGCACCTGGTGTGGTGCCTCAGCATATCGTCGAGGCTTACTGCATATTCCTGGCATTGGGCCAGTCCTCCCGGGAAACAAGCACTCCTCTTTCGACAGGGGAAATGTTCTAAATCTACCCATCTTCTACTCCAGTGGCTTTTAGCTTGCAGAGGTAGTCCACTTAGACCCCATGCTCAAGACAACTTGGGTGGGCCTCTCTGGTGGGGCTGAGTGTGGAAGAACAACCTCCCGTTACTGTGTAATCATGCCTTGGTCAGTCACCACAGCCCTGCCAGCCCCCCAGGGGACAAGGTTCACGCCTTGGGCCAGAGACCAGAACCCAGTGGGGGGCCTGGGGTGGAGCTGGGTTGGAAGGGAGACAAGAGGCGTGCTCATGGGTGACCAAGTGGTTCCCAGAGTGGGAAGGAAACAAGATGGCACCCGGCACAAGGGCTGCGAACCAGAGAGGCCAGGCGAGTGGCCCGAGGCCTTGTCCAGGCCTTTGGGGCGACGTGTCGTCACCAAAGGATGGAAACCTGTACTTTGGGAACTTGGCAGCCGGGGCTGGGTTTTTCGTGTTTTCTGTAATTATTTCCCTTTTGTTCTCCCTTAGTATTTAGTAAAGCCTTTTGTGAAAATGCCAGCTGGTCTCAGCTGTGCTAAGAGGAATGACAAAGGAGTACTCTGTGTGTGCTCAGCCTATGCTTTAATGGAGGGACCTGGCTTAGTGGTGGCAGCAAAGTCAAGGACCACAACAGCCCAAGGAGGCCAGTGCCCTGTATCCAGCAGCCTCTCTGAGTTTCCTGGGGGGCCCCTCCAGGCCCCAGTCCGGACATTATTGAAATTAGAGAGGCTGAAGGACTAACAGGTCATGGTTGCTCTGAAGGACGGCTTTTGTTCTAGCCCCAGGAGTGTTCGAAGTTCTTGAGACATCCAGAGCCCTGGCACCTGCAGGGCTGGGGCTGCCCAACCTGGGCAGAGATGGGGGAAGGTGGAGGGGCCAGTCTTCCCAGTTGGAGGCTACTTGGCTAGCTACTGTCCTAGAGTCAGCCTCGTGAGCGGGCACCATAGTTGCTTCCCCTTCTTGCCCTCACGGGACCCAGAATACTCTGCCTGTCCCTTCACAACTTTCGGACTCTCCACATCCTTATTTCCTGTGACGACGCCCCCCCTTCTCCTTCCAGCCCCTCCTCAGCTGCCTGGTGAGAGGGGCCGGTTAGGCCTTCCTCCTCAGGAACAATCGCCCCTTTCTCTCTGTTTTGTAAGTGATATGGCGAGGAGAGGAAGCTATTTGTAACTAATCGACTGTGATGTGGAACTGAGCTTTCTGAGAACTGGAGAGCCCGCCAACAGCTCGAGGCTGCGACAGCTGGGTGGCTGGGGATGGCAGGTCACCCTTCTCCTCCCCCATTCTGCTGGGGAGGCTGGGGATGAAGGTGGGTCCTTCCTAAGCCCTGCCTCCTCTGGGCCAGGCTCTGTGCTCCACAAGCACTCTGTGGGACACCCACCTTCGCGGCAAGCATTGTACCCTTATTTCAGCCAGGGATTGCAGAGAGGAGACAGCAGAAAGGCCCAGCTGAGGCTGTGTGAGGAGGCCCTTTGGGCAGGGATTAAGGGCCTGCCTTCTGCTACCTTTGTGACCTGGAGCAGCAAGCCTTTCTGGCTTTCTCACTCGCTCCCACGTGGCTGTGTGGTCTACAGTGTGGAGCTGATCACACTGCACAGCCCCTGGCAAATGCCCCTTTGCTTGCTACGATCACTTTCTGGATAAAGGTGAGCTAGATTACCTCCACCCAGCTTCAAGCTCAGGCCACCATGGTCACCAGGAGGAGGTCTCCATGGTCACCATGGAAGAAGGCAAAGCTTCTGGGTCATTCCTTCGCCCTCTGTGGGGTGGAATCAACCTGCAGTGGGCCTATGCCATAAAGTGGGGAGTTTGGGAGAGAAGAGCGCGGCCACACCTATGGGCCCCTTTTCTGTTTCACACAAGGAGACAGGCTCTTCCTGCTACAGGAGATCACAAGCCAGGGTGCGCTAGCATCCAGAGATGCAGCGTGAAGGTGCAGAGCACCCAGATGTGAAGTTAGGGGGGATGATGCTGGTGTGTGGGGGCAGGTGGAGGTGTAAAATAAATATTGAATCTCCTGAGCCTGGGACTCCTGGCCATCCCTTTCCCCAGGGAGGGCGTCCACCTAGAAGGTGCAAGATTCAAGATTCCGTGAAAAAAAGAGGGAGGTGGATCCTTGAGTGAGGGCCTGAGGCTTTTGGGTAAGCCCTAATGCCCCAGCCATGTCTTTGGGGAGGCAGTCGGACAAAAATCTTTTCCAATGGAAAAATAAACGTAATGCTTGCTTTCTGGGTAACTGAAGACTTCCCTGCGCACCTTCCCTGGGGAGGCTGGGAGGCAGGGGCCATGTCTTGAGAGGTGGAGAAGCACCCGCCCTGCCCCTTACACTGGGGACACCGTGTCCAGAGACTGCAGCATCTGGGGAGGCAGCCAGCTGTGCTGAAGACGTCACCAGTGTCCCGAAGCTGGCAGTGGGACGCAGGGCCTGGAGTCTCCAGTTGGCACTCATCCTCAGGCCGAAGCCCAGGCTGTTGAGGGGCTTCTGTTTTCATCAGGAATGACGTTGTCTCTGTTATGGGTCAAAAGGTCAGTGGAAACAGTATAGACTAAACATCTCATAATGGGAGCAGTGTGGCTCGGGGCGAGGATCCCTAAGAGGGCCCGTATCTGTTCCATTTTAATGGCATCCCTGGGAGAATTAGCAGGGTGAAGTTGTCATTCTGCACCCCAGGAGGGGCCCAGGCCAGACTGCTGAATCAGCAGGAAGATGGTTGTGGGCGGAGGGCGGGTAGGAAGGAGCTGCGTCTTCTGTGGCACCTCATTCATTCAGCCCTGCACCACGCCAGCCCCTGGACTCACTGCTGAGGACACCAAACAATGGGGTTGGAGCTTCCAGGCCAGCGTGGACGGCTTGGCGTTGTCTTAATGCCAAGTCTGTGCCAAACTAAAGCCTCCAGGACCTCTTTTACAGACTCACTGTGGCAGGCAGGTGAGTGTTTGCGCTTTAGATGGCCTTCAGGTGTGTGACAGACAGAAGACTCCAGAGACTTCAGAAGGCCACAGAGGGCCTTGGGAAGACTCCACAGAGAGAAGAGAATGTGCACCATCTCCCCAGATGAGTGGAAGCTGATCAGAAACTGAAGGGCAGAGTGAGCGTTGTAGTTAAGGGGAAGCAGCTGGGTGAGGTCTGGACCGTGAGAGGAACACGGAGGAGTGTGGCGGGTTTGGGCTGGGCACGGGCTGTGTCTGGCTTGGAGGCTGGAAGAGAAGGCTGGGGGCAGATTGTGAAGTGCTTTGAAGGCCATGCCGCGAGTTCATCATTTATTCCAAGGACTCCAGGGAGCCATTGCAGGTCCTTGAACAGGAAACTGATATGACCAGATGTGCATTTTGGAGAAACAACTCAGAGCACGTGGAGGGCTTGAGTTAGAGACAAGAAAGTCAAATAATGTGGTTACCACAGAGCGGAGAGAGTGGCCTGAGTCAGGCCAGGGGCTGTGGGAAGAGACAGGACGGGATCCGTTTTTTTGGAGCTAGTTGCGCCTTATAACCAAGTTCTGTCCAACCTCTGTCCCTCTGACATTTGGGAAATCCTCTTAAAGGGAGGAGCACATCTTACGTCAAGCTTCTGCCTGGAACTCAGATTTGATGGTAGGCACTCTTGCAGTGAGCTAGGAAATCGGACCTCGAAACTCCTGCTTGGTTACCCCTCAGTCATGGCCTGCTCACCTCCAGAATTATTTTATGTGAGGGATAAATAAAACTCCATCTTGTTTAAGTCACTGTTATTTTGGAGTTTTCTGTTAACAAATGCTCTTCCACATTTTGCCTTAAAAAGGTGAGAAAATGTGTTCTACATTTGTACATGTGAGTTTCATAGCAAAAAAAAAAAAAAGAGGCTGCATTCTTCCCTGGCTTATCACTATTTCCTGGGAAGAATTGGGGCTCTCCCGTCCCTCCTCAGTTCAAAGCAGGAAGGGGGAGGCCACTGTTAAGGACACATATACTGTGGCCAGCTGAGCTGGACCTGCCTCCTAGTCCCTGCCCAGCTCCCATCTCCCCCCAGAGAGCACAGGAAAGAAACTGTGTTGGGGCAAGGGGTGCAGAAGGGTAGCCAGATTAGTTCCTCTTATGGTCGGATTCCCAGGGGTGGAGGAGACAGAAAGTCTAGTGGAGCCTTCAGCAGACAGACAGTGGACCTCCAGCTGGCCCCTCGGGCCCCAGGCTCTTCTATGAGTCAAAGAACACTTGGCTGCATCTCTGAAGATCCTCCTCTGCCTCCAGCTCCCCTCATCTTGGAGAAGAACAGGGGCCTGAGACTATGGCCCAGGAGGCCCCCGGGGCAGGATTGGCTCCCGCCTAGGCTATAATGAGGTGGGGGTGGGAGGGCATGGTGGGAGTGGAGATGGAGCCGTCTGGAAGCTGACTTCTGCAGTTTTACTCTAACTTTGCAGTTCTCGCTTTTGGTTAGCAAAGCTTTAGGGGAGTTCAATTCTCCCAAATTACAAATTGAATGCTCCAGATGACATCATATACCTTGACTCACTTCCATATCTTCCCTCCAGGAACCTGCAGGAGTTTCCTGGAACACACATTTACTGAGCACTTACTATGTGTCAGGTCTCATGCATACGTGTGTGAGCTCATTGCAGTCTCACAACACCCCCGAGAGCTGGCTTCGGCCCCGTTTTGGTGATGAGAATGATGAGGGCCAGATGGTTAAGTAACTTGCCTCAGGTCCGCCCAGTCAGTAAATGGCCAAGCTGAAACTTGAATGCTAGTCATGTGATTCCACTTTTGTGCTGACGTCACTGGGGAGCTCTTGTGGCAGGGGAGGCCTCGGCCTGAAGTCAGAGGGCAGTTTCCAGGGGGTCCCCATCTAATTGGGCTGTGAAGGAGGAAGCCAGTCCTTGGATACTCCCTTTCCAGTCCCCCTGCCATCCCCCTTCTCACCACCCTCTCTTCTCCTTCAGCCCTGACATGCCTCTCCTTCTTGTCTTCAGTTTTGGCTGATGGCACTCGAAAGGCTTGAGTGACATTGAATTTGTAATTCAACCATTAATCATATCATAATCCCTGGTCAGCCTGGTAGACATTTACTGATTCCAACCCCCTTTCACAGAGTCACGTGCTAAAAACCACCTTGTGAGGCAATCAAGTGTCAAGTGAGGTGCTGTGAGGACCTTGTCCAGGCAACTAGTCAGTGAGTGTAGAGTCAGGAGAAAATTCCGTTTCAGGCTCCACTGGCATCCTGGTATCCTGTGACAGCAAACCCTGTGTGTGACATGCGGCGTGATTGAGCTGAGAGGGTCACTCTCTGAGCCCTCACCCCTTTTTGAATGACACCTACCCTGGCCCAGGCCCTGTGCTGGGGACCAGGGAAGATCCCCAGGCCTGAGGCACATTCTTAGGTCACCTCTAAGACCCTGAGCCAGTGCAGCAATGTGGGGTGGGGGTGCGGAGTCTTGAAGAGTCATTTGAAGGGACCCTTCACCCCAGGGGTATCTACATCTCCCAGGGACCATGGTCTTTCATAACCATGTGTTGCATGTGTGATGTTTGTCCCATCTACACTATTATTGATTCATTTGCTTAGGTGGGTATTTTTTTCCTTAAAGAATATTTATAAAGGAGACTGTCCAGCACCACCTTACATAGGAAGGTTACTGTAAAAATTCAATTAAATGATAGCTGCATGGTAAGGGGGCGACTCTGAGCCCAGGCCAGTTCTCTGTGTTAAAAGGAGAGTCAGCAAGTGTTAATGAGGTGATGGGGACACGTTAGCCCTAAAGGAGGCTTTCTCCTTCTCCTTGACTGGGGAAGGACAAAAAGATTGGAAAGGTGACAATTTTCTCACTCCATGATTCAGTGTTATTAAAGACTAGTTGAAATCATCTTAACCACACCCCAAGTCGTCACCTACAGCCCAGCACTGTGGTCAGGGCAGGTGGGGGTCTCCTGGCAAGCTTGCAGGGCAATGAGAGAGGATCGTGGCAGCTTTTCTCTGAAAATGCTGAAAAGAGAAAGGTAGGTTTCTCAGTGCTGGTATATAGCTCTTTTTCCAATTGTAAAGAATTTTTGTTTGTTCTAAAGCATACAGTTTGTGGGACTGCCAGATCTTCAGGGAATGTCTCCTCTGTTGAGAGGCTGAAAAGCTCAGGTAGAGAAGATCCTGGCCCTTACACAAGGCCCTCCTGCAATTTCACAGTAAAGCACTGAGCATCACAGCGTGCTGAGCTGGAGGAGCTGAGGAGACATCCTGGGTGTCGAATCACCTTCCCTTGGGCTTCTCTCTCTTCCCGATTCCTACTGCTCCCACCTTGGAGGGCTCCAGAAGGACACAGGGGCACAGACACTCCGTGAGTCTACAGCTTGCACCATCTGCTCCCCAGCATCAACCCCCTCAGTCCCCGGCCTACCCAGACACAGCTCATCTGCTGCCCCCCACCTGGCGGGTCCTCCTATACCCTGCACCCCCTCATGCTCCAGACCCACAGAACCCCATTCCCAGGCTCTGCCCAGCCAGGCCTTTCCAGCTCAGGACTGGTTCCCGTGTCCAGGGACACGCTTCTCATAACGCACCTCGCACCTCGGCAAGTCTTCCTTTGCCGGGGACCTCCCACCTCTGACACTCAGAGCATGGCCATCCGAGCACCATCACTTTGTTTTAATGAAACAAAATATGCCCATTGTAGAAATGTAGAACAATTGTAACAGGAAAGCCACCCAGTCTCATCACCCAGAGAAAACGTCTGTGACTATTTTGTTGTCTGTCCTTCTTGAACCGTTTTCAATCCATGGTGTCTTTTCCTCGTGCAAAAAAGGCATTCATTCATTTGGTCATGCTTTAAGAACACCTTTTTCCAGCAATGGTAAAAACTCTAGCACCTTAGTGCTCAAAGTGTGGCCTGGGGCCAGCAGCTGGGTGTCCCTGGGGGCAGAATTTTAGGTGCCACTCCAGATCTGCTGAATCAGAGTGCTCATGTTACCAAGACCCCCGGTATTTCTCAGCACAATAGCAGTTGAAAGTGCTGTCCTGGCTTCCTTTTTCATGGTTGTCCGCCCAGAGAGTACTTACCTCTGTGTGATAAAACTTTTCTTGTCAAATTCACTTAGAATTGGGTGATTATATCTGATGTTTTCTTTGTCTTTAATAATGTGCCAATGAGCATCTTTAAACATATCTGCTGTTCACTAAATTCTTGGAAATAGAATTGCTGGGGCCAAGGCTTTTGATACTTATTGTCAAGTAGCTCCGCAGAAAAGCACTTCCCATTGATTCTCGTTGTCCACCCCCAGGGAGGTGAGGTCCTACACCCTTATTTGGGGTCCTTCTTTTTTTATCTTTGCCCTCAGACCTGTGAAGAGTTCCCTCTGGGGTTGGCTCTGGTTGAACTACAGTTTTCCATGTGAGCTCTGACCATTTACATTTTTCCAGCTGGGGCGGGGGGGGGGGAGTCTTTTAACCCCACCCTACCCTTCCCCCCACCCCCCAGTGTCATCTCACCAAGCCTGGTGCTGGAGTAGAGCCCTGTACTCCGTGGACACCGCCTGGAGGCTTGGACCAGACTCAGGTCAGCCTGGTTCTCTCGCAGGGCCCAGTCACAGCTGTCTAGACCCCACAGTCAGTGCCCAGCCAAGCCCCTGCCTCCTGGTCTGCTGAAGCCCATGTGCTGGCTGCCACCCAGGAGGGGTGGCACCCCATGACTCCCCAGGCAGGCCCACAGGCCAGCCAGGTGTGCCTCGGGGAGCTGGCGTGAGGACAATTCAGGGAAGTGACCCTGCCGGGTCACAGACCTCCTGCCCCAGCAAGCATTGTGAGCTGCCCACCAGCACTTGCGGAGTGCTGACGGTGGTGGGGTGGCTGCAGGAAGCAGCGCTTACTCAGCCCTGCTGCACAGGGCTGTTTGCTGCTTCCCTCCACCCAGCCAGCAGCTGTGGGAAGCATGGAGGAAACAAGGGGACCGCCCCCTACATCCCCTGCAAGGCTGCACCTGCGCCCTGAAGCCTTGCCACCTGTTGCCTGGCTGGGCATGAGGCCTACAGCAGAGCCAGGCTGGGGTGTGGGGCTAGGATGCAGGATGGGTCCTGCCCCCCCCACCGGGCCAGCAAGCTGGGAGTGGGACACCCCCACCCCCAAGCATTGCTCGCTCCCCATTGCCTTTGGGATATGTGTTCTTATCTCCCTTTGACCAGTAGGGATCAAAGCTCAGAAAATAAGATTAATAGTGGCCTGATCTAGTGATTGCTTTATTCGGTGCAGAGACTCTGTGGAACACTTCACACTTCAACTTCTTCAAGTCTCAAGAATGTCAGCTACAGGAGTAGACACCCCTTCCCCAAGGAAACTGAGGTGTAGATAAAAGTGCATGCTCTTGGCCTCGCGTCCTGTGAAGCGGCCACAAGTCTTGGTCAAAAGCTCCCTCCCAGCAGATGGCCCTGCCACAGCCCCAGACCTCCTGGTTGGCAGTAGCCATGAGGAAGAGGCCAGGCCAGACCACGGCCCTCACTGGGGTCTCGGGACTGGCCCCTCGCCCGCCATCCGGCACCTAAGCTCTCCCACAGGGTGCCAGTCAGTGGGAATGGCCCGAGCCCCTCTTCTTTGTCTCCTTCTCATTGACCAGGTGACCCAGGTCTCCCTCCCGCTCCGAATCCCCTCTTAGTATCGCTGGCTCTTCTCTCTCACAGGGAAAGGAGCAACAGAGAACTATCTCCCCGGGGAGCTGCAAGGGCAGAGATTAAAGCACAGAAGGATGGTGCCGAGCCTGCACTGAGCTGTGTGACTGCACTCGTAGGATGGTGTCTGGGAGAGCCCCACAACCAAGAAGGTTGGAGCAGGCCTGCCCCCACACCCAGCCTCCGGTTGCTCCCCCAACTATGGTGTGCTGGCCTGGGGCTGCTGCAGCAGCTGTTACAGCTGATGATGCAAGCTGTTGGCTGCCAAGGATGGAGGGTGGGGAGGGTGGGGAGGAAGGACGGAGCTGTTGAGAGTGCGGGGCTCTGCAGAACCCCCTTGACGATCAGATGCACTCTGTCCCAAGTGGGGCTCAAGGCGGGCCTCCAGGCTCTTGGCAATCAGGGTGGCATCCACCCATCAGTTGCCATGGCGCCATGTAAGGCGCCAGGGCTGCACAGAAAGGCTGAGAGCCAGCAGACCACCGGCTGGGGCCCAGAAGTGCATGGTAGAGGTCGAGTCCATCCACGTGCCAGGAGATACCCTCCAGGTTGACCGGAAAGGGGCCCTTTTTTTTGACCCGGTTGCTTGCTTCTAGCCCTTGCCTCTTCCCGGCAGGGTCTCCTGGGTCTGTCCTAACTCAGTGGGGCTTCGGCCAAGCTGGCTGGCTTCCAGGTGGATTTGGGACAGACAGCTGGGATGTGGTGTTTCCCGCTCTGAAGCCATGGAGGCTGAAGAAGGGGCCGTGATGGAGCTGGAGCCTGGTGCGCAGGGCCCCGTCTTATGGGTGTTCGCCTTTAGGAGGGCCCTGAGGGTGGGGGGTGGCTGGAATGTTTTCAGTGAGGTTTTCCAGGGAGGGGATACATCAAGGAGTCACGGCCAGGTGGTCCCCATACCACCACCTGTTCTTTATCTGGTGCCCCTTAGGCCTCTGGGGTCCCCTGAAGGCCAGCCAGCCCCTGTCTCCTCACTTACTCAGAAGGCTAGTTCCTCCCCTCCCTGGGGTCAGCTCAGTGTAGGGCAGGCGCTGTTCCTTTGCATGTCCCCCAGGACTTGGTCATAGCTGCCTGCACTCCTGATGCTGGCGAAGACAGTGTGTTCAGCTCTTCGAAACAACCTGTGCTCGGCTCTTCGGGCACATGAGGAACAGCGCAGGGGCCAGCGTCTGCTTTGGTCCTTTTTGCTGTTGTCTTTCGTCATCTGGATGACTCCTAGCCATCCTTTTGGAGGTTCACATCCAAAGTGGAACTAATCCTGCTCCTCCCCGTCTGTTCCAGGCAGACACACTCATTTGCGCTCGTGGTGCTCCATTATTAGTTAGCACATGCACCAAGTGAAGGAAGCTTCCCAGAGAGACGTTCTGATATCGAGACTCTTCTGCTCAAACATCTCCCATGACCCCTCACTGCAAAAAAAAAAAAAAAAAAAAAGGCTTTTGTTATTATGGGCTACATCTCCGCCACTCTAAGCAATGTCCAGTCTTCCCCTGCACCTGCCCAGAGCCTTCTCCCTCTGCTCCTGGGCCAGGACTTCCCCACCTCCTGGAATGCCCACCTGTTGTTCCCACTCTGCAAGTCCTGGTGTCTGCTGATGCCCTGGGAGGCTGGCGACTCCCCACAGGCACAGGCCAAAGGGTTCTCCTTCCACACGCCTCCTCTTGCACCTCTCTCAAGAGCTAACAACTTTTGAACTCCCACCATGTATTCCATAACCAAGCAGCAGCTGACACCTTCCCACTGTTGTCCTGTGTGTGTGTGTGTGTGCACAGGTGAGCCATTGAGTGTGGACAAATACACTATGTTTATGCAAAGATAGAAGCGAGTATGTGTACTGGAGCTATGTGTGTTTGGAAATGTGTGGAATGAATGTACCTGTGCCCGTGTGAAAGGAATGTGTGTGAACATGTGTGTGCATGACAGCCTGTGCCCACCAGCCAGAGCCTGTGCCCACATGTGCTCTGTGTGGGCTGAACGTGTGTGCCCGTGCCTGCAGGCCAATCTATGTGCACGGGGCTCACATGTGTCCTGGTGGGCCTCCTCTGGGCAGCCAGGCTCACCAGCCAGCCTTCTGCATGCCCCGACCAGCGGGGCTGCACTTCTGACAGAGATGAATGAAGCATTTCTGGGAGGTTGCTGGGTGGTGTGGATGAGAGGCTGTGAGTGGCAGGGGTGACCGGGCTCCCTGGCCTCCAGCCCTCAGTAACCCCTACTCCCCGCCATGCTGGCCACCATGACTAGGAGGGCTCAGAAAGGGTCCAACGAAAGGCAGCAGCTCTGTTCTGGTCTCCGGGGGATCAGGGAATCAGGACAGAGCCTCCCTGGGCCTCTAAGGAGCTGCATGCCCTGCGCCCAGGCAGGGGGAACCGGATGGAATCACAGCTTCAGGGAGCCATCCTAGCAAGTCTGCGGCTCTCCTCCCTCTGGGGAGTGAAGGTGGAAGGAACACAACAGGTAACTGAGAAGGGGGGTCCATTTAAGTGACCCCACTATAGCAGGAACAAGAAAATAGAGGATTAAAGTACAGCAAAGCAGCGCAGGCTCACCTAAGGAAGGAGCATCCTCAGGCAAGGTGAGAGAACGATGCTCCACGACCCCACAGGGCCGGTAGAGGAGGTTGGAGGCAGGGAACCTCCCCCCAAGACCTTTGGAAGTGCCCTCACCCTGTTCTGGCTCTGTGCCCTGGTGGCTCCATTGTCCGAGGGGCCCTGAGGGGGTTCTGGGGAGAGGATGAACCGGGCATACTTCTCTTTTGAGCACAGCTCCCGAGATTTGTCCCTCCACTCTTCCCTGGAAACCTTCTTATCCTCCATTTCCTGTTGGCCCTCTCACCTCCAGTGCTGCCCCAGGCAAGCTCCCAAAGTGGCTTCCTCGTTCCCTCCCCACCGCTCCAGAACTTGGGAAAGAGCCACAGATTCTCCCAGCAGACCACCCCCAAAGGCCCAGCCCAGTCCTGCCTGGCTTCAGGAGCACAGCCCTGGCCTCCCACCCACAGGAGGTCTTTGAGGCCCAGGCCAGGAGGAGAGTGAGGTGCAGGCCTCTACCAGGGTGGTCCTTAGGGAGCTGAGGACCGTGAATGTGAGCATGTGCCCTGGGGCCACCCCCTCCTTGCTGGGGTCCCCCTCTTCTGAAGGCCTTTGGGACCCCTTCCTTGCTTTTCTGGTGGTTCCTTCTGGCTTCCTCTGGAGTGGTCTGTGGGATAGGACATTCACAGGTGTGGGTGGAGGATGTGGGAGAGTGAGTGCCCCCCCCCAAACCCTCTGCTCCCCTCCGCCTCCCCTTGGAGCTCCTGTGCCTTCCCTGGGAGGTCTGACCCAGGCCAGCCCAGGGACAGGGGAGGAGGTCATTAATCAGAGTTATTTATTATTTCTTATGTAACGGGTGTTATGAAACATGGGCCCTTATACCAGGCATCACTAAGAATATGTGAAACACTGTCCCTGTGGGATGAGCAGGTAGGTTCAGGGACCTACCTGGGCCACCTGCAGACTGGCTTGTAGACCAGACCGCCTGGGCTCTGGCTGGAGTTGGCTAGATCTTGCTGTGGCTGCCGATGCCTGCTAGGATCCCTGGGGTAGGAAGGAAGCTGCATTTGGGGGCCCCCACACCACAACAGTCCCAAGCGCTCTGGCTCCAGGGTGGCCTGGGTCACAGCTGGAGTTGTCACAATATTGACCTAGGAGGAGATAACATCCAAAGGGCTTGGAGTCCCAGTCTGACAAGGAGGGGGATATCGCTGGAAAAGATCCCTGGCCCCCAGGGGATCAAACTAAATGGGGCTTTAATAGGTCTCTTCCAGCTCAGATTTCAGGAGTAATTGGAAGCAGGTCCTGAGCTGAGCAGAGGGGGCTGGCTAGAGTGGCCTGCTGGGGACTGAGGCCTGGCAGGGAGCTTTGGTCTCCAGGCTTCCCCAACCCCCAGTGGCCTCTAGCTGGTTGGGCACCCTTTACTCTGCCTTGGGAAGTGTTGCAGTCTTAACCCCTTCAGGGAAAGAAAGAAAGTGGGGAGAGAAGACAGGAGTCAGAGTTAGAGGGAAATAGAATAGCAGGTTCTGAGCCTTCACTCATTCATTCATCCAACAAACATGAACATTAAAGCAGGCAACAACTCTTTAAGATAAGACCC
>NW_004567114.1:20766503-20774785 GCF_000260355.1 Condylura cristata | reverse complement strand
AAAGACTTATTTAATTTTGAGTAGAATTGAGGTATAGGCCAGAGCTGTGGGGCCTGGGGAGGGAGGGAGGGTGGGAGGCTTCACCAGAGACAGAGCAGGGAGCAGAACAGGCAGATGGACTGGAATACACTGCTGAGGGGAGCAAGACAGGAGAGGTCCGCTGCACCATGTGGTCAGCTCCCTGTCTGGGGTGTGAACTCAGGCTTTGGCAGTGGTAGCTCAGAGACTTATCCCCTAGGCCAGCAGGGAGGCCCTCCAAAGCTTTAAAGGGCATTTCTTGCCTAACACCATTCAGAGGTGCTGGCCACTGGCCAGAGAGCCCTGAGTTCTCCTGTGGGTGCCACATGGCCTCTCCCTTGCAGTTCTCCAGGAGCCCCTGGGCCTGAGCTCCAGGAGTCCCAAACAGCCAGGACCAGCTCCTGCTCACAGGGGGTCTTGGGCACCTCCTCACAGAGGAGACTGTGGGGGCCCACCCAGCCTTGCCTCCATCTACAGTGTAAACAACACAGGCTCTGAAAAGGTCATGACCCAGAGACCTCCACACTAGTCACCTAGCCTTGCTCCTCCCCACCTGGGGCCTCCAAGGGAGGGACCTGAAGCTGAGAGAACACAGACAATGAGCAGGGAAGAATAGGAATATCCTTGCTCCTGCTGGGCAGACATCTGCATCCTCACCCAGCAGCCAGCAGCCAGGCATGGAGGGAGAACAGGGCGAAAGCCTGGTGCAGGTGCCTGCAGAGAAGGCTTAAGGAATATAGCTGGAGAGGTGGGGGGTGCACACGGAGGCCCTCGGGGGAGCTCTCCGTGCCTGAGGGTGTCTTGGAAGCTGCCCTTGGGGACCACCCCGATCTTGGAAGGGGTCCCTGAGATACTTCCACAGGTACTCAGGTCAGCCAGGGGAGAGAAAACTGACCTACTGGCGTTGCGGCGTCCCTGTCCAGCCTACTCTGTGCCAGGCACCCGGCTGGCCCTGGGTGCAGTGCACCTTGAGGCCCCACTGGCGCCAGTGGGCAAGAGGAAAGAGGGTCTCAGTCCGCTAAGGAGAAGCTGATCCAGCTGGGCAGGCCCAGCAGACCCTGAATTTCTTTGGTCAACTTGGGTGGTGATGAGGGTAGAAACCCTTTGCCCCATCCCAGCTAGTACCCAACTTAAAAGGAACCGGGGAAGCCAGAGCTTCCTCTCTGCCCATGGCCCACCCCACGCCCACAGTCCTGGCTCTGCCTAGAGCCCCGGAAAGGAAATCACTAAGGAGGATTGAGTGTCAAATCACAAACTAATCGGATCAGCGCTAACAGCACCCCCTCCCTGGTGCGGACCCCCCTCCCCGCTGGCTGCCAGGCAGACCTGGCCCTGCCACTGCCTGGCCAACAACAGAGGCCTTAATCACCACGGTGGTGACCGCCGTCAGGCGTTAACAACTGTCTGCCCGGCAGTCTCCTTCCTGGGGCGTCACAGTGGGGATGACCCCTCGCAGTTCTCCTCGAAGGAGCAGGGGCCCGAAACTGGACTCCAACAACAACCCAGTGGCCGCCGTCCAGGGCCACGCCTGGCTCCTCTCGCAGCCTGCTGGTCTCCTATGAGCTTGCCCTGCTTCTCTGGCCGTGGGCTGAGGCCCAGGCGGACAGGCTTAGGGACGGTGCATCCCCTCAGCACTGACACCCGGCTGCCACAGCTGAGCCTGAGAAGGCGGGAGCTCCCTGCCAGCCAGAGCAATTTAGGTGCCCGGACATTGAGGTCTGTCTGGCATTTCCTGTGTTGGCTTTGGCTGGTGAGGCCAGGCCAGTGGGCTGCCCTGTTGACCCGAGTTGAGTCAAACAGGCACGTCCTGGACTCTGGAGCCCACTGACTGTTGCTGTGAGCCCCACAGGGAATCCTGTTCCGGAAAAAAAGATCACCCCTCCCCACCCCACTTCCCAGTGAGCTGCCTTCCTTTGCCTTGTAGGGTGCTCTGATGGCCAGGGGCCCGGCCAGCCCCCAGCCTGGCGCTACTCAACGCCTGTGGCTCAGACTGAGGAGGGAGTCCCTGGATTTTGCAGACAGCTGAGTCTTCCAGTGCCTCCTGCGTGTGGTGGGCCCAGCTTCTCTGGTCTCCTGCTCCTTCTGTCTGCGGAATCATTTTCCTAGCCCAAGTCACGTCCTTTGCCTGGACCCCAAGAAGCCACAGCAAGGGTGCTGCTTCGGGCATCACACCTGGCTCAGGCCTGAGAACCCGCAGGATCTCCCTTGGCCGCGTCTGAAGGGCCGGCGTCACCTGCAGGCTTCAGCTCTGCTGGCCCAGGCGCCTCAGCCCATGTTTTCTTTGGCTTTGGGTCTCTGGGACTCCAGATTGTTCACAACAAGATGACTTCGTGATGCTTATTTTCCCAAAGAGCAGTGTCTGTAACACAATCAGTCTCTTTGTGTGCACTGTGGTCCCCAGCCACCCCCTGTCCCCGTCCCTACCTCAGCCCAGTCCCTTCGGGCGTGGAGCTCTCCTTACTCCCAGCGGCCGGGGGGTCTCTGGCCTAGGATTTGGCAAGGCTGAGGAGAGAGGATAGAGCCAAATCCCACCCCCAAAGACCTCACTGGTCAACAGTTGTTTCCTGTCCCCTCCCTAGGCTTGGGGTACCGGTAGAGCCCCTGTGAGAAGTAAAAAATGGGAGTAGTCTACACCACAAGAGTCGGAAGCCCAGAGTATGGATCCCAGTCTCCTGCACATCGGCTGTGTGCTCTGAGTAAGGTACCACGTGGAACTCAGTCACTTCGTCAGTGAAATGGGGAGTCGAGGTGCCTCGGCATAGTGTTTGTGAGAAGAACCCCTGGACCTAAGCCAGAGTCAGTCCTCCACACACAGCTGTCATTTCTCCAGCTAGCCTCCACACGGGCAGTCACTGAGGGCCCACAGGGTGGCCCTGAGGCCTGACCTAGGGTGGGTACCCTGCATCCCTGCTCTACAGTTAGGATTTGTTTGCAAACCTCAGTTGCTTCCTTGCCCTGGTTGGTGCTGTGCTGCAGGGCCCCTGAGCAGGTCCCTGCCCCCCACGGCCCACAGCCATCAAGAACCGCCACCTTGACTGGACAGGCCTGCCCAGCAGTGTCTCAGGGACTCTGGGAGATGATTGGACACCCTGAATTCAGCCTGTGGAGATCTCCGCTGTCCTCAGGGCTCTTCAGTGCAGGTACACGAGGCGTAGTGAAGGAATGAACGTGTGAGAAAGGAAGGAGTAGGCTCTGGATTTTGGATACAATTCATGCGAGGAGCAATAGACTTAATTTTTCTGGAAAATTTGGGGTGATATTTATTAAGGAGTATTTATAACATTGGTGAGCAATTCCACTCTGACACTGTCCCTTGGGAAGTAATCTGAAATGCCAGAAGTCAGACAAGTTTGCAGGAAAGTCCACAGAAATGTCTGCAGAGATGTTCTTCTCAATGTCGTTTATAATAGCAAACAGAGAAGATACCTCAGTATTTAATAACAAGAGATTGGCTAAATATATTATGCCATTTCCATCCGCATAAGGAATGAAAGGGTAAGCACTAAAAGCTACACTGAGGAAAAAGGTTTACTGATGTGAAACATCTGAGTAAAAATCAGATTATTGAATAATTAACAAGATAAATCTGAAGTAAAACTATTGCTAGTTAAAAATAAGATTGCTGGAGAGCAAAGTATGATTTAATCTATGAAATGGAATATTATTCAGCCTTCAAAAGGAGTGAATCTTGACATCTGTAAAAACATAGATGAACTTCTAGGACATAGTACTAACTGAAAAATACTAAACAGAAAAGAACCAATACTATATGGTTCTACTTCTTTGAGGTACTCAGAATAGTCAGGTTCATGGACAGAGAGCAGGATGGTGATTGTTCAGGGTTTTGGGGGAGCAAGTATTAATGAGAAGAGTTTCAGTTTGGGGAGAGAAAAGTTCTGGAGATGGTAACAGTTGCATGAGAATGTAAATGCATTTAATGCCATGGGACTGTACACTTCTAAATGTTGTTATGTGTATTTTACCACAGTTAAAGAGGCTATAGAGAAATAGGACAGCAAAATGTTTGTAATGGATATTTTGAGTAAAGGATTATGGAGAGCTTTATTCTTTTTACTTTCCAACATGTTCAGCCTAGTAAATGAGATTCTGTTTTGCTTTGTTTGCTGTTTGAGTGAGTTTACTTCCCAGCATCTCCCAGGTGTGTGTGTGAGTGTGTGTGCATCAGATCAGCTACAGCTGGAAAAGAGGGGAGTAGAGGCCTACTTGGGGGGGGGGGAGGATTGGTTTAGAGTTTTGGGATTCCGTCCCCCTAAACTCTCTTTCCCCAGGCGGCCTCTTCTCTGCTTTCCCTCCACACTCAGGCCTTGCCCTGGGGCCTCTCCCCAGGAACAGCACCACCACTAATCTGAAGGGGCTGCCCCAGCCCTAATGGGAATGTGGGCTCGGGGCTTTCTCAGACAGTCAGTACCCAAGACGCCTTCCCGCTGCTGCTCCGCCCCAACCCAGCTGCAAAAACAACAGCCCATACCCAGAGCCCTGTTATTGCAGCACAGAGAGGCGCCTCGTTGCGCATTGCCAGCAGCAGGGATGAGGCCTGCCAGCCCCTGACACACCTCGGGGCAGGGGGCTCTCAGGCTTGCCCTTGGGAGTCATGGGGAGGGGACTCCTGGGGACCTGCCCCACAGCCCTGCCAGTGGCCTCCCTGGCTCCCAAGGGACTTCAGTGGGGGAGGGGAGCGGAGGGAGGAAGTCAAGCCACTTGGGAACCTGCTGAGCCAAGTCGTGGGCAGGAGGCGGCACCACAGTGGCGCTTCCCCTTCAGGGCTGAGGCTTTCCCACGGGCTCCATGGGGCTGTCCACCCCAGACTAGGGCCTGACCGGCTTCCCTGCTGCCTTGAAGGGGTTGGGATAGGCAGGCAGGACTCAGAAGCCAACTGGGATCTTCTCTGCCTTCTTCTCCCAGCACCTTTGGGTGTGATTCGACTGCCTAGCACACCGGAGCAGAGCTGCCAGAGGCCTGCCACTCGTTTCATCCATGGCTCCTCACCCGTGACAGGGCAAGGACACAGAACTTATATTCCCAAGGGCCTGAGACCAGTGGAAGCCTGGCCCCTACTCGGCCCCCAAAGGCCATTCTTGCCTCTCTACTAAGAAGGGTGTGCCTGTTGCAGAATTACTAGGTTCAGTGCACGTCGCTAGGAACAGACCTGGGGTAGAACCTGAGCTCTGCCCGACTGGCGTTCACTTAACTTGTCCTTATCCCACTATATAATGAAGATGTCACCATTTACCTGTAGAGACTTGGGAAGTGAGATGAGATCTATATCATCCTGGCACAACGTAGGTGCTTAGTAAGTGGAGGAAAGAGGGGGTGGTAGAGGGGGACGCGTTTCCTGTGGTTCTCACTACTTAAGCCCCAAGAAGTGAAATGAGCTACAACTGAAAATACTCTGAACTTTGTGCTTCCCTGGTGGCTCAAGGGGTTAAAGAACAGCACTATGAAGATATCTGCAGCCACTGCAGCATAAATTCCATCCCCGGCCAGGGAGCTGACCCACATGGCACACCAGACTCTCTCTCTCTCTCTCTCTCTCTCTCTCTCTCCACACACACACACACACACACACACACACACACACACACACCACCTCTGACTTACCCCTCAGCTCTTGTATGCTTAAATAAATAAATCCTTAAAAAAAACCCTCTGATCTCAGTTCTCAGGTCTGTTCTCCCCACCTGCTGCACAACATAGCAAACTGGCTTGAGATGTGTCCCCCTCCCCCCCCTTCCTTTTCCACTCTGGTCAGGAACCAATTAATCAAACTACCCTCTGAAGCCACACAATGGCTGTCTGTTGTTAAGGCTGTTCCTGGCCACAGGCATCAAACTAGGGACAGAAACTCAGAAACTATTCCAGCGAAGGAGAGGAGCCAGATGCGAGAGGGTGAGACTTGCATGCATCTCCGGGAGCCACTTCTGCACCGAGAGTGGCAGGAAGCTGCTCAGACCCAGGACACAGGCCGGCTGGCTGGGCCACACCCTCACGGTCCCTCACTCAGGGAGTTACAATAACTGATTTGTTCTTGAAAGAGAAGAGTTATAGAAATAAAAGCTGGCGTTATTTTTCTCTGGACTATCTGGTCTTCAGAATTACAACCAGATCCTTATGAAGGACATGAGAATCACCCTTTGTAGAGACTTAAAAAAATTATCTCAGTTATGTAACGGAGACCCAGACTTACTTCTTTGAGGATATTAATACAGTGTCTCTAAATCTCTGAGATCTCTACCGTTTATCAAGTGTCAGTGGAGTGATGGTCTCCACCAAGAGACAATACTGCCAGCATGGAATGAGTAGACACACGACACAGGACCTGAAGTGAGATCCATCTGACTTCCCAAGCCAGGCCTTTACAGTTCAACTCTCAATTACACTGCATCTCAGGTGAAGCAGGAAACTGGCTGCTGGCCCTATTTGCTTTTGTTTTGCTCGGTGCCGTTTCACATAGGACGGACCTGTCAATTGTGAAATAACTGATCTACTAACCAGAACCATCCACTTCATAGGACCATTGCAGAGACCAATAAGAGTTGAGAACTATGAGTCTTCAAAAGGCAAAATCCTCTAACATGTAAAGGATAATTTGTTTATTGAGTTTCTCTGAATATAGTGGTTATTCTCTAATCTGCAGATGGTAAGTGGCATAAAGTGCCAGGTAAATATTGCTACAGATTGAATATGTTGATCTATGAAGAGCAAGTGTTAACACACAATTTTAATAACAAAAAGGCTAGTATTTATTTTTTAATCACATGTCCTGGCACCTCTACCTTTGCCTGGCCTTAGAACTTGCCTCCAATTTCCTAGCAACTGTCCATGATCAAGTGGCAGGAATCTCAAGAATAGTCAGATTCCACAGAAATACGAGTGCACATTTAGACCAAGATTAGCTTCTCGTCCAGAAGAGTCAACCAAATATTAACTGCCAGCCTCAGCTGAGAGTAAGACTGGGCTCCGTGGAGGACTAAGGGCCAGTTTAGCCAAGGCTCCCGCACTCCAGCGTGGTCAGAGAGGGTTGCTGAGAAGTCTGAGCGTGGCTCTGTGCTCAGGCCTGGCGATGTGTCGGCCTACATCACTTCATTGCTAATCACATCTCCTCTGCTTTCTCCCTCGCTCTAGGGCTTGGCTTTTCTTGCTTCTGCTTCTCCTAGAACAGTTGCCTGGCTCTCTTCTACAGACCAGCCTTCTCCATAAGACAGGAAATTTGGCCACTGATAGCTCCCAGCCAATCTCCTTATAGCAGATGAACAAAAGGACAGAAAATTGCTTTCTTTGGGGGTTCATACAGTAAGCTACAAGGAAGCACTGAATGGCTTTGCACAACCAACCACAATGAAAGCAGGGGTGACTGACCAGACCTGGGTGGTGTGGCTGTGGGCCACTTGGGCCACCAGAAGGCCTTGGGTTGACCAAGTTGCACCTGAATGACATGGGATGAGGCGGGGCAGTTCCCAAAGGAAACGGGGTGCAGGGCAGACAAAAACAACAGGTGTCCACTACAATAGCACTTGTTCTCATGTTGCGTAGAGACATGACTTATCCATCAAAACAATCAGAGGAGGATAAAAACAGTAGTGTGTGTTCACATGCCCAAGTGTTGAGTCAAAGCCCTTCAGGAAAAGGAAGAGATCTGGTGGCCTAAAGAGATTCTTTAGACCTGAAGGAGAAAGGCAATCGTATTTTGGTCCACCTCCCTGTCCCTAGTTAAGATTCATCACAATCGTCATATTAACCAAGGTAAGATGAGAAACTGTGATTTGATAATTAGGCAGACATTAGCCTAATTAAAGATTTAAAATTAAAACACTTTGGGGGAAATCTGGAAGACTAGTCAACATAGCCATACTCTAGATTGGGAGACTGACCAAAGAATCACTTCTTCTTCCAAGTAATTTTCCTTTATGATTCTAGGTGGGATGTGCTTGTTGTGGAAATATTGGACAACAGAGAATAGCACATAAATGAAAATAAGAATCACGGCAGTTGTTAGGATTGGGTGTGACTGCATGGGACAGGGTCCCCCAAAATAATAACAGTGGCTTAACAAGGCTGGTGTTTCCTTTCCTCACAGCTACATGAAGTCCAGAGTCCAGACTGGAATAGGAACTCCACTCAAAGGCCTTAGGGATCTGGGCTCCTAGCAGCTCATTCCCTGCCACCCTGCAGGGTGGTCTGCATCCTCACCATTAAGCTGACAGAGTAGAACGGCAATAAGAAAGAGAAAGTGAGATGAAAAAAAA
>NW_004567114.1:20743388-20765693 GCF_000260355.1 Condylura cristata | reverse complement strand
AAAAAAAAAAAAAATGATCCTCCAAAAGATCCACAGCCATGGTTCTACACAGAACACTGACCTATACACATGAGCCTGGTATTAGGAATAGTGGACTGGGGTAGTGGTTTTTGACAGTTGCTGGCAGGTAGGGCTCTGATACATGTGTTGTGGATACTGAGTCTCTGGCCAGCTCTCAGGGGAAGTCCAGTGGCTGCTGGGTTAGGAAGACAGCTGGGTGGCTATGGGCCCAGCTGAAGTTATATTACTATAGGAGAATGGTCTGTGGGCAGTTCAGAGTTATTGATAAGCCCATCATCAGTCATACCTCCCCCAGAGAACCACATCTTGTTATGTGTGATTGATACACACACACCACACACATGCATCTCTGTGTACACATATGCTACATATACACGAAGATACACATACATGTGGCTATCTAGGCGAGTGCCCTGTGGGTGTACATACATGAACACTTACTTATACGTAAATCACATGTATTAAAGAGCATATATGTATATGTGTTTAGATATATAGCATATTTTGTGTATATATAGGTGTACGTGTACTTATTGTATTTTTAAGAAGTGTGTGTGTGTGGTGATGTTAAAACTATGCTGAAGACTATCCAGTTTTTTCATTCTTGGTTTCTTCATATTTCATATCCTTGGACATTCAGTTCCATTTTTTTTTCTCACCTTCCACAAAACCACTCAGGCCCACACCTGCAATGTGAGTACATATATATATATATACATAATAATGCATTTAATAACATACATATTTTTAAATAAAATTGAGATTCATTCAAATATAATATTTTTGTATTGCATTTTTTGAAGAATAAAGACTTAAAATAAAATTTCTTTATTATTCATTTTAACATTGAGTCATTTAACAATTATAGCTAGAATAATGTAATATAACACTTTATAATTTCCTTTAAATGTTTTTATTTTATAAATTCTGATTTATGAGGTTTTGTGTAACTATTTATGAAATAATTGTAGATTCACAGGAGGCTGAAAGAAATGTATACCAAAGTCACTTGTACCCTTTTCTCAGGTCCCACCAACGGGAACATCTTTGCCTCTATCCAACATCAAAACCAAAATGTTAACATTGGTACAATGAAGAGAGTGCATTTAGATTTCACCAGGCACAATTGCATGTCTGTTTGTAGCTCTACGTAATTCATTATGTGCAGGCCTTGCATAACCATCACTTCAATCAACTCAACTTATTATCTTTTGTGTCAGTCCCATGATTAAGACATCCTGAACTCTTAATGCACTCTCTATAATTTATCTAGAAATTTATCCTAAGGAAATACCCAGGAAGCACAAAGATTTATCCATAATATTGAATAAAAGCTATAGTATATATAATCTATTATATATATACTGTATAATATTGGATGAAAGTTACAAAAATGGAATTATGCAGTATGTGTACTTTTGAAATACTTTTGTTTTTTTTTTCACTCCATATTATTTCCTTGAGGTTCATCTAAGTTGTTGTATATATCAAAGTTTCATTATTTTTACCTGATGAGCTATATTCCATTCTAGTATGTTTAAATATTAACCATAGAAGAAGAGTTGGGTGCTTTACAGTTTGGAGCTGTTATGAATAAAGCTGTTATGAACATTCATGTACCAGTTCCTACTTGAACACAAGTGTTCATTTTTCTGTCATAAATAACCAAGAGCACAACTGCTGGGCTGAATTACAAAACTGTGTTAGTTTTGAAAGGAACTGCTGAAGTATTTTCCCAAGTGACTATGTGCAAACTGCATTTTAAATTTACTCTATTGTCAACAATTGTCTTTATCATTAAGCTTTTCTACATCATTAAATATTCTTCAAAAACATGATGATCCACGTGGAGGGCTGTACTCTTAATTTCTAACACAAATTTCTAAGTTTGAATATCTAGGTATCTTTCTAATTTTTGCAATAAAATTATAAAGTGAAAAATACTATGGATAAATCTTTGTGCTTATTTCTGCTTAGGATAAATTTCTTCTTCTTTTTTCTTAATGCATATAGAACTGAGGTACAGGCCAGAGGTGCAGGGGCAGTGAAAGGATTCATCAGAGACAGAGCAGGAAGCAGAACAAGCAGAATGACAAAGTACACTGCTGAGGGGAGCAGTGGGTTGAGACAGGAGAGGTCTGCCTCGCCATGTGGGTTACCACCCCTGGCCAGGTATCGAATTTGGGCTGCAGCTGCTGCAGGAAGCTTCTTATTTCTGTGCTTTAACTTATTGGCCACCAGGGAGGGCCCACCTTCGGACAAATTTATAAACATGAACTTGCTTAAAGTCTTTTGCTATGTACTTCTAAATTGTCTTGTGGGAAGGTATTTGAATTCATAACCCCATTACAAGATATGAGAATTGGGGCAAGTTTTCTAAAAATGCTAATATTGCAAAGCAAATTATAGTCAAATGATATCATTAGTATAAACCTTACAAATCAACTAGAAAAAGATCAATACCCAAAATAAAAATGCTTTGGCCTGCAAGGCAGTTCTATTTAAAATTATATAATGTATAGAGGAGTTTATCATTTCATATATTAAGTCTAAAAACATGGCTGTTTATGTATTTGTTGATTTCACACAAGGACTTAAACAAAAAGCATCAGAGTACACAGTTCTCAATGGAGGCTCTTAAGATTAACTGTTGGGTTTTCATACCACCTCTTCTACTTACTGGATGTGTGACATTGAGCAAGCTACTTAACTTATTTGCGCTTCAACTTAACTTTTTTTTTTTTTTTTTTAAGATTCATCTATTTGTGCATACAGAACTGGGGTACAGGCCAGAGGCTCAGGGGCAGTGAGAGGCTTCACCAGAGACAGAGTGGGGAACAGAACAGGCAGATCGATGAAGTACACTGCTGAGGGGAGCAGCGGGTGGGTCAGGAGAGGTCTGCCACGCCATGTGGTCACCTCCGGGGCAGGTGGGAATTGAACTCATGCAGAAGCGGCTTTAGATTCTCAGTGCTGTGCTTTAACCCGCTGCGCCACCAGGGAGGGCCTCAACTTAACTTTTTAAAAAAGATTTATTTTATTTATTTATGCACACAAGAGCTGGGGTGTAGGTCAGAGATGTGGAAAGTGAGAGGATTCACTAAAGACAGAGTGGGGGGCAGAACACAGGCAAATCTACTGAAAAACACTGCTGAGAGGAGAAGTGGGTGAGAGGAGAAGTCTGTTTCGCCATGTGGGTCACCTCCCTGACCAGGGATAGGAATTGGACTGATGCTGCAGTGGCTGCCCATAGCTTCATAATGTTAAAACGTAACCCTTTGTGCCACCAGGGAGGCCCTCAACTCCCTTTTAAAAACGGTTGTAATTAGTATGTATCTCAGAGGATATAAGAATAAAATGCCCAATAACTGTTGATATTATTAAAAACCTAGGTTTTGTCTAATTCCTGGTTACCCAGAATTCATTAGTGGTTCTGTTCTTCTATTCTGCCATTTTCCATATCTTAACTTTACCCTCAATCTTGAGTCCACAGTAACTGCAGGCATTCAACCCAAGTATCCAACAATGCATGAATGAATAAAGAAGATGCAGTATGTGTGTGTGTGTGTGTGTGTGTGTGTGTGTATACACAGGCAGTCAAATACTACTGAATCAAAAACAGGTGAAATCTTATCATTTGCAACAACATGATGGAATTTGAAGGGATTATGCTAAGTGGAAATAAGGAGAAAAACAGTATCATATGATTTCACTCATCTGTGGAATGTAAAGAAAAAAGAACAAAAACAAACCCTTAGGCTCTGACAACAGAATGGTGGTTGATGGAGAAAGGAAAAGGTGGTAGGGGCCAAATGGTGGTGGCGGATGGTACTGGACATTTGGTGGTGGCATGGTGAGAAAATGTAACTGTGGAACCTGACTGGTTTTCTAAACTAATGTTTACTCAAATAAAAGAGTACCTCTTGGGCCCTCCCTGGTGGCGCAGCGGGTTAAATCACAGCACTCAGAAGCTAAAGCCACTTCTGCATGAGTTCGATTCCCGCCTGCCCAGGAGGAGCTCCACATGGCGAGGCAGACCTCTCCTGACCCGCCCGCTGCTCCCCTCAGCAGTGTACTTCATGAATCTGCCTGTTCTGCTCCCCACTCTGTCTCTGGTGAATCCTCTCACACTCCGCATCTCTGGCCTATACTCCAATTCTATATGAATAAATAAATAAATCTTTTTAAAAAAAAAAAAGGACCTCTTGACTAATGAGCAAGGAAATACATATGAAATACTTTGTATTTTCTCTATCAATTTGACAGTGATGAAAATGAATAATCATCTATAATAGTAACAAATGTATAAGTGCCTAGGAATAATCTTAAACAAGATGTGCAAGACTTATATGGAGAAAATAATAAAAAAATTTACTGAACAACACTAAAAATGACCCAAATAAATAGGTATATTGTGTTCATAAATAGGAAGACTCAATATCTTAAAGGTGTCAATTGTTCTAAAATTCCATGTACGATTTAAAGTAATTCCAATTAAAATCTTCATAGTTTCTTTTTAAGGAGTAGGCAGTTATTTCTAAAACACACACACACACACATCTGTCTATCTATCTATCTATCTATCTATCTATATATATATATATATATAAGCCTCAAAGAAGTTAAGAAACTCTTAAAGAAAGGAATATGGGAACTTTTCTTACCAGATAGCAGGACTAAAAAAAAAAATGTAATTAACAAAATGAGACACTGATTCAGGAATAGGCAAATTTAGCAATGGAACAAAATAGAGACCCCCTAAAATAGACTCACACATTTTAGAAACTTGACATGTAACAGTGGTAGCACTGAGGAAACATGGGAGAAAGGGCAAATAAAATAAAATATCCCCCTACATAGGAAGTAATTCCAAATTATGTATAATTTAAAATGTTTAGAAGAAAATATAGGAAATTATCTTTATGACTTTGGATTAGGGAAAGATTTAAAAAAAACAACACAAAGGCACTAACTATAAAAGACAAAGTTGATACGTGGTACATTTGACCATATTAAAATCAAGAACTCTGTTCAAAGACATTTCAAAGTGAGTAGAATGACGAACCATAAAGAGAGGGAAGATATTTGTAATACAAGTATCTGAAAAGAGTAGTATTCAGAATATATAAAGAGCTTCTATAGATATGTTAGAAAAATAAATTTTTAAAAAAGATTTATTTATTTATGCATACAGAACTGGAGTACAGGCCAGAGGTGCATGGAGGTGAGAGGCTTCACCAGAGACAGTCGGGAACAGAACAGGCAGAGTGATGAAGTACACTGCTGAGGGGAGCAGCAGGCAGGTCAGGAGAGGTTTGCTGCGCCTGTGGATCACCTCCGGGGCAGACGGGGATTGAACTCATGCTGAAGAGGCTTTAGCTTCTTACTGCTACGCTTTAACCCGCTGCGCCACCAGGGAGGGCCCAGAAAAATAATTTTTACAAAAACCCAAAGAAAGCCCCCAAAAGAAAAGTAATTCACAAAGGAGTCACAAAAAATCCACATGACCAATTACACGTGGAGTAAGTAAACAACTTCATTAGTAATCAGGAAAGTAAATTAAGAGCTCAATGAAATACTTTAATAAAGCCACCTGATTCTCCAAAAATAAAATAGTTGATAACATCAAGTGTTGGTAAGAATTTAAATCAGCTGAAGCCTTTACGTTTTGCTGGAGGGAGTATATATTGATTTAACCACTTTGGAAGGCTAGCACTATTTATAAAATTGGATATTCACATAGCCTATGACCCAGCTGTTCCACTTATAGATATGCCAAAATATACACAAGAATATTTATAGTTTATATTCAACCCCTCCAAGAAAAAAAAAAGTTTGGAAATAACCCAAATATCTACTGAAGGAAAAGGAATACAAAAAAATTGCGATAGAGTCACATGATGAAATATTACATAGTGTGCAAATAAGAGAACTACAGATACTTATTATAACATTGAATTTTAGAAATGTCATATTGAGTGGAAAAAGTGAGTTGTAGAGAAGGAAAATTCATTTTGAAAAAACTCAAACTCAAGTAAAACTAAAATTTTGTTTAAGGATTGTAAATATAATTTTATAAACCAAAGGAATATCAAATTTAATAGCTTACTAGTAACCCTTGAGTATGGGAGAAGGCTGGGAAAGGGGATAGAAACAGTACATAAACATTGATGTGATCGTATTGACATATTCTAGGATTTTTAAGTGTGTATATCATGTATTTTTATTATTTTATTTATTATAAGATTCATTGACTTATGCATACAAGAACTGGGGTACAGGCCAGAGGTGTGGGGGGTGAGAGGATTCACCAGAGACAGAGTGGGGAGCAGAACAGGCACATCGTGGAGGAACACTGCTGAGGGGAGCAGCAGGCAGGTCAGGAAAGGTCTGTTGCGCCATGTGGATCACCTCTGGGGCAGGTGGGGATCAAACTCATGCTGAAGTGGCTTTAGCTTCTTAGTGCTGGGCTTTAACCTGCTGAGCCACCAGGGAGGGCCCGAGAGTTTGTTTGTAAGTTGAGAGATGGATTCATGGATGTTCATTTTCCTATGTTTCATATAAATACACACATGCATGTATCCTTTAGTATGAATAAAGTGATATGTGCCTCATTTTTAATGGCTTGGTACCTATAAAAAACAATAATATCCAAAATTGGCCAGAACCTGGTAAATACTAACAATCATAGAAACTGAAACAATTTTAAGTCATCAAAATCGAACACAGTCAAAATTGACATATATTTTGTGGCTTGGAGGAGATACTAGTTTTCAATGTTGATTTCTGATTGTTTATTACTGATGTATAAGATCATGATTCATTTGTATGTGTTGACTTTGTATCTTCACTAAAAAAAACTGATTAACTCTAGGTTTTTTTGTTATTGTTGTTTGATTTTTTTGGATTTTCTAAGGAAACAGTCATGTCTTCCATGGATAAATATGGTTTTCTTTTCGAGCTGCATTTTCTTTTTAATTTTAATTTTCTTGCATTATTGCACGATGTAGGAGTGAGTATAATGTTGAGTAAGAGTGGTGAGAATGGAAATCCTTTCCTTGTTTCTGATCTTATGCAGAGCAATTTTTCACCATTAAGTATGATGTTGAGGTGTAGATTTTTTTTAGATACCTTTATTAAGTTGAAGATGTTCCCTACTACTATTATTTTTCAGAGTCTTTAAAATTACAGTTGGTCGTTGAACTTGTCAAATGTTTCTTGCATCAATTGATATGATCATGGAGTCCTAAAAGAGCTGCTTGCTTTGTTAAGATTGTTGACTTTCAAATATTGACACAGATTTTCATTCTAGATTTAAATTCTACTTGGTAATTAATTGCATATTAAACTTAAGTATTGCTGGATTTGTATTGCAAATAATTCGTGGTGGATAAGTTCATGAGGACTATTGGTCTGTAATTTTCTTGTATTTTCCTTGTCTGATTTTGGTATCGATGTAATCTTTTTGGAGGGCAAATCTATTAATTGTAACAAAAGTCTTAAAAATGTGTTATGTCCAAGGAGTCCACTTCTAAAAATTTATCTTAAGGAAACGATTAGAGAACCTCATTATGCACAGACTTTGCCTTACGAATTTAATTATGAACACAACCCTTCAGGTTTAAACTTGGTGGGTCTGTTCCTTAATTTGTAAAATGAGGACAAGAGAACTTATCTCCAAGTGGCATTTGACCAAAAAAAATTCACATGCTAAGCACCCGGCATCTAACAAGATTTAACTAAGTGTTAACTCTTGGTATTGCATTATACTTCCCAGACTCCGTAGTTTGCCCAAAGGAAAGGACATTATTCTCGCTCACATAGCGCCCACCTCAAATCTTCTCGTTAATGGGCTTTCAGCCTAACTCCAATTTATATTAGAGCTACTAGGCGCTGGAAGTACAAAGGGAAAAGATATGGCCCCTGCCCTCAAAGAACTGAATCTGACAGAGACACAGATGCGAAAAGAACTCGTACGACGCAACAGGGCAGCTTTATAATGGGGCGTCTATCCAAAGGCCAGTGGGTGCTGGGCGCACTCGGCGTCTGTGTCACAAGACTAGGCGGTCAGCGGAGCAGGGGACCGGGTAGGAGGGCGGCAACTTCTGCAGTTTTGCCTCAGGCCGTGGCTCAGAGACAGGCTGTCTCCATAGCAACGGGGCGCTACCCTCTGGAGGCCTCACGGCTGTTCAGCTTCTAATTTGACTGGAAAGCCGCTTCCGCCTCTCCGGCCTCGTCGGCGTGGGGGCCGGACGCAGTAACTCAACCACTATCGTTCTGCGGCTCTGATTGGGTCAGGACATAGAGGGGGCGGGAACAGGCGGCGAGGGGCGCGGTCTTCGCCTCCGAAACTGACGTTTTTCTCAGAGAGCGGAAGCCGACCCCGCCCGCTCCGGAAGTGTAACCCACACGAGTGGTGCAGGTGTGAGTTGTGTCTGCCCGGCGTCTCCTTTCATGATGCCAGGAGCTGCCGTCAAGGGCTCGGAGTTGTCCGAGAGGATCGAGAGTTTTGTGGAGGCCCTGAAAAGGGGCGGCGGGCGCCGCAGCTCCGAGGACATGGCTCGGGAGACCTTGGGGCTGCTGTGCCGCATCATCAGGGACCACCGGTGGATCAACGCGGGTGAGGCAGGCCTTAGCCCGTCGCGCCCCTGGCCACTTCCCGCCCCGATCCCCGCGGAGAGTTGCGCAGGCTTACCTGTGGCTGGTCCTGCTCACCCTCTCTCTTTGGCCCTCAGAGGAGCTGATGGAGCTGATTCGCAGAGAGGGCCGGAGGATGACGGCCGCGCAGCCCTCTGAGACCACGGTGGGCAACATGGTGCGGAGAGTGCTCAGGATCATCCGGGAGGAATACGGCAGGTCAGGCCCATGCCCTGGGCCGGACCCAGTGGTACTCGTTGCAGGAGCCTTTAGCCCTGCTCATAGCCTTCATTGGATGTGAGCAGCTTCTGGTACTTAAATGTCACGCCTTCTTCTCACCTACCTCTTTGGTTCTTGCCTCCGTAGGCTCCACGGACGCAGCGACGAGAGTGATCAACAGGAATCTCTGCACAGACTCTTAACATCCGGAGACCCCAGCGAGGATTTCAGCATCCACTATGCACAACTGCAGTCCAACATCATCGAGGCAATTAATGAGCTGCTGGTGGAACTGGGTAAGAGCTCTGTTCGCCAGGTGGATAGGACAGTCGCAGGCAGATGAGGGAATAAAAGTTGTTGTTAGCAGAGTTGGGAGATAACCATTCTTCTGGTTCTCAGAAGTTAGACGTCCTCGGTCTTGATTAGAAAGGAGTTGGAGTGGGTGGCAGGACTAAGACACCCTCTTTCCACATTGCCTTACAGATCAGCCTTTTATAGGCCTACTGCAGCAGAAACTCTATGGATAGAGCTTCCTCTTGTTAAAATTTTAACGATTTTAGATCTTGTTAAGATGAGTCTCCAAAACCACAGTTGATAGACCCGACTTCAGTACTTGTTCTCTTGAATTTTGCACACACACACCTCCACCCGCCATGGAGGTGATTCAGGAGACCTGCAGATACTCAGCACAGTCAGAACCCCAGCGGTGGAGGAAACTGAACCTGTCTTTACCCCCTAGACTCTGCTTGCAGATACTTCCCATTTTTCTAGTTTGCCCTCTCTTTTTTAGGTGGAGGGGTTGTGGCCACATTTTGGAGGAGGTGCTCTTTTGGGGGGAACCTTTGTTTAGCCCACTCAGAACGTTTTCAGAAGTTCTGTTGCACCTGTTGCTTGCATTCACTGTCTTCAAAATCAACTGTAAGGAGCTAGTGTAGAGGTGGGCAAGGGGCTACCTCATGAGTAGGAGTTACTCTGGGAAAGAGGGAGGGCTGAGAACTTGGGAGATAGAAGGTCCCAGAGGAGCAGAGCTTTTAAGAAAATGTGGCATTTTATGGCTTTAGATCATTAACCCTGTGTCAACAGTCTCTGCTGGCTGGGCAGTCTGTGAAGGACACAACCCCTTTCTGTGTGTCTATAGCACCATGGTTTGGTATTTTCCTTGCAAACCTGTTTTTGCAGAAGGGACTACGGAGAACATTGCCGCCCAGGCTCTGGAGCACATCCACTCCAATGAGGTGATCATGACCATTGGCTTCTCCCGCACAGTGGAGGCCTTCCTCAAAGAGGCTGCCCGCAAGAGGAAATTCCACGTCATTGTGGCAGAGTGTGCACCTTTCTGCCAGGTAGGGGGGCTATGAACTTGCTAAGAAAAATGAAAAGTAAGGATGGATAGATTGGGTTCATGTCAACTTTGAATTGAAAGGGTAAATCTTCAAGTTGTTCATCCTGTGAACATTCTTACTACACTGGCTTAAGAAAGTTGGTGAACTACTGGGTCTAAGAAAAGGTAAATACTCTTTCAGGAGTCAAAGTAGGGCAAATTACCTAGAGGGCGACTGATGTTTGGTCTTTGCTCATGAATTCCGAGGTAAATAATAGGTGTCCGAAAAGGAAATATGGATGTAAAGATGCAGGATGTTGTTAAAAATAATGAGCCAGGAGCTGTCTTGTCAGCCCTGTCCGATTATGCAACAAGTAGTAGTTCGAGTTCTGTGGCTGTGCTGGCGCAGCTGTGGAGGGTTACGTGTTGACTAGCTTCCCTGCTGGCTACCGGGACCACCGACCACAGGCAGGAAAATGAGTTGCTTGTTGAAATGGTGTGTTGGGCACGGGTATTCCCCAGATCCGGCTACATTTGAGAGCTCTTTCTCTGTCTCATTCTCCCTGCATCAGCCCCCCCTTCCTGTTGCAGGGTCATGAAATGGCAGTGAATTTGTCCAAAGCAGGCATTGAGACAACTGTCATGACGGATGCTGCCATTTTTGCTGTTATGTCAAGAGTCAACAAGGTGAGTGTATTTGGTGTTTCACTGAATTCCTGAAGAATATGTTTCCAAAATACTCGTTCCCCCTTCCCCGTTCCCCTGCCACCAGCACCAGTCTCCCACCTAATAAAATCCATGAAGAAAGAAAAAGTCCTGTACATATTTGGGCCTTTTTAATATATTGATAGAATTTCTTTTTCCATTCTGTATCATTTTTCATTTGGAGTAGCTTGTTTTGTGTGTGCTGAAAGCATTGAAAACAATGAAGTGGGACTGAGCTAAGTGAATTAGCTGCTGGGGTGTGGCCAAGGACTCCCTGTTTATGTCTGGAGAGCTTGAAAGTGGCCAGTAGTGAATGAGAAAGACTCCTCGCCGCTCAGGTGTGGTACATAGATTTCCAGAAACGACGGGGCTGGGAGCAGTAGCCATTGCAGCTTCCTAACCTGTACTATATTAATTCTTTCCTTGAGAACCCACTTTATGCTCAACTTGCAGTCCTGAATCTCTAGTCCCTTTCCCTCTACTGGTGTGTGACCCCTCAGAATGTTAAGACTGAGGCATGAACAGTCAGCCTGCTTGGCCCAGTGGCTCATTTAAGACTATCCCCAGGGTAGCTCACTTGTTCTTTCCTGTTCTTTCCCTCAGGTGATCATTGGCACAAAGACCATTCTGGCCAACGGTGCCCTGAGAGCTGTGACAGGAACTCACACTCTAGCCCTGGCAGCAAAACACCATTCTACTCCACTCATCGTCTGTGCCCCAATGTTCAAGCTCTCCCCCCAGGTATGTCTGGCTCCTAGTAGTCCACAGAGAAGACAGCCAAAGTGTAGACATGTTGGCTGGAACTTTACACCTGTAGCCTACTCGCACTGGAGGTTCTCCTCATCCTTCCTCACTCAATGGATTCATCCCAGTGGAGGCTGGAAAAAGCCGCAGAAGTCTTGATCCAAGAAAAACAATGGATAGTTATAACCTCTCAGTTGTAGTTAAACAAAATTAGAAGGGCATGATGATGTTGTTGCTTTACGTGGCCACAACTCCTATTGCCGGACCATTTCTAAAGTGCCAGGCAAGCTGAAGCTAGGAATGTAGAATTGCTGTTCTGTGTCCTAGCTCTAGAGAGTGTCCTTTGTAGACTGAGCAATAGCAGCTACTAAGTGAAGAGCCTCTCTACCAGTGACAGGAACTATTCCCTCTGGAAATACTGACCTCGTCATGGGGTGCGCTCCTTTTTCCCAGTTGAGGTGAAATTCACATAACACAACCATTTAAAAATGGACAGCCCAGAAGCATTCTCTACAGCCACAACATTATGCAACCACCACTCTCGTTTCCAAACATTGTCATCATCCCAGAAAAACAGTTTGTACCCACTAAGTAATTGGTCCCTGGTCTCCTTCTCCCCACCTCCTGGTGATCTCTAATTGGCTTTCTGTCTTTATGAGTTTGCCTGTTTGACTTTTTCATATAAAAAGAATAAAATATGTGCCCTTTTGTTTTTGGCTGTTGCTGCCTATTCCGTTTTTAGGGTTCATGTTGTGGTTTTCAAGGTTCACGGTTTCAAGGGTCACAGTGCTGTCTTCCCGTTGCTGGCTAAACAACATTCCATCCTCTACGTGAAGCACAGTTTGCTTCTCTTGTCAGCGAGGGACAGTGGGATGTTTCTACCTGTTGACTGAACAACAGCGCTATAAGCCCTTGATAACAAGTTTCTATATGGACGTGGTTTTTTATTTCTTTTGGGTATTGGAGCTACAAGTGTGATTGCTAGATCCTTACTTTACTTTTCCAGTTCCCCAATGAAGAGGACTCATTTCACAAGTTTGTGGCTCCAGAGGAAGTCCTGCCTTTCACAGAAGGTAGGTGTGTGTGTGCGGTAGAAGCACGTGTGCACATGTGCATAGATGGTTATTTTTAATTTCCGGTAATTAGTGGGATTAAACATCTCGTGGGGACTCGACTGTTCTCTTTAGCAGCTTAGAGTGCCTGGGGGCCCGATTGAGTTCATGTTCAATGTTCTGAGGCTGCTGCCCTTGAGCTGAGCGGCTGTGGCTGTAGTGGGATCACCTCATGGGCTGGGCGTGACTTAGCCTGCTGCTGGAGACACACGCGGCCCCCTGGGGAAATGGACTTGTTTTCACTTGCTGGACGGAGTTGTATTGGCGACACAGCTATGAAAGCAGGCACGGACTGCTCAGACTTGTGAGATTCGCCAGTAGCCTGGACACCTGTGTTGGGGGGTCCTGTTCTCTGGCTTCTGAAGGCAGCTGCTTTCAGGGAGCCTGCAGCCTCAGCACCAGCTGCCATGGCGTTAAGGCCCCCTGGGAGCAAAACATAGTACTTAGGGTGCACATTCTTTCTGGGCATTGAATAACTCCATCCATTTATTCAAACATTTATTCTTTCAAGAAATATTTACACCCTTTGAGCACTCACTATATAGCCAGCACCGTTCTAGGCACAGGAGGTGTAACAAGGAACAGCATAGCCCTGCCCCCTGCCCCCAGAGCTTATGTTCTGTTGCAGAAGACAGACAAGAAAATGTTAGGTCGTGGGGCTGTTTCATAAAGAAAGTAGATGAAGCTGATATGGAAAATGGCCAGGAGGCTGTCGGAGATGAGGGAGAGGTTTTTGTGAAAGCACGTTTCAGGTGAGTCCTGAGTGAACGGAGTCTGCCTGGTGAAGATCCAGAGTCCCCAACTGTGGTGTGTGGTGGAAAGGGCCTGTGCAGGATATTCGCGCTGCAGCTGGGAGAGCTGCCCGCTGACTGGAGCAGGGAGCCAGGGACAGCGCTGCAAATGAGCGCTGGTGTCACGGGCAGGCGCCAGGTTTTGTGGGTTGCAACCCCAAGCTTGAATTTTCCTGTAAGGGTCGGGGAAAGGCACCTAAGACTTTAGGAGGGACGATGGTGAGGTGAAATTACCTCTTCTGGTTTGCATTTTGCTGCGGCTTCCCTTTGCTGGCATAGCGCGTCCACCTGCGTGAGTCCAGGGTCTGTGTGCTACTTAACTGCTGGCGTGGGAGCCTCAGCTTTATCTTCACCTGTGTGATTCCTTTCAGGGGACATTCTGGAGAAGGTCAGCGTCCACTGCCCTGTGTTTGACTACGTCCCCCCAGAGCTCATTACCCTGTTTATCTCCAACATTGGTGGGAACGCGCCTTCCTACATCTACCGCCTGATGAGTGAGCTCTACCACCCTGATGACCACGTCCTGTGACACCCTTGTCCTGAGCAGAAGCCGTGCCTTCAGGCGCAGCATGGAGAGATTTCAGAGCTCCTGCTGAGACGCGTCCTTGGAACTGGGAGTGAACTGGAGTTAAAAAAACGTGGTACTGTTCCTTGCCTTTGCAGTCAGCCTGCAACAAGGATGCATTGCCAGGTCTGTTTCTTCTCTTTCCGTCTTAACAGAGCAGCAGAGCTTGACCTATGGATTTGGAAACCTCTTAGTGACCTGGGGCATCTGCTGCGGGAACTTAAACTTTCTGCTTCAGTCATGTGTTAAACATAATACTGAATACCTTGTTGGATACAGGTTTTTGCTCTGAAATGGCCACCGTACTTTTCCCTTGGCTGTGCCAATAAAAGCTGCTTGGAGGTTCCAGAGTTGGTTTATTTATTGTTCTGCTCTGATTGAATTGCCTGAAACAGCAGCAGCAGAAACCTTTCTGTGCTTTCATGGAGGGCTGTAATTAGAGCTAACAGTCTAAAACAGAGAAATGCAAATGAAATTATTTGGAGTTTTCTTTATAATTCACTGGAAATGGTTCCAGACAACTTGTTAGTAATCCAAGACAATGGTTCTAAAACCTCTTTCATCATTAGAATCCTCAGGGAGCTGAAAATTCTCAGTTTTGGGTTCCATCCCAGGCTGCGTCTCGTCTCTGGGTGGGTGGCACCTGGGAATCTGTGCAGACCCCAGACAAGGACACTTTCTGCGCTGACAGGTCTTTAAACGGGTACAACGTTTTCTGGGGCAATTTGGGGCTTGCACTTGTGGAATTATTTGTATAAGCACACAAATACATATTCAAGAATATTCATTGGAGCAGCTATAGTGCCACAGCCTAAGTGTCCAGAAACGGGAGAAAAGATCAGTAAGTGTGACAGGCCGTGCAGTGCAAGAGCCAGTGCAGCAGACGTTCCCAAAGGGTGGCTGGACGGCAGGTCTGGACAGAAGACATTGTGGTTTCTTCACCCAGGGTTTGATGAATTAGCTTACCAGTATTTAAAAATCTGGAGATTGTGCATTAAAAAAATTCAGATTTGTTTTTCCTGAAAGCGCACAAGGTTTGCTGATCGAACACACACGTTCTTAAGTGGTAGCAGTTGGCTGGAGTCCAGTAGCTTCTGACTCCATCAGATGCAAAACCTCCAGTTTTCTACAATTCCTCATTTATGTTACTGCCTGACCCTAGTAGACATTTGAGTTGTGACCCTGGTGTTAGAAGAACAGGATAGATTCATAAGAAAGTTCGTTTTTTAGTAGTAGCAGCCTAGAAAAAAACAAGTTGCAGAGCAATACCATGTGACCCTCCTCTCAAAACAAGATGTACTTGCATAGGGTAAAAATCTGGAAGAATGCTGGCAAGTGATTGTGCAAGGAACATCGAATTTTTATTCAGTATGTTTCTATATATATAGTTTCCATTTTTTACTTTAATAATTACAATTTTTAACAATTACAATAATTACAAAGAGTGCTGGCAATCTAGGTGACCTGCTGTGTTTGGGGACTACTGATCCAAAGCAGAGGCACCGGGGTGCTTTCCACAAAGGCTAGCTGGCCTTTTAGGGCAGTGAGGACAGGGTGGAGCAGAATGCACGTCAGATGTGGGTTATGAGGGAGGGCCTCCACTCTTTTCTACCTACTTGCCATAGATTGATCTATGCCGTAGGGCCCTTGTCTGCCCTGAGAGGAATAAACAAGGTTGAGGAGGGTCAGTCTAAAGGAGTGACCTGAAACCTTTATGACTCAGAAGAGCCTGACTCATCCAGGCCTCTGTCAGTTCTTTCTTAAAGCATCTACAAGACCCCACGCTTTCCCAGTGAAGTGGCTTGAAGCTACCAATTATGAGCAATTGTCTCCTCTGAAGGCACCAATTCTAACAGCAATTCACTTGGGTGCAATTGTGTGGTCTGGAGGGAGAGCACCAGTGAGTCAAGTTAAATATGTTGCTGGCTCCAAACGAGCTTTGTGATACTTGTACTTTGTGCATCCTAGTCTGAGTCTAAAATTAGCACCAGCATCCTTCCCAGCGTATCTGAGATGGACGAAGCATACAAGGGTGGAGGCTGTCCTCCATCAGCAGTGCCTCAAACAGAAAAACTACACAAGGGCACCCTTGGGATCTTGGGGCTTCGTCAATCCCACAGTTATTTGTATGCCTTGTTTTTGTATTTCCCTGTTTCCCTCTTCCTATTTGAAAGGGGAACCTGAACTGAACAGGGAGAAACTGGGGAGTGCCGTGCCCATATGATCAGCCTTTGTGCCTGCCTCTCCTGCCTTTGCAGCAGGACCTAGAAACACAAAACAAACTGTTGGCTCTTGATGAAAGTGATGAAAAGCGGATTCTGCCTTCCCAAATAAGCTAGGTCAACGAAGTTAGATAACTTACTCCACAGTTTGTAAAAGAACACTTTTTCCCACGGTTCATATCTTCCAATTTGGGCGGAGGGCAGGAAAGGCACAATCCTTGGAACTTGAATAAGGAACAGAATTCCTAATTTAGCCTCAGAAGAGAAGTCTCTGAAAAATACCCTACCAAAAAAAAAAAAAAAAAGTGAAAAGTGATACCTCGAAAAAGGAAAAGCCAGTACCCACAGGATCCGAAGTTTCACAATTTCAAAACCGTTTTCTGAGAGCAGTTTGTCCTGCTGTCCGGGTCGCTGAAGGCTGCCGTGACAAATCTGGTCGCTGAGCACATGACTCAGCCGTGTGCACAATGGCCCCCTCAGAGCCACCTCACCAGACAGGCCAGCTGGTGATGTGCTTGTCAAGGCCGCGTGCTATCCCCTGCCCTTGCAAAACCCCCACCGCGGACACGCACCTGGTTGATAGTTTCAAGTGTGGTCTGGGAGTGTGTTATATCTGACCTGCTTTGCTTTGGATTATTCTTTTCATTTGCCAAACAGCTGTTGTGGGATGTTGTGCAATGGCTAAGCAATTCTTGATAAAGAGCCTGGTCAGCCCTTACTAGAATTCTGTCTTCACAATGCTCGCCATGACAGGACAGCTTTTGAGCCTTAAGCGCACTCAAAATGGCGATTGATATTCTCATTAGAGACATCTTTTCAGGGATGTTTTTACTGGCATGTTATCTTGAGAGTTAAGACGTACTTAAATAAAGCACCTCAAATAAGAACCTTATCGAAGCAAATAAACTCAATGAGGTTCTTAAATCTGTTTCTGTGTAAAATTCTAGTTACGATGACAGAAGTGATGGATCTGTCAGTAACACTAGGCCCTACTAACAGCAGTTGCTGACTTAAACCACCTTTCCCCACCGTGGCCATCATCGGGTAGTCTTTCCCTTGTAAACAAGGGCAAGTTGTTTGGTCAGGCAGTTGTGAGGAGAATGAGGACAATACAGCCTCTCCAGACTGCCACCAAGTCATTTGTTGCCTGGACCCCGACATTCTAACATGCAAGACACTGCCCACACACATTTTGATCCAGTGACCTGGACTTTACCTGGTTTCTGGACATGACCAAGTGTTCTGTGACAGTTGGGCTTAGGGTAAAATGACCCAACGGTTTAAAAATCATCATGCCAGGAAGCACACGGCAGATTCACTATTGACCCTGGCAGATGGATAAAGGAGCATCCCAGAGCCCTCAGTGCATTTTTCAGGCTTTAATGCTCCTGGAGAACCAGGTAAACAGGCGTGCCAGGCCAGGAGGCTGGCATGCAAGGAGGTGGGCACAGGCCAGGAGGAGGGCGCTGTGGAGTGGGCAGCAACCAGGGCTTCCACACCCTCCCCCTCCAAAGGCTCTGCTCTTTCCCTGGGGCTCTCTGGAAGATTCCCACAGTCTCTCACCACAGCCATTTTCTGCTGTTGTCCGCTGAGTGGCACTGCCTTTCTATATCCTGGCCTGGCTCAGGTGAGCACTCTTGGGCCCACCCATGCTCCAGGTGTACACAATCAGGCACGCACGTCCCATGCTTACATTCCCAAGAGTCTTCTGCGTCAACAGGATCAAGGCCGCAGGTGGTAGCCAGAGGCCAGTGGTGTAAAAAGTCTGTTCAACTTAATTTACCACAGGACAACTTTTTTTGATGTCCCCCATGACCTCTGATGTAATAGAGAATGATAAGAGGAACATGAGGAAGGAGGGTTTTACTTGGTGCAGATTATCCAGATTTTTGGCTTCCTAGATTTCTTTCCTCCCTTTTGAGATGACCCTCACTGTCTTAGCAGTTTCAGGTGAGAAAGGGTGAAAACAGCCAGCCTATAAAATGGCCAACACACCAGTCAGTCCTTGTTAACCAGATTTTGGAGAGGGTCTTGATAGAAAGCAGCAACTACTTCACATGGAAAACAGGTAGGAGTTCTTTAAAAAAAAAAAAAAAAGATTTATGTACTGAACTGGTGTACAGGCTAGAGGTGTGGGGGTGAGAGGGTTCACCAGTGACAGAGTGGGGTGCAGAACAGGCAGATAGACGAAGTACACGGCTGAGGGGAGCAGCGGGCGGGTCAGGAGAGGTCTGCTGCACCAACTGGGTCAGCTCTCTGGCCGGGGATCGAGCTGCTGCAGTGACTGTGGTAGCTTCATAGTGCTGTGCTGTAACCCGTTGTGCTACCGGGGAGGGCCCAGGAGTCTGGTTCTTTGTGTGGGATCAGCTACCACTGATGGAGGCTCCACTGGCATGAGCTGAGCTCGGCTGCCACTGCTCCCCAGGAACTGATGTGCTGTATCTGTTCTCACTTGGCCTGGCCTCCTCAGCCCCCTGAGGCAGCTGCGACTTGGACTTGGTCTCCCTTCTGCTCTGCCAGGTTTGGTCCTTGGTTTCCACTAGGGGACCCAGGTCCCAGCTATTGTTCGCTTCTGACCTTTGGTTGCTCTGACCTCTGATGGCTGGAACCTGCAGGGTTGCAGATCCCCACTGGATTCGGGACTTTGCCTAGCTCCCTCCCAGCCTACCCTTGAAGCTGTGCATTAAGCTTTTCTGGTACTAACTCCTGTTGCCCTCTGTAGCCTTAACTCTGACCACAGAATCGTTAAATTCTCTTACCTCAATTAATAAAGACCGAGTGATCCCTAAACCTAGAGGAAGGTATTCTGCCATCAGTTTCTGGAAGGCAAAGATAGTTTTATACTTTGCAATAAGATTTTGATGAATATTGCTGTAAGGAAAATGAAGAAACTCAGACTCTCTTGCTTCCTGCCACTAGCCTCGGCAGCTTTACTTTCCTCCCAGGTTTCATTGTCCACCCAAGATAACGTTATTACAAAGTGTTCACAGCTGAGCATGGAGCACGCATATGTACATTGGGTTGTTGGAAAAGCCATGACATTTTTTTCCCCTGTGTTTCAAGCAAAAATGCATCTTGACTTTTCTGACACCCCAATAAGTATGGACGCCCTGGGCCAAGAAGTAGGAGACAGAAGCCAGAGCCCTTGGAGATCATGGAGGCTTGAAGGCTTGATTGCTGCCTGTCTCCCAGCTTCCCTGCCCCTGGTCTGCCTGTGTACCTGGCCTCGCTTCAGCACCAAAGACCTGTCAGCTCTACCTAAGGCACCAAGATCCTTTATCCGAATTGATAGTGAACCTGTCCAGTCTGGGATGGCTACATGACATTGCCCTTCAGAAAGGAATTCTTAAAAAGGGAGCTTTGTTTCCGATCTCAAATCTTAGTTGTTGTTTTTTTTTAAAAAAGATTTATTTATGCTGGGCCCTCCCTGGTGGTGCAGCGGGTTAAAGCACTGCACTGAGAAGCTAAGCCACTTCCGCATGAGTTCAATTCCCGCCTGCCCTGGAGGTGACCACATGGCGTGGCAGACCTCTCCTGACCCGCCCGCTGCTCCCCTCGGCAGTGTACTTCGTCGATCTGCCTGTCCTGCTCCCCACTCTGTCTCTGGTGGGGCCTCTTACTGCCCCTGAGCCTCTGGCCTGTACCCCAGTTCTGTATGCATAAATAAATCTTTTTCTTTTCAAAAGATTTATTTGTATATACAGAACTGGGGTACAGGCCAGAGGTGTGGAAATTGAGAGGATTCACCAGAGACAGAGTGGGGAGCAGAGCAGGTGGCTTGACTGAATTAGACTGCTGAGGGGAGCAGTGAGACAGGAGAGGTCTGTTGCACCATGTGGGTCAGCTCCCCGACCAGGATAAACTTGTGCTGCAGTGGCTATGGATAGCTTCATAGTGCTGAGGCTTAACCCTTTAAGCCACCAGAGAAGGCCTCAAATCTCAAGTTTTACCCTGGAGTTATGAAGCCTCCAACAGTCAGAATCTAATAAAGATGAACCAGGAAGTTTACCAACTGATAAATCCTTAGTGACTTAAAGAGGCCAGCATGGGGTAGTGACAGGAAGGAGTGTGTAATGTGAAGTCACAGGCCTAGCCCTCAGCATGCTGGTGGTGTCGCTGAGCCTCACTGTAAAGAGGGCACCGGCTTCTTGAGAGGACTTTGTGAGCATTAGAATAAAGTATACAAAGCATTTAATACATAGTAAGTTCTCCATAAATACCCTTTATTATTCGTGTTACTGGAGCCAGAAAACTTGGAGGACACTCCAAGTAGCAGCAGTGTGATCTTAGGCAAATCACATTTTCAACCTCGTTTCCCTCTTTGTAAAAGGGAGGATAATAAATACTACCTTAGCTCATGAGTTGCCAAATTCAAATAGAAAAGGTATGCAAAGGTATAGGTATTAACGAGTAATACTGTGTTAGAAAATTAAATGTTTTTGCTCTTAAGGCACCTGAGTTTAAAACAAGGATCCCTAACCGTCAATAAAATGTTAACATTTTTGGCTAATAGATTGGCTTTATGCTGATACATGCTACTGAGTTTATAAATTATTCAAATAGGATGATTATCTCACATTGCTTGAGTCAGACGAACCAGGAAGATTGGTTACACAATTTGTAGAGGCAAGAAAAACAGTGGTTTGAGTTTATAGCAAAACCTGAAGTTGTACCCTCTCACCCCTAATAAAAGAGACAGTGCAGCATTTTTTAATCCCACAAATTGGCCCAACCTAAAAAGATTTTCTTTAGAAGAGCTGGCCTCCACGCGGCCCCGACGATGAAGGCAGAGCCCCGCTGCCTACTGGCAGCAAGCGGAGGCCCTGACAGCTTTGCAAACCCCCTCCTTCCTCAGGCCATGGCTCTTAGTCTGTGAAGTTGTATATGTATTTAGAAGAATAAAGGCTGACTTTACACAGTGGCACCTATTCCTCCGAGTTCTGATTACACAATCCGCAATCTCCCCATGAAAACCAGGGAAGGCCTGAGCCTTCTGCAGCACCGCCAGTGAGCGCGGATTTCAGTGCCAATAGGTTCTCTTCAAGGCTGCTGGCAAACCAATTTTTCTTCCAGGAGCAAAATTTTTTTCCTGCATTAAAAAATGAGGGAAAAGTGCTCCATTGATAGAAAGGCCAATTTGAACAGTCTGGTCAGGAAATACAAATGGAAATTCCCATTGCAACATCCTCCTCATTGCACAGCATTCCCATTGCAACAGATGTAATCACAGTTGGTTTGTTGCTTTTTTAATTTTTTTACTTTTATAAGACGTTAGTCTCTGAAGTCTTGTTAACCAGAAATCAAATCACCTACAAAGGTGGGGGAAATACAGAGTAAGAGTGGCGTGACAAGCATTTGCAGAAAGATCAGCCCTGGTCCCAGATGAAATGTGCTGTTAAGACAGGCAAACAGTAATAAGACCCAGGCATAATTTGAACAGAACCAAAAGAATTCTTGTCTCTTGAAAAAATGTAGGAAAAAAATATCTGGTTAGGTTGAAAGAATAAATGCAGCATTTCAAAATGAAAATTGCTTTTACATAGAGATACTTTATAAAGTACAAAAAATATTTTTAAAAACCAAGCACAAAGCACTTCTACCTTTTCACTATCTTGGGATGTGAACAGCATCAGTCTCTGAAAGTTTTTCAAGAGGCAATAAAACCGCCAACCAGGAACAGGACTTTAAATTTCCCCTATTATGTCCATATTTTTAAAAATCAACAATTTTTAATGACTAAATACCACAACTAAAGGCCTGATGGAAGACTGCAGGGAATATTTTCTTTGTGCATGGAGAAACTCCTGAAGTCAGGTCACAAAAAGGGGAAGCAGGGGCAGGCGGGGTGTTGGGGCAACTGTGGGCCCTCCTGGAGGCAGGCTGACCGGGGGGCTTCCGCCTCTGGGGAGTCACAGACACGCAAATTCTGGATCAGGAAAAAACTGCAAAACAAACCTCAACCCCCCCC
>NW_004567114.1:20680602-20743288 GCF_000260355.1 Condylura cristata | reverse complement strand
GCCCCCACCCCCACCCCATCAAGCAAATCAACCAGAAAATCAGGCAATTAATCATTAAATTTTATCCCTAAATAAGCTACCCAAAAAATAAGTGTCGTTTGCCTCCTGAGTCCACAGAGGCAAATGAATAAACTGTCCTCATCTTGAGTTCCATCTGACTGTGTAATTAATGGGGTCCTCTGCCCCAGAGGACTGACAGTGCTGGGGTGCGTCAGGCTGACTGGCAGCTGGGCCATGCCTGCAGCTCACACTCTGCCCAGAGCACACAGCTGCACCCTTTGGCTCCTTGGATCAAGAATTCTGTTCTCGTGTGCCGGCTCTCAAGGAGGCATGGGCGCCTGCAAGCTGTGCCTTGTATCACATCCTTCTGCTTTTCCGAAGAGACGCCAAGCTTGGCCCATTTTTCGAAGTTTAGCAAGATTGGGTTTAGTCTACAGGAAGAAAGAGAGTAACTCCAATTAGCAATATGAAAAGCTACATGGCGCAGAAATACTCCCTAAATATGGCTATTTAAATCTGTTCAGCAGTCTCAGAAAAGACTAGGTTTTCTAAGTGGGTCTGCAGACGTTAAGTATAGATTCCCATCTCTGTCTAGGGACAAAGTTTTTTCATTTTTTTGTCAAGTGAAACAAAAAGTTCCCCATGGAGTAGCACGGGATGAGTCAGAAAGCACGGGGTACCTGAGACCTCATACGAGATTAGACTGCAGCCTGCGCTCATGTCGTTTCATGTAAGATTACAGCAAGGACAGAAGTGTTCCCTAATTCAAACCACCCTGCGCCTTTACTGCACTGCCGCTTCGCCGTTCCTGGACTGCTGAGTAAGCGGTCAAGTCGGCATGGCGCCCCCGCCGGCTTCCGGCCTGGCGCTCCCCACAGCGCAGCCCCAGCGGCCCGGGGGGCAGCTACCACTTCCGCGGGGCCGCTGAGCCAGGGATGTTTAGGCGACACGCGCCAGCAGCGAGTGTGCTGTTTCCACCGGTTTTCTGCGGCCGCAGAGGGGCCTCCTGCGTCTCATCAAGGCTCGCGCCGGGAGGCGGCGGGTGTTCAGACACAGTCTGCGCACTGGTAAGCTTACAAAAGACAAAGTTCACAGGTCTGATCTGACGGGTAAGCCCGAACTCCATTTTGAATTTGAGCGAGATGATGAAATGCTGAGGCTTTCTGTCATTTTCAAATCCCAAAGCCTATTTTTCAGAACTCCTGTTTTCTGGAACGGATTGAGACAGATTACATTTGGAAAACAGGGGCTGGAGGAGAAAGATAGACCTCTCTCCCTCTTCTCCTGTTCGTGGCGAACATGCCTGTTTCTCCTGCCCCAAGTGCTCTATGTCGGCCAGCGGCAGCATGGACGGCCTCCCGTGGGCGCACTGGAACGGCAGCTGGCAGCGGGACAGGGCTTCCATGAGGCGACGGCTCTCCTCTAGGCTCAGGCCATCGTTAAACTTAATGGCTCCTAGAGGAAAGACAGAAACGCGGCGTGTGTGTGCGCCGGGACGTCCACGCTTATTCTGGGTCAGGGCCAAATCTCTGGGGAAAGCGAGATGTTTCTCAGGCTTCCTTCACGGACCTTTAATAGCACCTGAAATGGGCCCACGGCTGTCGGGCACTGGCGCTTCTGAGCTGACCTGTCTTCTTAGCTGTCTTACTGGACTAGGTGCCTTTCTGATCCTTGCAGGAGGCAGCCCCTGACTTGTTAGGATTTGGCTTTGGGCGTTCCCTCAGGAGCAAGAACAGCAGTGCCCTACTTCTCAAAGGTGTGTGAAATAGCGGCCATGTTGTCCACAATCCTGCAACTAAGATTTCTCACTGTTCCAACAAGTCTGTTTCGTGTGCTTCTTTGTCCTACTTCCATAATAATCTTCCTAATCTAAACTCTCATACTGTCAATGCCAGCCTTTATGTATACATTAATTCACTCAAATATTTATTAAATATATGATGGTTTGCCACGGAGATTACAATTGAGATGAAAAAAAATTACAAAATGATGTAAAAATAATTAAACACACACACACACACACACATATATATGATAAACACACACACACACACATATATATGATGGTTTGTATTAGGAACTTTGCCAGGCAGTGAATGAGACAGAGTCTAAGGTCCAACAGGTGAAATAATGTTCAAACAAATCATTCTACAGTAATTTAAATTATAAATATAGGTCCTATAAAATCTAGGGTATGAAAAAATACATAATAGGGAAAACAAACCCATTTAAGGAGGTGAGGGAAGGTTTTCCTGGCCAAATGATCGGGACCTTAGGTTAGAAGCGGATGGGCCTGCCTGTTGGCACAAGAGGTTAAGTCTCAGCACTAGGAGGCTGTCACCAGCCACTGCAGCTCAAGTTTGATCCCCAGCCATGGAGGGGATGGCACATGTCACAGCTGACCTCTCCTGTCTCCCCCGCTGCTCCCCTCAGCAGTGTATTTCAGGCTATCTGCTTGTTCTGTTCCCTACTCGGTCTCTCGGTGAATCCTCTCACCTCTCGTACCTCTGGCTTGCACCCCAGTTACTGTGTGCATAAATAATGCTTTTAAATAAAACAGAAGGAACAGAAAGACAGAGGGGAAAGGCAAAGGGCAGACGTTCTACGCACACAAGGCCAGGACCAAGGAGGAGGCTGCAGTGTAAACAGCAAGGTGGGGAGTGGTGGGAGAGGAAGCTGGAGAGGCAGGCAGGGGCCAGATCCTGAAACCCTACGGGCCAGGAGAGAGAATAGAAGTTTTATCCTAAGAGTGAAGGGTAGTTAATGACACATCTTTGAAGAAAGGTACCTCAGAGAAACAGATTGCTCTAGTGCTGACGGGAAGAATGGCCTAAGGGGGAGCCAGGATGGATGTGAGGAGTCAACAGCGGCAGAACTAGTGAAGTGGAGACATACCACATCAGATGGATTTAAGGTGCATTCTGAGGTAGGTAAGATGAAATTTGGTGATCCAATAGATAATGAGGGTAAAGATAAAGAGGAAAAGGAATTTAGGATATCTGCATGAGACAAATGAAGGTCTGAGATTACTGAGCCAGAAAACAAAGGAAGAAAAGAGAAAGTAAATGGAGAGAGAAAATGAGGGAGAGTCAGCAGACTGGAGACCCCACTGTGACCAAGTAACTGTTGCCAGAGACCCCATAGGTCATATTCCCTCAAGTAAATTCCTCCAGTCCCCTAAAGTAAATACCATTTTCTGTATTTTATCACAGTACCTATGTAAGAACACTCAATGTTTCTAACACCTTCTTGATAAGCTTCTTTTGGCCTAGTTTCTCTTAATTTTTAAAAATGATTTGTTTTATTCATGTATACAAGATCAGGGGTACAGGCCAGAGGTGTGTATGTGGGGAGGGGTGAGAGGTTTCCCGAGAGACAGAGTGGGAGCAGAACAGGTATCCACTGAGACACACTGCCTAGGGGAGCAGGGGCGGGACGGAAGAGGCTGCTGCGCCCTGGGCAGCTCCCCGCTAGGAATGGGACTAGCGCTCAGGGCTGCCCACAACTTCACAGTGCTGCGCTTTAACCCCTCGCTCCATGTAGTTTGATACTCACTGCTGCTCTTCGTAGCATTAATTTGTTTCTGCCTTTGACTAAATCGCACAGGCTACTTACTCCTCATGTAGTAAGAATCCATGTTCCTAAGCTCATTTATATTCTCAAAATGCATCTCCTGTAAGTTACACCTCCACTCATATAAATCAGACTATATTTATGATCAAATACATATGTTGCTATTTCGCTTTGTAAAAATACTTTTTTAGTACTCACTATTTTTAGTAGAAGGCAGATTTATTCATGTAATAAGTGGGAGTTCACAAAAAAAGTGTGACTTTTGTATTCATTTTCTCATTCAGTTTCTTGAACTAAGTTTTATCCTTCATGAGCCAAGAAGCAAATGCGCCTTCTGTTTCATTCTTAACTGTGGTACCCCTGCCAGTCCTTAGCAGAGAGGCGCTCAACAGCAGGTGTGCTGAGAGTCTTACCGTGGCAGGCCTGGGACGCCAACACCCGCTGGACAGTCAGTGGCAAAGTCCCTTGGATGCCTCCTGTGGTCTGCAGTAGCTAATGCATAGACACATTCTTTATTAACGGGAGAAGGAGGTTGGGCAATGAAGCCTTTTATGTGTGGTGCCTCTGTGTGAAAACCCCAAAGAAGAGAAAGGTTTACCTCCACTTGTTCACGAATAAAATCCTACAAAGCAAAAAGGAAAAGAAAAGTATTAGTCTGTTACTATCTTACACTTGCCCTGTGAGAGTTCACAAAATATCCCATCCCCATTTTCTTCATTATATGACTCCTGAAGGAGAGCATTCCAACAATACAGCACTTACGTGCAAAGAAAATGTTATAAAATACTTTGACTGTAAAATACTAAGACAAATAAATAGATTTCTTATTGAATAGGGAATATACTTAGCTACTGAAACCTCCCCTAAAGATAATTTATCAGCCTAAGAGGCTATGTAACTGGCAAGAGTAGCCTTGATGATTCAATGGATTCTAAATATCAGGGAGACTTCTTAACCAAGAAGCTGTCTGCTTGTATTTATAATCTTAGCCACAACAAGTGTAATATTACACAGACAGAATAAATACACAACAATCATCAATGTCACTGTGCACTCAGAATAACACTTGCTTAAGTGTATTAAATATAAGTAGCATCTTTAGTTTCCATGGGCTTTTTCTTTTTAAAAACTTTTTGAAAATTCCTTTTGAATCCAAAAGTTTATTTTCCTAGGCATTATTTTGTTAACTTTCTTCTCACCAATATATTTCTGTCCCAGGGGAAGCCTTTCCTTTAGTAATATCCCTATTATTCACAAAAGGATTTTAGAGAAATTATTCATGTGATAAGTCTGTCTAAGCTCTGAAGGTCAAAAAGACTGTACAAAAGATCAGTAAAACCAAAAGCTGGTTCTTCAAGAAAATAAACAAAACTGACAAACCTCCAGTTAGGCTCACAAAGAAGAGAGAACACTTTAATAATCATGTAATTAGAAATAAAAAAGGAGAAAATACAACAGATAAAACAGAAATACAAAGGGTCATCAGAGATTATTATAAACAACTAAATGTCAACAGATTTGCTAATCTTGAGGAAACATACATTTCTACAGTAATACAGCTGACCAAGAAGAAACAGAAAACATGAAAAGACTAATCACAATTATGAAAGTTGGTACAGTAATCAAAAATCTTCCCAAAAAACAAAATTCCAGGTCTAGGTGGCTTTATAAATGAATTTCATCAAACTTCCAAAAAAAAAATTTGCCCATTTTGCTCAAGCTATTACAAATAATTGAAGAAGGGCCCTCCCTGGTGGTGCAACAGGTTAGGATGCAAACTAGCTGCAGCCACTGCAGCACAAGTTCCATCCCTGGCCAGGATGGTGACCCACATGGCGCGGCAGACCTCTCCTGACCCGCCCGCTGCTCCCCTCAGCAGCGTACTTCATTGATCTGCCTGTTCTGCTCCTTTCTCTGTCTCTGGTGAATCTTCTCATCCCTCTGCATCTCTGGCCTGCCACCAAAAACTACTGTCAATATTAAAAATGAATAAAGTAAAGTGGCAGGTTATAAAATGAACATACAGGAAATTTGTTGTATTTTTACATGCAATTAGTAAGAACAAAAGAAGTTACCAAACCCATTTATAATCACATCAAAAAGAATTAACCAAGAATTTATAATAAAAACTATAAGATACAATTAAAAGATATAGAACAAGAAATATGAAATGGAAAGACAGCCCATGTTAATGGATGGGGAAAATTAATTTAGTCAAAATGACTATTTTACCAAAAGTAATATATAGTTTTTTTCTACTTTAAAATATATGCTTTTAATGTTATACAATAGATTTAAATTTTTTTAGTCTTTTATTTATTTTTTTATTTTACAAAAGTCATATATAGTTTTAATGCAATTCTTACTAAAAATCCTATGATATTGTTTAAGAAAACAGAACCAAAAATACTAAAATTAATATGGCTAAAAATGTCCCCAAACAGGTGATTTGGTGATGGGAAACCCGCGGGGATTACAATCGAGATGGAAAAAAAAAATGTGCAAAATGATGTAAAAATAAACTTTGTAATAAATAACAACAACAACAACAACAAAAATGTCCCCAAACAGCAGGACCCTCCCTGGTGATGCAACAGCGTAAAGCGCAGCACTATGAAGCTACCGTAGCCACTGCAGCACTAGTCGGATCCCCGGCCAGGGAGCTGACCCGCATGACCCAGCAGACCTCGCCTGTCTCACCCGCTGCTCCCTCATCAGTGGATTTCAGTAGATCTGCCTGTCCTGCTCTCTACTCTGTCTCTGGTGAATCCTCTCACCTCCATCCCTGCACCTCTGGTCTGTACTACAGTTCTTGTATGCATAAATAAACAAATCTTAAAGAAAGAAAAGGAACAACAGATGTGAAAACACAGTTTTCCAAATAGTACATGTACATAGCCAACTGATACTGAAAAAGTGCTCACCATCCCTTCTAATTAAGGAAATGTAAATGACAATGAAATATCATCTCTCACCTATGAGAATGGCATACAGAAAAAGACTCCTCACAAGAGCTAGAGAGGATGTGGAGGAAAGAAGAACCCTTACACATTGTCAGTGGGAATGTAAGTTGGCACAGGCATTCCATAAAGCAGTCAACATGTTTTAAAAAAATAAAAATGGAACTACTATTTGATCCAGTAATCCTATTTTTTGCTGTCTGGAGAGCATGAAATCATCAAGTTGAAAATTCTATGCTCCATATCGTTTACTGTGACATTATTTCTAATGGCTCAGGTATATCAGCAGCCTGAATGCCTACCTGACAGAGGAATGGATAAAGAAAATGGGGTATATGCACACAATGGAATATAATTCAGCTACAGGAAAAGAGGAAACGTTACCATTTACAGCAACATGGAAGGAAGCTGAGGGAGTTGTCTTAAGCAAAGTAAACTAGAAAGATAAAGACAAATATTGGATGAATTCATAGGTGAGTAATGTAAGTAGATAAACTGAGAAAGCAAAATAATTATGAATTGAACCAAGGCTGAAAACCAAACTGAGGTTTCTGAAATTAAGAGGGCTGGGTTAACAAAAGAAAATTTAATGACAATAAATTATTTTTAAACATGGCACACTTAATGATTTCTTTATAAGAAAACACAGATTTCTTTACTCCTCAATATGGCTGCATATAAAATAACTTCCTAAGATTACAATACGCAGATCCTCTTTTCAAATCAGATTGAGAAAAGTCTTTCGCTACCTCAGATGTATTCTATCGTCCACGGGGTTTATAAATGAGCATACTTACCAAAAACTGGTGGTAGTTACTGTTTTTTGAAGCCATGTATTTCTCCAAACAAAATGGTATCAAATAATACCTGACCTATTATAAAGGCTTAGTACAGATACAGATCAAACTGAACTTCTTTGTTATCCTTTTTTGTGCTTACATATTTGCTAAGGGGAAGATGGATGTCATCTGTTCATTTCATATTTCAGTAGTTCAACTTATGTTGGATAACTTACGTAACATTAAAAAGGCTCAGCCATCATCAGTTTGATGGCCAGACTTTATAAAAAGATATATTAGTGGTCTTTCATCGGCTAGAATCCAAGCAGCTACCTCTTCTTCGAGACAGTTTTTGTTCCAGGTTTTTTTTCCCCAGAATCAACATCTCTCTTGATCAGCCTGAGTTAACATAATCAAGATTTTCTAAAACCCGTAAGCTTTGTTTCAACTTGAAGTAAACTCCTCACCGTGAGGCTTTGAAGTCACTCTCAGAAAGCTTTTATTGTAATCTTCTGGTTAAATACTTAGGGATTGAATTACAAGAAGAGTTCTGGCAAGTCCTATCTTTTGGATTTAAGACAGTTTGGAGGCGAACCCTGGAGAAAATAAGCTCTGTTGGGGAACAGGGTGCTGCTGGCAGCAAGGAAACGTCTGTCTGATCAAAGCACAGTTCGGGAAGGGGTGAAGCCAGGGGAACCCAAAAGCTGGCAGTAGTAACGCCTCGGCCTCCCACTGTTAGCCTACATCTCTCCCACCTGAGAACAAAATCTTCCCTGAACCTCACAGCCTGCCACACTTTCCAACCGCTCCTCGCCTTTCTCCATCTGTCTGTCTTCTGCATGCAGCCAGAGTTCCTGAAAGAGCAGTCTGCTTAGCTCTGCTTCACCCCTCCTCACTCACTCCCTGACCATCGCACAGTCTTCTGCCACCCCTCACTCCCAGAAAATGAGTCCACAAGGTAACTAACTATGTCTTCAAGACAGCCAAATGCAGCTTTTTAGGCTTCGCTCTATGGCCATGGCTGACCTTCTTTAAAACTTCCCTTGGCTTTAGCAATACTATGTCCCACCCCCCGCCCCCACCCCGACCAAATATTTTCAATCATCCTTTGCAGTTTTTCCTTTTGGCAGTAGCTTTCCAGACCTTTGCCAAAACACATACACCCTGAATGTCGGTGTTCTACAGCCTCTGCTCTTTGCTCTCTAGTCTCCATATTTTCCCTGGACAATCTTACTTCCTCTAGAACTTTCTGCTCCAGTTTCTGATATTATCAAAATATATATGCTGTTAACTCCCAAATAGTTATGTAGAGGGCCCTGACGCCTTTGCCAGCACTAGGTCTGTGAGTCTGCCTAGCCACCAGATAGCCCCACTGGAAGGCACATTGAATGTGTTTAAACCGGGGTGCTTAGGCTAGCAGCCAGGAGAACTCCTCCTCCTCCATTTCCTTTTTTTCTGTCAATACCACACCCCCACCGCCGTCCTTCTACTCATCCACAATAGAACTCTCAAAATCATTACTTGTATTTTCTCCTATTTCCCTTTTATAGTCTAGTGCCATCAGGTACTCTTGATTCTACTTTTCAAAGTATGTTTTAAGTTTTTCCCCTCCATTCCCACTGCCTCATCCTCACTTATATGAACCAACCTAACAGCCTCCCAACTGCTCTCCCCACCTTAAAACTTTCTCATATCTACCGAACTCACAATTTATCCACTAAATCTATTTTTTAGATATTATTAAAGTAATTCAGAAAATGGTAGACCAAACTGATAGGAATTTTCCTGTGCCCCAAGTAGAAAGAGCTAGAAATAAAGAGTAAGAAACCATAATGGATAAAACAAACTGCTAAAGAGACATACATGATGATACAGCAAATAAAAAAGTAGTCTGGAAATAAACACGGACTATAAAATTAATGACTACAAAGAGGATAAAGAACATGTAGACTTAAAACAGGCAACAACGTGGAAGATGGAGGAGTGCTGGAAGGTAAGTATTGTAAGGTTTGTGTGCAGTTTAGGAACAGAATGGAGAAAAATATATAAACTTTAATCTTTGCTAAGTATGCAAGCTACAACTCAACTTTTAACCCATTAGAGGAAAAACAGAGAAATCAAGAAAACTAAAAAAAAAGGAAAAGCAAACAAACAAAAAAAACCAACAGGAAGAAACGGTCCTCTTCAACTCATCGCCACCTGGCAGGCCTCACCGTGATGCCATCACGCTCAAAGCACAGTGCTGAAAGCAGCCGACCACTTGCGGCTGTGTTAAATCTGTTATCGTTTGGCCTTCAAAGCCTTTCAATTCCCTCATCTAGTGTCACCATAATCCAGGACACATCTGGGGACCCTTAAACACAGGACCCACTTCAAGCCTCTGGTATCTGTGGCTCTGTCTAGAATGCCCTCTGTCCTTGGCGGTCCCTGTTATTCTACTAGACTTTCCCTAAAACACGAACAACAATGAAACAACTTTTCTGTGCAAAAGCTGTTCTGCCTTCGTCTACCTCTCGGGACACAGTAATCATTCTGCTGGTCTACGGCACCTTTGATCATACCTGGGCATATTTCATCGTATTACAATATTTTACATGTTCTTCCTCACCTTGGTCAAATCCATCTTTGAATCTCTAGCACTTGGCACACAGTGACTATTCATAAATACTGAATATAAGCTGAATATAGGTGTGGGCGGTGAGAAGATTCACCAGAGACAGGAGGGGGAGCAGGGCACGTGGATAAGCTGCGAGAGACGCAGCCATTTCCTCGAATCTGCACCCCTGTCTTACCTCCACGATACTCTTGGTCACGGTAGACCTTCCTCTTCGAAGTTCATTGGCCTCTCTTTCTACAAAACAGAGTGGTACTTTTCCTACAAGGACCAGAGAATTACTGGTGTCTGGAAATATAATTTCAAGGCCCAGATCTTCCAGATTTTTGTGGTAACACCTAAAAAAGATAGCCTCAAATGTAAAAATGTTACACATTCATATTTCATTGCTGCTCCCAAAAACTTAATGATTTTTCAAAAGCTGCCATACATTTAAAAAGTTGTACTGTTTTTCTCTCACAAACTGTTTTTTAGGATTTTATGATCAAATTTCCTTTTTGCATTACAGTAATCTCCTTTACTTTGCCCTCTTTTCCATTGAGAGGATCAATTTGTTTCTAAGTTTTTATTCTTCACTGAGGAATTGCTACTTCTCTGTGTTGCTGGCACTTACAGAAGTTTGGCACAAATCAAATAGCAGAATGTTTTGAATCAGCATTAAAGCAGGGAGGTAATTAACAGCCTCAGGAACGGAGAAGTCCTGATTAACGGGATGTAAATATATGGATCTGCCTCTAATATAATTTATGCTCCAGGGAAAAAGACGTATTGGCAGTAGCATATTCCCAAACCTGAAGTAAATTCAGAGACAATTCCCCTTTTCATTTCCAGTCAACTGTGCTTCTCCAAAGTGGGAAAATGTCCTATCTTGTGACTCACTATGTGATTTGCAACTTGTGGCCCAGGATTTTACTTTCTTCCCAATATGATCATGCTAATGAAAATTAAGACTCTAGAATGCACCAAGGCAAAGCAGAATGGAAGCAATTACTGCAGTAACTTTGCTTTCAGAAACAGCACAGCATAAACACTGACTATTCCAAGAAATGCTAACAGTGTTCTAAGCCAACTGCTGGAAAAAATTATCAAGGAAACTCTATCCTACACTCAACAGATGTGCTATAGTGGAAACAACCGCACTTGGAGTCAGAAAACCTACATCTGCACGCCTGCCCCTGCTTCGCAGCTGCATCATCGTGAACGAGTCACGCGGCCTCTTCTTGCTCTCCTTGTCTATTCTGGAAAACGGACTGCTACGTATGCTTATGCCTTACAGGACTGCTGCGGCATCTGCACCACCAACATCACACTCAGATGTGGTACGAACCGTAAGAGTCTTCTTTGTTCTTCTGTGACTGTTATCTCTAGAGGAGGACTTACAGTGGAAGACAGTAATTTTTTCCGACCAGAGCCTTGTGACTGTTGCTTCTCATAGGAATCTGTTGGAAGAAAGATGATCAGGTTAAGAGGAGGAAGTGAAGTCTCTTAGATTCAGGCATAATTGAAGCATAATAAGGCAGAGCTATGTTAATCATTACACTGCCTAGCAGGCTATTCAATATTCACTTTCAGGCTTTGAGTTTCCATTATTAAAATCAAACTAGTAAGTATGCAGTCTATTTATTTTAGCAGCTATTTTCCAAAATAAGAAATATTAAGACTTAAACCTTACAGTCAAGTGAACCAGACAATGTCCCTGTAGTCAATAAATGTGGTTTCAATAACAGAGGTGAATAACGTAATTACTGGGGAAATAGGATAAGGGCTCATTATATAATTCTATAGTTCAGGAAGACTTCCCAGCTCCTTCAGAAGGGCTTCTCAGGCTCTGAAGAGAATTAATTACCACTAATCTTAAATGGCCCAGGAGCTACAGAAAGTAAGTTTGTCTAAGACTGCCTTGACTAGGTCTTTCCCAACAATTAGTGCTTCATTTTATGAGAAGTGAACATGGGAGTAGTATCACTACCATTTTGGACATGCCTGAACTCCCTAGGTCCTCAGCTAATTCTCTGACATGTGATTTTTTTCACTACTTGAACACAGATTCAAGATTTTCCTGGTATTTTACCATTTGGGGATGAGAAAAATAGGCAGAGATTCAAAAGCACATGTTGCTGTTGGAAGGTGATGTAGCAAATTGGTACGTTGTCTCTGGAAAAGGAACTAGGTGGAATTAGGGGGGATGAGGGACGGGGTAGAAGGGAGACTTCATTATATTCCCTTTGGCAACTTTCAAACTTGAACCTGCTTGAACACCACCTATTCAAAACAAATTAAATTTTAAAATCAAAACCAACATTGTGCCAGCGGTACCTCCCTGAGGCACCGTGAAGCAGGCACGCCATCATCCCTTGGGCAGGGCTGAGAGGGCACGTCGTGCTGATGTCCAAGGAAAAGAGCCTCCCCCCACACTCAGTCTTCAGGGCTGATGACAAACACACACAAATATGCTTCTGACCATGTAAGTGGGACGCACACATTTGAATCCGTAAGGAGAACCACATTCTTCACTTACAAAAGAAGCCAAGCCAAAGGACTTTAGCTAGAATTTTTAAATATACAATTCATCTTCTCTTACAACAGTCTCAGTTAGAAAACCTCTCACATGTTCTGATTTCTTATTTATTTACTTTTTTTTTTTTCTTATTTATTTACTTTTACACATATTCTGATTCTTATGGGGAGTCCCAAATCCTGTCCAGCTCCAAAGGTCCTTACCAATGATCAGCTGCTCCAAACGGACACGCTCATGAGCAGCATGCTGGTCCACCACAACTAGCAAGTTCCCACCTAGAAGATCAAGTAAGGGTTGCCAGAGCTCTGAATCTCAGAATAGTAAAATAGTCATAGTGTGTTGAAAGAGAAAAAGGTTAAACCATTTAACAACTTGAGAATAAAAGAAACATCTATACTGGTGGCCTCCCTGGTGGCCTCGGGGTTGTCTCAGCGCTATCACTGCTATGGCCTGAGTTCTATCCCCGCCAGGGGGCTGACCCACATGGTGCAGTAGACCTCTCCTGACCTGCCCGCTGCTCCCCTTAGCAATGGATTTCAGTGGATCTACATATTCTGCTCCCTACTCTGTCTCTGGTGAATACTCTCACCTACTGTACCTCTGGCCTGTACCCCAGTTCTTCTATGCATAAATAAATAAATCTTAAAAAAAATTTTTACAGAAACATATACTGAGTAGTAAACATTATATATTTTATTTCCCCTAAAAAATTTAAATTATGGGGAAAACTACAGCAAATTTATTCCTGATGAAAACTCTTTATTTCCAATACAAGGTTAAAACACTGTTTAAATACTGATTTTGCTTTATTAATTAAAATTTGATACAATGAAAGATCATTGAAAAATACTTTATTAAAATCAGCTGAACTTACTTTGTAAACTATAACCCACAATGAATGAAATTCTAAGACACTTCTGATCAGAGGCCAGCATACTTTTTTTTTTGTGACAAGCCACACAGAAAATATTTTAGACTTTTTGGATGCATGACTCCTGTCACAGCCACTCAACCATTCATTCTGAGCCAAAACAGCCAGAGACAGTATGTGAAGATTCTAGCTGTGTTCCACTAAGACATTAGTTATGAACACTAAAATATTAAATTTTAATGTGTTAAGAAAATATTCTTTTGCCATTTCCCCCTTTAAAAATATAAAAATCATTCTTATCTTCTGATAGTAAAAACCAGGTAAGCTTGAATTTGGCCAAATGGCCACGGTTTACCTGAATTTAGATTCAGGCTTTTCAAACTGTAAGATGCACAGAAACTACCTTCGCACCTAATATAGATTCTGATTCAGTAAGTTAGAGCTGGGATACACGATTCTGCAATTGTAACAATTACCCAAGTGCTATTCACAGACCTCGATTTTGAGTAACACTTTAGATTCTAAAGTGCAAGAGAGGAAGCAAAATGTCAGGACCCAAAAAGCCAATTTTCACTGACAGGCAGACTGATTCTCTAGTATCTAAATACATCTTTTTAAGCTTGTATGTTTACTACTTTGGGCCAAAAGATTACAGCTTATTGCACTGATAAGAATGAAAGAAAAGTTTTCTTAAATTTGATCAAAATAAACATTGCCTATGTAGGAGATCAAAAATCTGCAAACACCAAATATGTCGTGTTTGACAAAAACTTCATTTCAGGGAGGGGCAGGGAAGGCTGGGTTGAGGCTTTAAAAAATTTTTATATCTAAAATTCTCTCTGTAACAAGTCTATTCCAGAAAGAGCTAGTCCCCTATCTCTTTTAGAAGAAGGCAGAAAAATAGCTTTGTTTTTCCTACCAAACACCCTGACTTCCCTTCTATTCCCCAACCTCCCCTGCTAGCTATTTAGGATGGCATCTGTGTGTCACATGTACATAGGAAGTATACATATCATTATTAAATTTCTATATGTCTTTTTAAAAATCAATCTGGTGCATGTTTGATTTGTAGCTACCTAGAAGAACCTGAGGGGTAAGGGATGATTTCCTTTGTTCTTCAATAATTTTACCCCCAAAGTATCTTTCCAATACATTCACTTCTCTCTAGGCTGCCCTGGTCCCAGATAATTATCATTTCTTAGATATCATGACACCTTATTAACAGTCTCTCTGCCGCTACTGGGCCGGCACCCCACACCTAATCTATTCTTCACACTGCTACCAGAGCATTATTTTTGAATGTAAATGTGATGACACATGCCACTGCAAAAACAACAATGACAGCAAAAGTAAACAAAAAGTTTTCCACTATTTCCAACTGGCATTGGCACAAAGACAAAGCTTGTGTCTGGCATCTAAGACCTGGCTCCAATCTGCTTCTCTTGCCTCAGGTCCTTGTTCTCGTTCCAGTGGCACTGTCTGGCCTCCTCTCACCAAAGGAGATGCCACAATTACACCTTATTCCCTCTGCCCAGAATACACTGCCTTCCCTCCATCCCTTAAGGTAGTTAACTGATGTTAACACTTCAGATCTCACTTTACCTGGGAAGCCTTCCCTGACTAATTCAAATTTCCCAATACAGTTCTTAACATCTTGCTTCTCAATTCCACATCACTAGCTAGAGTTGAAATTTTAACATTTGTGTAATCAATTATCTGTGTTCCCAACATAAATCTTTTTTACCACTATCGGTGGGCCTAATACTGTCAGTGCCTGGCATGCAACAAGCATTTGATCAATATCTGTGAATGAACTACTATTATCTATAGTCGTATAAGTGCAAAGCTATGTACATTTGTAATGTCTTACAATAGTAACTATTAATATTACTTTTGAACTATTTTTGTTTTATTAAACAAGTTACCAAGGTACTGTATGTAACTCTTGATAAACCAGTTAATTTTATAAACTTTCTATTATTATAAAGGGAATACATTAAGACATTGTTTAAGTTGCACAATACAAACTATTTTAATATCTCCTTTGCCCACTTTCATTCTCACTTGCAAGGTAACTGTTGTTAATAGTTTAACACATACATTATATATGTTTATGTAGCCAAAACCAAAAAGTACTTTAAAGCTACTGTTTCATAATAGTAATTGAGATTGGTTTTTCCCTTATCTGTCCAAATCATACAACTGAGTGTGTAATAGAAAAAGGAGGCTATTAGAAGAGCAGATGGTTATTAATTGAGGCTAAACACCATTCTTACCTGCTTCTCCATTCTCTTCAGTCTTAGTGCTCATTAAACAGGCAATAAACTTGTTATCCACTTGCTGCAGAACCTGCCATACATTCAAATAAGCAGTACAACACTAAATAAAAAATATCAAAAGATTTATCTGCATATGTGGAAGCAACCCAAATGCCCAAAAATAGGTGACTGGATCAAGAAGATGTGATATATTTGTCGGATGAAATATTACTCAGCAATCAAAAAGGATAAATTTATGCCCTTTACAGCAACATGGATGGAGCTAGAAGGGATTATGTTCAGTGAAATAACCCAGAAAGAAAAAGAAAAATGTCAAATGGTCTCACTTATAGGAACCAAAGGAGGAATGAGGGAGGAAAAAAAGTAACTATAATAAAGTAAAAATCAAAATCACCAGGCAACTATAGATCAGAGATATTCTGTAGGGGAGGAGGAGGGAGAAGACCAGGACATGGGTGGGAAGAGTACAGGACTATGATGATGGTGCACAGGTGAACTGGTGGTGGGAATTCCATGGGGAAATCACAGATGGAATAAAAATGAAGGATGATGTAATGAATATATTTAAAAAGTAACAAATTAGTATCTGCATAGCAGGAGACAGAACTGTAGTGTAATTTGAATGATGCCACTCATGCCTAAGACTGAGGTGCCAAGGAAGGTGAAAGAAATAGCAAGCAGAGTGGACACACAAGAGGAGGTGGCCATGGGCATCTACAGCAGATGTGCCCACAGTGTTGGAGTAGCCCCAAGGGTTTCCAACAGAATGGTTCTTATTAATAATCTGTGTTATGATCAGGGAGTTGTTAAAGTGCTTTGCTTTTGGTACTGAAACCTCCAGAGAGATTTCAAAACATGTGCCTTGACAAGGGTGGTCGGTATCATTAATCAAATTTTACATAACTTAATCTACTGTAGATCCTATAGTTGTTGTTTGTTTCTTTTAGTAATATTTCAAAGTCAATCTTACCTGCACTGAATGAATCATTTCTTTGGTAAAACGGTAGGGAAACAAAATGTTGTGGATCTTAACTGCCAAGCTCTCAGCCTGGCCACTGCTCACATCAACAGCAACCTAAAAAGACCCACACAGACATCTTTTAATTTTTTATGCCTGCAGAACTGTTTTGTCAAAAATCTCAAAGGTGCTTTAAAAATACTCATGGGGGCCCTCCTTGGTGGCACAGTGGATTAAAGCGCAGCACTGTAAAGCTGGCCTCGGCCGCTTTGGTGTGAGTTTAATATCTGTCCCGCAGGTGATCCACATGGTGGGAGAGACCGCTTCTGTTTTGCCCGCTGCTCCCCTCAGCAGTGTACTTCGTAGATCTGCCTGTTCTGCTCCCCATTCTTTCTCTGGTGAATCCTCTCACCGCCCCTGAGCCTCTGGCCTGTACCCCAGTACTGTATGCATAAATAAGTACCTCTTAAAACAAACCAAAAAAATCATTTTGGGTCTTCCCGGTGGCCTAGGGTTAAGTCTCAGCATCATCACCATTACAACCACCATTACAATCCCCAGCCGGGGAGCTGACCCACATGGTGCAGCAGGCCTCTCCTGACTCTCCTGCTGCTCCCCTTGTCCATGTATTTCAGTAAATCTGCCTGTTCTGCTCCCCACTCTGTCTCTGGTGAATCCTCTCACACCTCACACCTCTGGCCTGCACCCTAATTCTTCTATGGAAAGGAAAAAAAAAAAAACCTCACTTTAATAGAACCTACTAGAAGTGGACTGAATTCAGGGAATTTACAGAGATTCAAACAATTATGAATTACTAGTCAAATGATAATTTTTGTTTATAAACAAAATTACTGGCAAACCCCAATACGTTGCAACAACAATTTGTCTATGCTCCATGATCACTGTCTTAAAGACATCTTAATTGAAGAAGCAGTAATCAAAGCTCATCAATTATGCACCCTCATTACTGTGCACAAAGTTTCTGTGATAACATACTGATGAGGGAACTTCTATTCCAATGGTGAACTATCCCTTTCATAGAAGACTCACTAAAGTTAATCTTTATTGCTATCTAATGAAAACAATTTTTACTATCACCATCCTAAATAACCTGCTAAAACTGAAAGCGAGGGTTTTTAAGAGTGGCAAGAACTCACTATTCACACATCAACTATACATGTTTAATCCAAAATGTGAGTTCCCAAGATGCTATGAATTCTGATTCCTTCTCTCTACATTAAATATTAATTTCCAAATAAGGTATTTGGAAACATGCCTACTTCCCATTCATAACCACAATTCAGTACAGAGTTTCATACTGATATTCAGATTAAAGTAAATTCAAATTTTAAAATAACTGGCAAAGAAAAATTGTTGCAAACCCACCTCTGGGTAACGGGGAAATACTGGGTTGTCCCATTCCGAGATCAAAGATTGAAGTGATTCACTGACAAAAGCATCACTCACAGTATCTAGGAAGAAAGGGGACAAGTAAAGTTGGCATCAAGAGCCTCAGGGAAAGGGGTGAATAGCATCTCCTATCTGTTGTGGTGCAGCCTCAGAGCCAAAGATCAGATGTACTGTTCCCACACTATACGCTTGCTCAGTGTTGCTGTGTCTCTCAGTTGCTTTGACTTGTTGCTTTTTAAACTTGAGGTGATAACTGTATCTTCTGGCATTGCCAAGTTTTTCTACCAACTATTTACAAAGATCTTTCAGAATATAAGTTCTGAAGAAAAAGGATCAAATTAGTAGCCTTCCTGCTTTTGGTAAAATATTTATTAACTTTCCAAGAGAAAATTAAAGAAAATTAATAAATGTTGGTAGCTTTTCTGAATCTGAGTTTTATGTAAAACCACTGCACTATGGAGTACAACTTCAATCTTTAAAAATAAACATTTTCTCCATCACAAGATACCGCACACTGTGCAAAGTCACCCAGTATTGACCTGAAGTCTGGAAAAGTAATTTCTGATCTAAATGCATGCACTAAACTACTTAGTTCTGCTGTTAAATAGGACCGTGGGGAATTCCTGGTTCCAGTAAGGCACAGCTGGCATTGATCAAGCTTAATAATAAACCCTGCTTGTTTTGTGTGTGTGTGTTTTTTTTTAATTAGGTGGTACGATGTGTACCAGGCAGTTGTCCCAGCAATCTCTGTGATTGCCCCTACCTCTGTTAGTCGGTATCATCATAGTCCTGTCTTCCCGAGCTCTAGGAAGGAAAGGAAGAACAAGGCTGCTTCTAAAAGGATGACACCTGTACTGAGAGCCTAAATATAAAACAAATAAACAATAACAGGAAACTAAACATTTGAACTCAAATATAAATAACTTATTTAAAATTTAAGTTACATAGAATGTTTTTGCATAAGCTGAATCAAGACACAGGCAGACTGCCGAACATGAGATTGGTAGTCAAGTTCTTTAACGAAATGGTTGTGCTAATTTAAAAACTACAGTAATGGCCAGTCCCACTATTCAGCTCAACCAGACAGAATGAGTAACCTAAAATAGATCACTGCCTCTCAATGTGGGCAATTTTGCAAGGGGAACATTTGGACCATGTATTGAGATACTTTGTTGTTACAACTTCAGTGAGGAGTGCCACTGACATTTAGCAGATATAGGTTAGGAATTCTGCAAAATAAACTAAAGTGCATAGGGCAAACCTTACAACCAAGAAGTATCTAACCCAAAACCTCTCAGTGTTACTGTTGAAAAACTGCATCCTTTGGTGCCTGTGCAACCATCACAAACCCCTAATTAATAGGTCACGTCTCCCCAGTGCAAATCTCTATTATAATGTTTTCTTGATTATATTATATTAATTATGTTTGGCTAGCTATCTTAATTAATAGGCCAAACTCCAGAAAGCAAAGTCAATTAATCTGCAAAGTGACAGCACCTAGCACAGGACGAACAGTCAATAATTGAGTGAATAAATAATTGAGATAAATGAATGGCAAGTTCTCTATTAAAACTCCAAAGTCTAGACAGATCTGGCCCAAATTCTCTCCTCTTATCTAAAAGGTGACTGGCTCTTTTAACACAATGCTGAGTCTGACATTTTTTGAACAGGAACAAAACATGGCAAAACTATTATTTTAAAAAAATATACATATATGCTGAACCAAAACTAGAGAGAGATGAATTTGGAATGATAAAATGATGGTTTAAGGTGAAATAAGGTTGTCGCTGATTATGAAAGGACAGAGTTAGAGACATTTTAAAGGAAAAACTGCCAGATTTTAGACACTGGCCACTACTCCTTAAACTTACTTTTAAAGATTCTTTCCTCTGTACAATTAAAATCACCGCTTAATAATTCAACTTCTGTAGCATTGTTATGCCTGGTTCAGCAATTTCCTACTACAGTCTTTTCCAGGAAGGTGGCCTCCATGTGAACAGAGGGTGCCTAGCATCATCTACTTGTTCTATGCCCCAAATACTTTATTTTCCACTATGAAATTCTGGGTTAACATGACTCTAAAAGTTCATTACAAGACTGTCTAATCAGCAAGGTAAGTAGGTTGAAGTGTTTTAAACATCTAGATTTATTTAACAGGAGCCTATGTTTATGTCGAGTGTGGTAGCCAGTATTTCCCCTCTGTTTTGGCAATAGACTTCTCAGATTAATGTAATCCAGTTATTTTTTTATCACCACATCAGAAGTAATTGTATTTCAGGAAGATGAGGTGCAGTGCCTTAGATTTACCTCTGATAAGTATTCAGTATAAATCAGGATACAGGCTAAAAAACACATGTGTCTTTAAGAGCAACCCGATAGTCTCAGGAGCAGTAGTGAAAGGGGAGCGTTTTCTCCTATTTAATATTTTGAAAGTTATCACAGTACTTGGTTTTCTTTACAACAACAAAAAAGAAAGATCTAATATAACTTCTGCAAGAGAAACAAGTTAACTTGTTATTATGTTTACCAATTTACATTATTTTGTGGCACTTAAGACTTTTACTATGGATGCACATTTAATGTTTACCCTCCTGATGTAAAACCAAGATGATAGCCAGATGGAAATCAGCTTTACCATCTCCCAACATCTGGTTCTCAACACCCTGCCAAAACAGTCTCTTTATTGTGTGAGACTTGAGAACTGAAAGTCCTAGTTTAGGCAATAATGTAATCCTGTGGTATGATGTAAAAGTCACTTTACTGTCTTTCTAAGTAACAGTTACTTATACCATAACAGATCAAGTGGATTAGCATATATACTATAGTAAAGCATATTTTAAAAGTATAGCTATGAGCATAGTTAACCAATGTTCCAAAAAAAACTTTTGTTTACCTTAAAAAAAAAAAAAGAGTTCATAAATATAGTGCTTACTGAGCCATAGGTTTTACTGGGAAACCTAGGATGACTACAGGATCATTCTGGCCCTTAAGCTGGGAGCCACAGAAAGCGACTTCCAAAAAAAATCACCACACTGTCATTGCAAGTACCTTTAAGACCGGTTTCCAGGAGGGTTGTATATTTGGTGAGGAGGTGGGCAAGGCAGGCGAATGCGGTTCAAGCAGATGGCACTGTTGACAGTACCATTTTCATCAAAATGTGGCTGCCTTGCCCTCCCCTGCACACACCTCCATAGACATATGCATACAATTCTCTGTCTTTCATCTTACTTCAAGATTTAAATAGTATTGCACTTAGAGCATCTTCATAAAAACAGATGTTATATAACTACAATTAAAAATGTTCTAAGAGCTGAGATAATCTCTTTCGGCAATGACAATTTTACCCCTTGACCATTATTCCTGTCTCAAAAGCACTTCATGCCGGTGAATACTGCATACACACCGTTCTCAAGCAGGACGTCCACCGCCACAGTGCTCAGGTCTTTAGTACAAGCAGTCTGCACATCTTCTGCAGGCGCAGTGAACGAGCTAAGGCCAGTTATCTTATTAATGTAAACCATTCTTCCCAGGGCTACATCAAAATGCTCCTGCCAATCCAAAGAACATGTGTTTGGCTCATCGCTTTCAGAACTAGTTCTTGCTGTAGATTCCTCACTCTGGAAACAAGTTCCATTTGGCTCCTCTGCAGAGTCTTTCGCCTGACTCAGTGCCATTCTACAAGAAGAGTCAGGACTTCCTATCTGTTGTTGTGGTGCTATAAAAATATCTGAATCTTGATTGGTAACTGTAGCATTATTACAAGGTAGTATCAAAGGTGTTTCTGGCATCACAGAATTCTCTGTTGTAACATTGTCAGAATATGTTTCATTATCTTTATTGAAGGAGTTACCCTGTATGACCAAATCCAAGACTGAATCTGATTGTGAAAGTTCGTTAAAATGACTCCTCTCCACTGTTCCAGTCTCTCTTTCAGAATCTTTCATCCTGGATAATTTAGAAGCTAATGATGCAGGTGACTTCTCAACATCCAAAGGCTTTCTGTTCACGTAAGATAACTCCTGTAGTGTTACAGGGCTGTCTCTTAAGCAAGGTATTTGTTGTTCCAAACAATCTTCTTCCTCAGAGAATGGAAACTTCTCTGAATAAAGGATGTGATTTAGTTGACAACTGTTTGGAGCATTATGTTCCATATCAGTGATGTCACAAATGTCAGAGTTATCAATGTAGTTTCTTTCTTTCTGTAGGATGTCAGGTTCAGCTTGAGGGCTGAGATTAGTAATGATTTCAGAATTATTTTCTTCCTCTTCTGGATTCAGAGAATTTTCAACTCTCCCATATTGTCTCTTAAACCTCTCTAAAGATCCTAATTGCAAACTTAAGCATAGCTTTTTATGGGTTATGGGATTGGAGGAACTGATTAATTTCTTTGTTTTCTTACTACCGTTTGAAACATGTCTGCACCAAGGGAAAGAGGTTGTATTAGGTAATAAGCAACCTGTGTGTGGTTTTTTGCTATGTTCCTGGAAAACAGCAAAATTTTTGTAAGTTGCTTCAGGCTTGCTCTCTAGCCCGTAACTTCTACTTGTTCTACTCAAATTTTTGTTGGGCAGTTGAGGAAATTCTTTACTTAACGTGCTGGTTAAATCATTGCTATTTGGAGTCTCAACCGAAAGGCATTTTCTATTTCCAAATGTTTCTTTGGCACTCACAGGACCAGGCTGAACACAATTTTTTAATAAAAATTCTGTTTCTGTCGATTTACCCTGCTCACTTTGTACCACATGAGTTATGAAGCCAGTGGAAGATAATTTAACTTGTCCATAACTAAAAACATTAATTCTTTCACAATTACTAGGTTCTTTATTTCTGTTTTCTTCTCTACGAGCACAATGTACTCTTAACGTTCTCTCAAAAGGCAGAGGTTGGCATACATTTTCAGAAGCCTCTTTAAATCTCTCCACTTGATTTTTAATTTGATTGTTCTTCAGCATGTTGGAAGACTTGCATTTAAGAGCAGTATTTACTTTCTGTATTTCTAGGTCTTCTCTAATCTCCTCCAAATGATACGGTGTCTGAGAGGGGCTTGCAAGCATTTCTGAACTTGTCTCATGTGGATTTTCTGAAGAGTTCAGTTCTAAGCTAGATTTTTTATGCTTCTTACTTTCTTCTGGTTCTGATGCTTCAGCTGCCTCTTGTTCTAAGATCCCTGATTCTAAACAAGAGCTTGCTTTGTTTTGCAAAGGCAACTCTGTCATTTTACTATGGCTTGTGCTATCTGATTCTTGAGTATACAAAAATGAATTGTTTGTCTTTCGTTGGATAACCTCTGGATCCTGAAAATTTTCTGTGTTTATATTTTCTGTAGTAGCTTTTCTTTTCACAGCTTTGGATTGCAAATTAAACATTTCATAGGAATCTAAAATATTAGTACATGCTTCTTGGAAACTGACCTGGTCACACTTTTCATCGGTGGACACCTGCTTCTGAAGAGTGGCACTAAAGACACTAAAATCATTATCTTCATTAAATTCTTTAATATCTTCACCTGATAATTCCACAAATAATTTTTCTTTCTTTAAAAACATTTTTACTCCTTCCTGGATGCAAATCAAGAGAGTATCCCAGTTCTGAAACTCAATCAGAGTTTTTGCTGGCTCCATGCACACATCATACTCACAGAATTGGCACTGCACGTTGATTACATAGATCCCATGGAGTTCTGGGTTTGACCGATGCCGAGGACTTGAATTCATTTGCCTACTGGCAGAGCCATTCTTTGGCTTGCATATACTACTTTCTTTCCTTAATAAAAAGTCAATGAGTTTATGCAACTTTGTCCTTAAAACTAGCCTTTTGTTCACAAACAAAAACTGCATATTCTTATTATAATGTGCTTCAGAGCTGATATAGCCACTAAGCTCAAACTCCTTGTATTTAAATTTCATTTCTTTTAACTTTTGGGACTTACCCAGTCCATAAATTTGACAAAATCGGGAACATATGTCTTTGGTTTTAGGGAGCTGAAGAACCATGGAACCAGAAACATCATTTCTCAAAGAGAAAGAAATGGAAGGGTGCACAAGTGAGAGTGCTTCTATCCTCTGCCTCACTTTCTCAAACTCCAGTCTGGGGTCCATGCATTTCCTCCTTACAGGTAACCGGTAAAATAGATTATATACTGTTACTGTTGTCCCAGTGCTTGGTCTATTCAATTCAGCTTCACAAGCTTTCAGGGCTTTTCCATTCTGAAAGAGTTTCACAAAAGTTTTCATTGTCCTATTTCTCTTGGATGAAATTTCCACAGCACTGGCCATGTCAGCTATACTTGCCAAGGCCTCCCCTCGGAAACCATAAAACCTTGGATTTTCCAAGTCCTGTAGAGAGTTGCATTTACTGGTGAAATAACGGTTTCCCACTTTGTCTACATCCTCACTCCCCATCCCCAATCCATTGTCTATCACTTGAACTTGGAAAGTTTCCAGATTCACCCTGACAGCCACACATTTTGCTTCCGCATCAATACTGTTGAGGGCAAGCTCCTCAACACACTGGCCCAAGGAGCACAGAGCCAGACCAGAACGCAATCTGGCTTGCACATCAGCTGACAAGCACTTGATCATGGCAAGTTAAAAGCTGGTGAGAGGGCCAGGCACTGGTTTCCTTCTCTGACTGGAAGAATTGCCTGTGGGAGGGGGGAAAAACACACACACTATCAAAGCTTCAGAGTTATATAGCATTATTCATTTCTCCCACACATTATGAAGAATTATCACTTGAGGTAAATGAAACCACCTTGTAAAATAAAACAAAACAAACTGTAGTTCTGATCTCTGGGCAGATCACACAGCTCATGCTTAGTGCAATGGCTTTAATACCCAAAGCAACAGTCATAATTTCGTCATTTTCACTGCTCTTTTCTAAATCCTACATGCCCCGAAGTGAACTCATACTCACACTTGAAGTTGACTCGTAAAGATTGTGCTCAAAATTCAATCACTTCACCAAAAACAGACGCATCAACTAAATTCAGCTAAGAAATGCTAGAAATTACTTATGAAAAAAAGTCCAAGTTTGTTTCATAATATTTGTACGTTACACAATAACCATGACTTTTAGAAAAAAACATAGTGAAGTGTTAAGACACTGTAATAAGGAAAGCAATAAACAAGAGGACATTTTAAAAATTTAATTGTTGTATCAAGAAGATATTAAGAGAATCATCATTGCCATCATTATAATTAGTTATTATTGGTATTATTAGTTTTTATTGGTGGTAGCGGTTAAGTGTAGTTGCCTCGGAGGAAAGTAACTGAAAATGGGAAAGATCAAAGCAGGAAAATTCCTTTTCACCCTAAGTACTTTAGCATCTTTTGATTTTAAAATCTTGTGCGTGCATTTCTTTGCTAATATTACTTTGGGCATTGGCAATAATAATGATGGTAAAATTGACCATCATTAAATTTTTAAAACTTAAAATTTTAAGTTTTAATACAGGTAATTAACGATCACCCCCCTTCCTCACAGGGGGGATAGCCGCTTGGGTCGGACCTCTCAAGGAGATAGGGCTAGCAGTTACTGCAGCTCTGATGGTTTCTAAGATAATGTATTTCGCAGTCGGTAGCAAGTGAGAGGTAAACGTTTAATAAGCATTCCGACGGTGACCCAACCCAACTTTTTCCTGATTACACCCCAGTCCTTTCAGGGTCACAGCTCCTGGGACAAACGGCTTTTGGTCTCCGTCCAGAGCTAAGCAGCCGTCGGGGGGGGGGGGGGAGTCGGCGGCGCAGGCGCAGTCTCCACTCTGTCCCCTCCCCGAGCACCGCCCCCCCCCGCGCCCGCCCAGTCCGCCCAGGCGCGGGCCTCCGCGCTCCAGGCCCAGAAGTGCCTGCAGCCAGCGCGCTGGTGGGTCCGAAAAGCTGGTCGCAGCGGTCTCTGTGACCCTTCTGTTACTAGAGCTCCTGGAATCATGCATTGGTGGCCTGCTTTCCCCCCTGTCACCTCGAAATCGGCTTCACCAAATCCCCGATACTAACCGCTTCGGCCGCCGGACACGCGCACGACGGCTCGCGATGCTCGTGCACGCGCGAGCCGACGAGCATGCGCTTTGGAGGAGTCGCCGGAAGACTGCGTCGGTGACGCGGCCCGAGGCGCATGTGCCACAGGTGTCCGATGGGGCGGTCCGTCGTGCCAGGTCTCGTCACTCCGAGTTCCCTGACCGCTCTTAAGTGGCGTGACAAGTCGCCTCTAGCAGTTATACCATTGTTTGTCCTGTCTCCCGCTTTCTCATTTCTTCTTTGCACTTACTAACCGTTTGGTTCAGAATATACTTTACCTGCTTACTGTCTTCTCCAGAGTAAACTGAAGGGATTTGTGTTTACTGCTCTACCCTCCTCCATCCTTCCCAAGAATGCTGCCTGGCCTATGGCGGGCACTCAGAGAGTAAATACAGAGCCTTCCGTGTTAGCGAATGAGCTGGAAAAGACAACAATATCTAGCTTTCTTCGTAATATACAAATGAGAACACCAGGTCGTCCCTTAACTGGCTTTTTTTTGTGTCTTCCCGAGCTTCTGCAGCTTCTTTCCTGAGAGTAGGTTGCTCAAGAACGCTGTGAGAATAAGTGTTTGGGGAAATTGTCTCATTTTCATTGAAACCCTAACATTTAAAAATGTATGACAAATTTGTCTAATGCAGGAATGTAGTCAATTTGACTTTCACTGGTGGTGAAGTAAAATTGTATGCGTTTGCTAGGGTTGCCTAATAAAAATACCACAGACTGGGCAGCTTAAGCACAGAAATTACTTTTGCCACAGTTCTCAAGGCTGGAAACCTGCTATGAAGGTGTAGACTCATCACTGACGCCTTCTAAGGGCTCACTCCTTGATGTGGAGGCTGGGCACCCTGAGCCCCCAAACCTGCTCGCTCTAAAGGGTTCTGCCATCTGCCGCATCACAACAGAACATATATGACCTTTAGTGGAAAGGGATACCATTAGTATACAATACAGAAAAGACAAAGAATATAGTATCTAAATCAAACACCCAAAGTTACCCATCCTCTCATAGGTAAAAGTCCAACCAAAAGGGATTAGCCCAAAGCAAGGCCTCAAAGCCCAACACAAGCCTAAAGCACCTAGGATCCACAGAAAAGGGTCAGAAGTGGCCAGACTAGTCTGGGAGGAAAAGATCAAATTCAAAATCAAGATAAATCAAGAGACCCCAAGGGTCTCTCACCCATGTCTGTTTCACCAGGCCAGGGCCAAGAAGAAGCAAGCTCAGTTTCTGCACATCTCTCTGCTCCATGTGGCTTCCTGAGGTCACCTTCTGGCTCTCCATCCTGCTTCTTTCCCCTCAGTCTTCTCTCCAGATTCCTCACTTCTTTCCTCAGCTACCGTCCTTTGGGGCAAGGCAGGGAACCTGGTACCACCCTTTTTCCTGGGGACCACCCTGTTACATCTTCACATATTCCTTCCTTTGTGCCCACACACAGATAATCTGCCCAATTTTTTCTTGTAAATATACTGAGAATATTGGATTAGGGCCCACTCTAATGGCCTCATTTAACCTTAATCTCTTTAAAGGCCCTATCTCTGAATACATTCACACTCTTGAGGTACAGGGTGTTAGAACTTTACATATGAATTGGAGTGGGTTAGGCAGACATAATTGAGCTATAACATTGTTTTATGTGAATTCCTTACTCAGAGGAAAGGAATGACACTAGAAACTCCAGAAAACTGAAAATTAGTCCAAAGGAACCTTTAATAGCTAACAAATTGAACTTAGGATGTTTGTTGTTATTAACATGCAATTTCCTGAAAGAAAAAAAAAAACTTCATGGAAACCATTTAATGACTCAAAGTAACTGCTAACTTTTTCTTTCCATTGATCTCTTTAAACAACTTCAGAATTCTCTTCCCACAGATGTCTTTGGATTAATACCCCCCAATTTTGCCCAAGATGTAATTCACCAAAAAATAAAGTACCCCACACAGAAGGTTCTAAAGTGTTTTTATTAATTAGAATTGTGTCCAATTGTAACTCCTCCATCATATAAGATACAGTAACATTCACATGTCTGGTGTATATTAAAATAACTTAAATTCTAACATTGAACATAGAATAGTTTTATCTCCTACAGTAAAAAACAAAATCACTGATTTTATCCTGAAAAAATATATTCAGGCCACTATTTCACAATTTGGAAATCTGAGTAATCCAACTTTAAGATAACTTTTTCATTACTGAAGTTTGCTCTGTCGATGTGTGACTTGGGACTTCCTCTTGTCCTAAGCCAATCCTGCATATGACGCACTTTGGAGATGGGACCTTGCAACTGTCCTTGCACTGTCCCCTGTTCAGTGTTCTGGACCCAGCCTACCAATCCCAGCTTTTTACTCTCAGCCTAAAGAAAAGAAAGAAAAAAATAAATTCATTAAAGTTGAGCAAAACAAAGTAAGACTACATTTGTTGCCAGTGTCTTGGCCCTGAACCAAGCCACTGAAACTAATTTGATATTGTCTAGATCAAAACAGAAGAACACAAGGAGACTGTGTTGATCTTAACATGAATGTTGGCACTGCACTCCGTTTCCTCCTCCTACCCTATAAAACCAGGCACTAGAAATTTTCACTATATAGTCAATTTGATTTGTACGAAAGACCAAATTAGACACTTTCAAAATAATTCCCTAAGATGTTAACGATACTGGCTGTATCTTTTTCCATTCTCCTAATCAAGAATCTATTGGGTATATTAAATAGAAAAAGCATGAAATTCTCTGTCTTTAATCAGGGCCACACCTAAACAAATCCAGATGAATGAGTGTCCATTATATCTTTAAAGATCATTAGAGAGTATTTCACAATTTCCTGGGTAAGTTATTCCATTGTTCTCACTATAGAGAAACTAACTCAAGATCTTCAGCTTCCATTTAAAGCTCACTTTTCTGTCATCTCCTGGAGAAGGAAAAAGCAGCTTGTGATTAGTCTCTGAAACCAAAGTTTCATAAGACTACACAACTATTTGCTTTTCACTTTCTTTCCTTCTGCCTAAATAATCACAATAGCTTTAAAGTTGGATAAGCCTATAAAGACCAACTAATCATTGTATTGTTCTTTTCTTACTTAGTTTTTTTGTTTTTGATGTCCTTTCCTTTAAGCCGTTAAACTGTGGAAAGAATAAAAATTTGGGAAATGGGAACAATATTTTAGAGGCAACTTTACTTTAGGAATAATATGAAAGTTACTGATAATTAATGTTATCTAATCTAATAGGAGCATCAGATTACAAAAGAAAATGGGATTTAATATGATTGCATGTCCAAATGCCACAGCAGTGACTGACTAAATGTGGGAAGTTGTTAGAGTTGGCCAAAGAAAATATTCTGCGCAGCTAAACCACTTTTGATGAGGAAATGGAAGTATCCAAATCAGTTATGTTCAAAACAAGACACATCTGTAGACTGAATAAAAATGGTCAGACAAATACAGCTTCAGTAATACAGAAGAAACTAATAAAGAAAAACAGGAGATACCTACAATATGCATTAAATACTGAAAGTAGAGTCAGAAAAGAACACAGAGACTTGATATGGAAACCCCACACCCAACTGACTGTAAAACCACTGTACTGCTACAAATTAACTTAGAGTTGACCATCCATGGTTCTGTAGTGTTACCTTGTATGTTTAAGTAGCTATAAGAATAAATGTGTTGAGGGCCTCCCTGGTGGCCTAAGGGTTAAGTCACAGGGTTATCACCACTGCAGCCTTTGGCTCAGCTGACCTCTCCAGTCTCCACCACTGCTCCCCTCAGCAGCTGACCTCTCCAGTCTCCACCACTGCTCCCCTCAGCAGGTATTTCAGTAGATCTGTCTGTTCTGCTTCCCACTGTCTCTGGTGAATCACCTCTGGCCTACATCCCAGTGCTTCTACGCAAAAAAAGTAAATGTAATAAAAAAAAAATGTGCTAAGTTTTGAACAGGCGATTGTAATAGTCAAATAAGTCATTACATTGCAATTTATCTGAACTTCTAAAAGTGAATAACAATTTCTGAACTTGGAGTTAAGAATGGGGAGTGCCCACAGGTTGTGTGGGGGAGGTGAGAGTAGGTGCGCACATATGCGTGCATCGTATTCAATCTGTTCTTTTTTGTGTGTGTAATAGTTTATTTTTACATCATTGTGTGCATTTTCCCATCTCAGTTGCAATCCCCTTGGGTTTCCCATCACCAAATCACCCATGTGCCATCACCTTAGTCCAGTGCATTTTCCTCACCCACTGTTTTTGATCCCATTCCTGACTCCACCCCCACAAAATGTCTCTGGCATATAGCTGTTCATCATTATCGTTATTTTCTTGCCTGTTCCATTATACTCCTGCTATGAGAGAAACCATCTGGTATTTTTCCTTTTCTTTCTGGCTTATTTCACTAAGCATGATCTTTTCTAGTTCCATCCATGTTGCTACAAAAGACATGTTTTTCTTTTTCTTGGTTGCTGAGTAATATTCCACTGTGTATATGTATCACATCTTTTTTTTTTTTTTTTGTAAAGATTTATTTGTGCATATAGAACTGGGGTGCAGGCCAGAGGCTCAGGGGCAGTGAGAGGCTTCACCAGAGACAAAGTGGGGAGCAGAACAGGCAGATCGACGAAGTACACTGCTGAGGGGAGCAGTGGGCGGGTCAGGAGAGGTCTGCTGTGCCATGTGGTCACCTTCGGGGCAGGTGAGAATCTAACTCATGAGGAAGCGGCTTTAGATTCTCAGTGCTGTGCTTTAACCCGCTGCGCCACCAGGGAGGGCCTATGTATCACATCTTTTTAATCAGTCATCCACTTTTGGGCATTTGGGCTGATTCCATGTCTTTCCAATTGTGAATAAAACAGCAATAAACACAGGGGTGCAGATCTTTTTGAATCAGTGTTTTCGTGTCTTTTGGGTAGATACCTAGAGGAGTGGGATTGCAGGGTCATATGGAAGCTCCATTTGTAGCAGTTTGAGAAACCTCCACATAGCTTTCCATAGTGGTTGTACTAGTTTGCATTCCCACCAGCAGTGCAGGAGAGTTCCTTTTTCTCCATATCTTTGCCAACATTTGTTGCTGCTAGTTGTTTTAAGATGTGTCATCTTCACTGGGGTGAGGTGGTATCTCATTGTGGTTTTAATTTGCATCTCCTTTATTACAAGCAGTGTTGAACTTTTTTTTATATGCTCTGTTCTTATTTTTTAAAGATAGATTCTAATTGCTAACTCATATTCAGCTAAATAACTATTTATTCCCAAGCAAATTCTAAAAATCTAATTCTCCCCCATAAAGTTAGTTCTGTTGGTCATCTGGGACCAACTCTAGTCTCAAATCTAAAAAGAAAGTCCCCTCAACCATAACTTAGACCTCCACCTTAGGAAACTAGGGGAAAAAAAGAACAATCTAACTCAAAATAAGCAGAAAGAAGGAAGTAGTAAGTGTTAAAGCAGGAATTAATACAAAATAGAAAAAAAATCAATAAAACCAAGTTTACTCTTGTAAAAGATCAACAAAAAATTGTCAAATCTTTAGGTAGAATAATCAAGAAAAAAAGAGAAAGCTCAAAGAATCAGAAAAACCAGAAATGAAAAGTGAACATTTACTACCAACCTTACAAAAATTCTGTGAACAATTGGGTGCCAATAAATTAGAAAAGGGCAGATTACTAGAAAAACACAAAGTATAAAGACTGAAACAAAAAGAAATAGAAAATGTGAATGGACAAGCAGAGCAACTGAATTAGAAACCAAAAACTTTCCACAAAGGAAAACTGAGACTTCACAGTTGAATTCTACCAAATGTTTAAAGAATCCTTTAACAGTCCTTCAAAAACAGAGGAAATATTAATACTTCCCAAATCACTCTACTAAGTCAGTATTATCCTCATACCAAAAGCAGACAGAGAGATCACATGAAAACTATATGGGAATATAAGTGCAAGAATCCACAACAAAATACTAACAAGACAACAAAAGTATTATATATACCATGACAACCAGAGTTATCCAGGAATACAATTTTGGTTCAACATACAGAAATTAACATACCATTATATAACTACTCCATAATGATGAATAAAACCAGATTACCATCTTGATAGATGAAGAAAAATATTTTATAAAATACAAAATCTTTTTATGATAAAAACACTCCATAAACTAGAACACAGGGTATTTCTCAACTTGATAAAGGGCACTTCATATATAAAGTATGAAGAAGAATGAAAATATTTGCAAATAATTGAGGGAAAAAATTATTGACAAAAAAATTATTTCCAAGATTCACATTTGAAAAAATAGGAGGAAATAGATCAAGAAGAGAGGCAAACTGTAGAGCAAGGAGCTGTCTTTCCTAAAATGAAATGACAGAGAGGCACTACACTCCAAGGCAAAGCCAAATCCTCAAAAGTGGGCAGCAGGCTCAAGAGACCCACACACACGAGGAGGCCCATACTGTTCTACCCAATAATGAGAAGTGTCAACACTTACTGTTTACTGTGTGTGTGTTTTTTAAGCTATATGAGGTGCTTTATCTCTGTAGCCCTCTAGTGTGGGTATTCTCATACCAGTCTTACAAAAAACTTAGGGAAGCATCGGTTTGAGTCTTCACAGCTCATTAATGGCATCACTGGGACCTAAACCTAGGTCTATTTGACTATACAGCCCCCTCAGCATCATCCCTTATATGTCCTTTGACCCTTTCTTCCACCTTCCTCCTCCTTACTCAGGCTTGAGTTTTAAGTACAACTGTCCCAGGAATGTGACATTATGGCAAAGGTCTTCAATCTTAACTCATTATCTTTGGGGTTGGAGTTACACTGGGAAGGTTATTACCTCATAACTCTCCCCACTCTCAAAACCCCCTCCCTCACACCTGCACACAGAACAGAGGGAAACTGAGATTGCATTTGTATATACATGTTCAGGGAAGATTAGTAACACCGAGGAAGGGACAACGGCTCTCAGGAGTTTATTCATCCCCTTAACTACTCCCATGTCCAGTGTTCCCACTCTTTACCCTGCAATGGATATTTTCATTAGAAACCCTTCACCTGGAAAAGGTAATTGTTCTTTCAAAGCCAAAATGAGAATAAACCAATTAAGTGGGGGAATGGAGTAAGGTTAAAGTAGTAAGAGCATTCTAAAGAAAATGGCAGCAGTAGCAAATGAGAAAACTGTGGTCTATATACACAATGGAATAGTACTCAGCTATAAAAAAGAAAAGACTGGCACTTGCTATTTGCAACAACATGGAGAGGATAATCCAAGTGAAGTAAGTCGACAGGAACAAGATAAAAAACATGATTTCTCTCACATGTGGAATACAGAGAAACAAAACAAAGGGTCAGATAAAACCAAATCAATAACCCACCTTAGAAATCTGACTGGAAATGAATCTACAAGATGGGCAGGGAGGGGAAAGAGGGAAGGAGACATCATGGAGGACAGCAGAGGGCTGAGGATACTGGGGCAGCGGGTGTGGTGTGGGGAAATGCCAAATCAAGTATAAAGGAATGAAGGGAGGAGGCTGGAGAGGCTTTTGGATGTCATCCAGGGTTGCAGACCAATGTTACCTCAATAAAAAAAGAAAAGACAGTGGCAGCAGTGGAAGCAATGACATAAATTCCACAAATGTCATGAGTTCATATAAATGTCATCTCTTAGATCAATATTAGCCTTCCCACAGAGCTGAAACTTGATTTGGTGACAGCACAACAGACAACAAGGGGATATTCTCCACTGAGGAGAGAGCAGCTCATTAGTATGTGTCTAGGCAGCCAACCAGCACTGTTTGAAAAAACCAGTAAGAACAGAAGAGGAATCTTCCGTGTACCATGTCCCCATCACAAAGCATGTTAAACCCAGTGTTCTACAACTCACTCCTCTGCCATGCAGCTACAATAGCCAGCTTCTTCCAGTCAGGAGGGTGTCTCTAATTCCCACGCTCAGAACCCCGAAGCCTGGAGGGCCACATACCTGCGTGTACTTGCGGAAAAACACCCCTTGCACCTTCCCAAAAACTTCATAATCCACTGATATCAGGGTGTCCCCTTCTGCCATGCTCAAGCCTGTCAGAGACCAGGAAAGCAGAAAAGCAAAGGACTCGTTATCCGGCCCCAGGACCCCCAACCCAGGGACAGAAGGGTCACAGCCACACCTCTCCAACCTGACCCACCGCGACCCATCCCTGTCCTGAAGGCCCCCGGGCTGCAGAGTAAGGACGCAGGTAAGCGCCAGCGCGGGTGTGTGGTGTAACAGGCGGACCTGGGCCTCTCAGGGCGGCCATTACCTGCTAACCCCATCACCGCCCTACTCCCATCCATCGCAGGCCCCACTCTCTCCAGTCCTTCATCCTCCCGCGGCCCTGACTTCCAGGGGCTGCCAGGATCCCCTTCCTCTAACATCTTAGGGCTAACAGAACCGATATGCACGCCGCGGGGCCCGTCCTGGCTCACCTTCCTCTTCAGCGTCCCGGGTCCCGCCCGCGACCACCCGGCCAACCGCTCCCCAGCAACGTAACCTTCGCGCCCCGAGCTCAGAGTGCAGCTCCTCTTTCGCTGGCTCTCCTGCCAATCACCTCACTGACCAATAAGAGACCTCGGCTCGGCCCAAAGCCCGCCTAGAGGGTGGGGTTGCGGGAGTAGGTGATCTGCAAGACTCCGCGGGCCTGTTTTGGGGTACAGGGCTCTGGGTTCCCAGAAGGAGCCCTCACCCCACATCAGCTACTAGCGGCATCCTTTTCTTCATTTTCTCACGGGGAGAAAGAGGAAGGAGTACTTGAGATAAATTCAATTATTCAATAAATCTTCACCCAGAGGCTTCTGTCTGCCAAGCACCGTTTTAGGGAGTTAGCACACATTAAGGGCCCTGGCTTGAGGACCTTAAATTATGGAGGTGGGAGCCAATAAACATTAAATCTCATAAATAAATAAATTGATTGGGACACCTACAATTGTTCTGCCCTGAACTTTTCTTTCAGTTCTGTTCAAATTCTGGGTCATGCCCAAGTTTGAAACCGATAGCAGGAAGATAAGTATATAGGAGTTCCCATTAGAGTTACTTCTTCTGTGTGTTGATAAGTTGCTCAAGAGAGTAAACCTTAAAGTTCCAAATAATACTTGTATGTCTATGTCAGTCAGTAGCAAGCAAAATAACCCATGAACCCAGAATTACAGATGAATCAGTTTTATCTAAGCAAAATGACCTAATTGTATGATTTTTCTAAGAAATGTCAGGAGGGGCTGTGGGTAATATTTGTTAAAAATAGGGTTGACTTGCCCAAATGCCCAACAAAAGTAGATGACTGGATTAAAAAGATGTGGTACATATACACAGTGGAATATTACTCAGCAACCAAAAAAAGAAACATGTCTTTTGCAGCAACTTGGATGGAGCTGGAAAAGATCATGCTTAGTGAGATAAGCCAGAAAGAAAAAGAAATATACTGGATGGTTTCACTCATAGCAGGAGTATAAATGGACCAGGCGAGAAAATAAGAATAATGAACAGCCACACACCAGAGACATTTTGTGGGGGTGGAGTGGGGAATGGGATCAAAACGGTGGGGGGAGGGAAATGCACTGGACTATGGTGATGGCACATGAGTGATTTGGTAATGGGAAACCCACGGAAATTACAATTGAGATTGAAAAAAAAATGTACAAAATGATGTAAAAATAAATTATTATATTAGGAAAAAAAAGGGCATTTGAACCCCAAGTACCCTTATAATTAAGAATATGTATGAAAGAAAGAAAGTTGTGGGGTTTAAATTCCTCCTTGATTGCTTAAATATATATAACACCCCTTCACAACATAAGACACCATAACACTGGCAGACTTAGCAAGGTGAGATATTTGCAATAGATCCAGACCCTGAGGAATCATAGACCCTTAGTGCTGGGGTAGGGGCGGGGAGCTAGATTGAATGTTGTGCTTGACAATATTTGAAAACAATGATAGAGTACCTGGAAGATATTTCTCTCTCTCAAACTAAGTTTAAACCCATTTCTCTATAGAATTAAAAATTGATTGTATATCTAGTATATATGGGACACTATAGGATATGCAAGTGTTAAAATTATTTGTCCTTAAAGAATGCTTAAGGTAAGGGACACATTTGTATGCAAATAACGACAATACAATGTACCACATGGAAATTTGCATGAACATCTATTGAGAGCTCATCATAAACCAGCTTTGTACTATACCAGGGATGGAAAATTATGAGCACACAAAGGAACAAAAAGATACATTACGACTGGGAAGACTGGAAAAGCACTCTGGAAGAAAAGCATTTCATTCAACCAGAAAGAGCTGGAATTGGGATTTAGATCCAGGTAGTTCAAGTGAGGAAGCCACTTCCATAAATGTTGTTTTACTACCTCCGGGTATGTGGAGTTGGGGTAAAGGTAACACCAGTGAGGTAAGAAGGTGCAAGTAATCAGCTATGGCTATACCAGGGGTTCTTAACCTTGGCTACACACTAAGACTTTGGGAGAAGCTTTCAAAAATGCCAACACTGGGCCCACCCTGGTGGCGCCATGGGTTAGGACGCAGCACTGGAAGTGACCTGCAGCCGCCTCAGTGCAAGTTCAATCCCCGGCCCCAGAGGTGACCCACATGGTGCGGCAGACCTCTCCTGACCTGCCTGCTGCTCCCCTCAGCAGTGTATTTCCTCAGTCTGTTCTGCTCTCCACTCTGTCTGTGGTGATGCCTCTCACCACCCCTGCACCTCTGTCCCATACCCCAGTTCTGTATACATGAATAAATAAATCTTAAAAAAAAAAATACCAACGCCCAGATGTAACTTTCCAGGCGTAAGGTGTAGTCAGAGTCTAAATCTGCTGGGTTAGGTGCTGAGGAGGCAGGCCTGGAAAGGTAGCTTTGACGTAATCTGTCAGATTGAAATACCATGATAAACCATGTTTCAACTATAAATAAGAATCCATTGGGTAGGAAAATGATACATCAGAAGTCATGTATAATTCGTCAGGCACCAGATACTGGAAAACAAGAACAGAAGCTAGAAGTGATGCCATCCTCCAAAGAAGCGAGGAACTCACATAGAGCAGTAGAGAGATTAAGGAAGGTTCATATATGAGAGATATTGCAGAAGTAAATTCAACAGTCTGCTCAGCACGTAGAGGGGAGGGTCAACAAACAGGGAGGAGAGGAAGATGACGATCCTTTGAGAGAGCATAAGCAGAAACACTGGAGAAGTGGACTGGGGAATGGGAGATGATTATGAATTTGGTTTCTGTCCTACAGAGTTTGAGGTTTCTAAGGAACATTTATGGGTAAGTATTAAATGGGCAGTTGGAAATTTGAGCCTGTAACTAAGGAGAGAGAACTAAACATGATATCATTTAAACATAGGTGAGACACCTGAAATCTCAGCATTTATTTGGTTGAAATCATTAAGGAAAAGAAAAGAAGAAAGTCTGGAAACACACATGTATGAAATGAGAAAGACCTTGAAGCTTTTGTCTTTGTCTTTGGAAAGTCACTGATAGTCTTGCAGTTAAATAAGGTAGAAAAGATGAAAGTCAGACCACAATGGGCTGAGCAATGAGGGGGAGGTGTTGAAGTGGGGTAGCCAATGTACATCGTTTTCTTGTTAAGAACTATTATAGAGAAGTGGGACTAACATGACAGGGGCCACACAGGATAAGGGAAGTTAAGATTTGTTTTGCAGGGGAAAGTTAAACAAAGCTTAAAACCCAAGAGGAGTATGTGGGTAGATAGCACTGGAAGTTGACAAACTGGAGGAGTTAAGGGATAGTCAGTTCTGGAAGGTATGAGAGGACTAATGAGAGAGGGGTGGGTGGGCTTCTGAGGTTGATGACAGGGAGGCCCAGTGCTGAGATTAATTAGGATCTTGAGAAGCTGGACATGTCTGGAACTGCATGGATCGAGAAGTCAGCTAGGCAAGGAAGAAAAGGACAGCCTTGGAGGGCCTAAGGAGGAGTTTCTTCATAATATGTAAAAGCTGTAATATGACATGTTGAGGTATTACCACTGACTACAGCTGTCTATATTATTTTCCATGTGCATAAATCTTTTGAGTAATTACAGGAAAAATGTAAGCTGACTGGTCCAAACAGTTTACACAAATGAACTGAAGCATGAAGACAAACTCTCTTCTGATGTTAACAAGTTATAGAGTATCATTCAATGTTGAAACCAGGTTATCCTGATTATTTTTGACCTGTTAGTTAACTATGTTATTACATTTGGCTGAGTCACCCATGGGCCCTAAGTAGAAGTGCCAGATTAAAACATGATGTCAAAAAAACTAGGTCGTCTACAAAACTACACCGTAAAAGATACTCAGTAGCAAAACCTAGCCCAGTTGCTAACATTTGACAGCAAGCACCAAACTATTGGCGAGGAAAAGTGCGGAAAGGCAGCCATACCTGAGGCCTGTACAAAGCAGCCGAGCGTGCTAACCAAGGCTATCAGCAGACCCACTTCCGTAAAGTGAGCAGACATCGGAATTCCACCGCAGAGTGACTTGAGGGCATGCTTACGGGACTCAGTCCTTTGCCAGAGGACACACCCAGGACACAGGAGCAACGTTCTCAAAGTACAGGTTCTTTGACGAGCCCCAGAGAAGCCTCTCCTGCCCCTCCCGCGTTCCCCAAGTGCAGGGCTGGGCCGAGCTACAGAGTTGGCTGGCCAAGTGACACTCTGGCTGACAGCACACCCCTTTCCGGGCCAGGTCCTGGGATCGCGTGCGGACTGCGCCTGCGCCACTCCCCACCCTGGGCTGGGTCCGCCGGGAGTGGGCGTTCGCGGCGAGGGGCGGGGCTGGGTGCTCGTCTCCAGGCAACGGCAATAACAGAGGCCTGCTGAGGCGCCTGCGCAGGAGTCGGTTGGGTGGGTGGTCGGGAAATCTAAGTCCTGGGGTGTCCTCTGAGCAAGAGCCGTCCCCGAGAGCCTCAGGTACGCGGCAGGGTGGGACACAGGGAAACACGGCACCCTCAGCCTCCTATAGATCCGGTGGACAGGCGAAGGAGAGGTTGTCCCCAAAAGGAAGTTTTCCGTGGGGACGCCAGGATTGACTCTCCAGGACAGAGCTTCATTTCTGAGTTCCGAATTTAAACCTGCAGGGCTAGGTCAGGTGGACTCCAGCTCTCAGAGGAAAGACCTTCTGCCCTCTGCACCCGGATAGGTGGGGAGACTCGTAGGTTGGAATTTTAATCACAAGACAGGTGTCCAGCAGGCCCTGGGCGGCCTCTGTGATCTTGGGGTCAGTGGGAGGAAAACCCCGAGAGCTATTTATGCCAACTACCTGTAAAATGTTGTTGGCACAGAGCGGGTCACTCAGCCTAAGCTCCCTGAGTTCCAGTTCAGGTCAGGAGAAGAAATGAGCCAGCCAGGGGAAGTTGCCTGACTTTCAATCCAGCAGCTCATCCCACTGTCTATAGAGGACACTGTACTGCGGCAGGGGCAGTTCCTATGTGTGACAGACGCTGGCCACAGGGACACTAGTATCCTGTTCATTTTTCATTCTCAGGACCTAACACAGTGCTTGGCACACAGTAAGCACCCACCAAATGCTGACTGAAAGAAAGCTCTGACAGACCCCGCACCACTGTCTCTAGAACAATTTAGGGAGAAATGTGCATAGGAAAAATGTTAGTCTACTTTCGCAGTGGAAGTGAACCCCAAACTTCTCACAGGTGTCTGATTCACATCTCTCCTAGGTCTCAGTCAGGCCCCTGAATGGCTGGTCTCCAGTGGGCGCCACCTCTGCCTATGGCTGTTATGCTCCCATATAATAAAGCAGAAGCCCCGGGGCTCCACTCCATCAAACAAGACCTCTATGAACGAGGTGACCCTTCTCAGAGGTCCTCAGTGGTACGCCTAAGGGACAGTTACCAGAAGCGGCTTTTGAGCAACAAAGAACTAACACAGGACCATCTCTATACTCACCCCAAAAGGAATGCCTGCAGCAAAGTCCGGAGCTGTGCCTATCCCCACTGTACTGAAATCAGCCAACAAGATTCAGGAAGCAGCCCCCAGAGACAAGTGAAGGGTTCGTTTTACTCATCCAGCCCTCAATCCTGGTATCCTGAAACAAATAACCAGGACTTCATCCCCTTCACTAAAAGGAGAGTGGGGGTCGACCGGGCATACCCACTGAAACCTGTGTTCCATCGGAAGCCTCGTAGTATATGTGAAGCTGGCATTTTGGGGGACCAAAATGTCTCCTCAAAACTTGCTGATCCAAGAGAGTTTTCATCCAGCAGCTTTGGCTCAAGGAACTGGACAAATGCACCCATGGTCAGTTCTGTTCTTGCTGCCTCCGACGAGACTGCCATGGCAAACTACCACAGGGCCGAGTGGGTGCGAATCCAAAGACTAGAGGCTGCAGGGGAGAGCCTAGAGGAGGAAATCCGAAGGAAAGAGACCCTCCTGAAAGAAAAGCTGAAGAAGACAGAGGAGGAGCTCAGAAGGATCCAGAGGGAAAAAGAACAGGCTGAGGGAAATGAGAAAAGAGAGCTACAGAGAGTGACACTCCCCAGGAGGAGGGTTAAAGGGAATAGCAATGCCACACACAGACCTGTCTTCTCCCCAGAACCTGGGTCTGAGGAGGTACACAGCAGACACAGGGGAGAGGATAAAACTTGGAGACAATCTCAGGAAAACTCTAGCCCACCCCAGTTCTCTGATTTTGGAATACAGAGGCTCAAAAGGGAAAGACTGGTGGCAAGCAATAACAAAATCCATGACCTGGTCTCTGGGCCACTGACGGAGAAGACTTCTCAGCCTCCAGAAGTTCCAGGCAGTGCCTTGCAGGCATCCACCAGCAATTCTAGCTTGTCCAGACCACCCAATTCCTCAGGTTCCAGCTGTTCCACTGAAGAGCCAGAGCTGGGCGCGTGCGGCCATTGTGGACGCAAGTTTCTCTTGGTCAGGCTGGAGAAACACTCCAATGTCTGCAGCAGGATGCAGGGTTCCAAGAGGAAAGTGTTTGATTCCTCCAGGGCCCGGGCCAAAGGCACAGAACTAGAGCAGTACTTGAATTGGAAAGAGTCGGCCTCCGTCAAGGTAACCAGGGCCTGATGGATTTGACTTTGAGTCAGGGTCACTGTTAAGAGCCTGTTAAACCCACATCAATTTTCTTTAGAAAAAAATTTCTTGTAGTAGATAAGGAGAGAGAATCCACATTGACTGCTATTAGCAGTCATAGTGACAGGCTTTTCATGTGATCGTCACCACACCCTGTGGAGGTTTTATTATCTCTGATTCTAACAGTTCCAAAATCAAGTTTCGTGAGGTTAAGTAACGTGCATGAAATCAGTTTGAAATATCAGATATAGTGTTTAAATCTGAATCAGAATGACTCCAAAATCTAGACATAAAATATGTTCTCTTAATTATAAAATATTTACTTTAGAAAATGTAAAAGACATGAAAAATATAAAGAAAATTCTGCAGTAATTCATTCCCCAAGAGAATTTTTGTAATATACTCTGCCACCTCCCCAAAGTAGCATGTTACTACTCTTATAATTGTATCTCCTTTTTAAAAGAGTAGCCCACTTTGGATATACCTTCTTAGTAAACACATGAAACACAACTGGGTTTGGAATTCTTTTTCTATCCGTTTAGAATGTAACCATCTCAAAGGTAAAGAACTTTATTTTTGGTTATCTCTCTAAAACTTCTAGTTGCAGGAAAACTAGATTGCAAAAAGCAAGGACCTTAATAAGACCCACAACAAGTTTCAAAGGCACATCTGGAGTGTGAGATCAGAAGATAGTCTTATAAATACGTTTCCCACTCTGTCAACTTTACTGCTTGGATTTAAAGTGTTTCTCAGTGTGCCTTGCTGACAAGGCATGCTACAATTAGCAATTGTAGTGTATATTAGAAAAATATGGGCCCTCCCTGGTAGCGCAATGGGTTAAAGCACAGCACTGCAAGCTAGCTACAGCCACTTCAGTGCAAGTTCAATCCCTGGCCCAGGAAGTGATCCAAACGGCGCTGGTCGACCTCTCCTGACCCTCCCGCTGCTCCCCTCAGCAGTGTACTTCATCAGTCTGCCTGTTCTGCTCCCCACTCTGTCTCTGCTGAATCCTCTCTCTCCCACCCCTGCAACTCTGGTCTACACCCCAGTTCTTGTATGCATAAATAAATAAATCTTTAAAGAAGAAAAAGAAAAATATGGCCACATAGTAAACCCTTAATTTCCAGCAATTATGAATGTGAGGAAAAACAGTACATAATTAATAGTAAGGGGTATCAAGTGAAAGTGGTAAGAAAATCCTTCAAAGTCTGAGAAAGCCTAGATCACATGAATTTACAAGTCCCACCCATTCTAACATTCTAGCAAAATAGAAGCACGTCATTCTGTGATCATTTCTTTGCAACTCTCCCTCTCCTACACCATACTATCTCTTGTCTGTGCCCACTAAGTTTACATGCATGTGTACGGGGCCATTTATCTGATGGCTGTTAATAGTTTTTTTGCATTAAGATTTTTTTTAGTATAATTTGGATGATTACCATAAGAAAATTCCTTCTGTTTTCAGAGATAAGCCCTGAAACTGCTTTCCAATCAGAATTCCAACATTTTGCTCTTGTAGATAATGGTATGACCACCAGTTCCTGTTCTTTCCTGTTTTATTTCTGGTCAACCCAACAATCCACTGGAGTGTTGTCTCATCGAAGCAGTTTACTTCTGACCAGAACCTTAAACACCTTATATTTCTTAAATTTTTGTATGTGGTTGTAGTAAAGCAAAAGAATTGGGTTTCTGAGGTCAGATACCTTGGAAATTAATTTGGGGAATTAACCTGGGAAATTAATTTTGGGAATGTGTTGCTTTGAGCACCAATGCAGAAAGGAACATGAGATGAGCCCCCATCCTTGGAAATGTCCCAAGTCTTATTTCCAAGCTTTGTACCTCAGGAGGATGGGTGGTGTGAGTCTCTGTCACTCCTCCAGTGTACTCACACAGGTATCTATTTTTAAAGATTTATTTATTTATGCATACAGAACTGGGGTACAGGACAGAGATGTGGGGGTGGTGGTGAAAGAATTCACCAGAGACAGAGCGGGGAGCAGAATAGGCAGATTGAGGAAGTGCATTGCTGATGGGAGCAGTGGGCGAGACAGTATAGGTCAGCGGCACCATGTGAGTCACCTCTGGGGCTGGGGATCGAACTCCACTTAAGTAGCTGCTGCTAACTTGCAATGCTGTGTCCTAATCCATTGTTCCATCAGGGAGGGCCTATGTATCTTTTAACCTTCATGCACTGCAGACTCTTACTCACATCCCTCTACTTAAGCACTTGAGCACAGAGACCACATCTTTGTGCTTTCTGGTTAATAAATGCTAAGTGGATAAAATTTCAACACAATGAAGGAATAAAATGTACATGTCCTATGGTCAAGGAATTTTCCCTTAATTTTTTTGTTTCCTGGATACCAAATCTAATACTGATGATCTTGCCTTCATGTCTGGTTTAGTAAGAGACTTTCCTGACAGCTCCCTGTTTTGATAGCATCTCTTCCTGTTATTCCTTAAAAATCACAGCTCACCAACTAGGTACTTGTCTCCTTTCTTTTTTATCTACTTTAAAAAAAAATTTTTTAGAAAGATTTATTTATGTATACAAGAACTGGGGTACAGGCCAGAGATATAAGGGCAGTGGGAGGATTCATCAGAGACAGAGTGTGGAGCAGAACAGGTGGACTGGTGAAGTACACTGCTGAGGGGAGCAGAGGGCGGGTCAGGAGAGGTCTGCTGCACCATGTGGGTCACTTCCTTGGCCGGGGGTCAAACTTAGGCTGAAGTGGCTGTGGAAAACTTCACAGTGCTGTGCTTTAACCCCTTGTGCCACCAGGGAGGGCCCTCTTTTATCTTTTCTTTTGAAAATTAACTTTTTAAAAAATTTTATAATAGTTTATTTTTACATATTTTGGTGCATTTTTCCATCTCAGTTGCAATCCCCTTGGAATTCCCATCACCAAATCACCCGTATGCCATCACCATAGTCCAGTGCATTTCCCTCCCCCCACTGTTTTTGATCCCATTCCCCACTCCACCCCCACAAAATCTCTGGTATATAACTGTTCATCATTATCATTATTTTCTCTCCTGTTCCGTTATAGTCCTGCTATGAGAGAAACCATCTGGTATTTGAAAATTAACTTTTAAAAGTAAATAATTTTGATAACGTCTTAAAAACTGTAGGATGCTCTGTACTGCAGATCAGCAGTGTCCCGCCCCATCCTCTGCAGCCCTCACTTTTCCCTGAGGCATCCCTCAATTCTCACCTCAGGGCTATCGGCTATCTAGCTCCGTATTTCTAAATAAGAGACCTATTTTCTTGATTTATCAATTTTGCACACTATATATTGACTTCTTCTTGTAGACACTGTGGGTTGAGGTCTTTTTCATATCCCTTCTCCTCCCGTTGTTCTCTAATCCTTTTGTTGGAGAGGAATCATAATTTTGGGTTAAATCAGTAATCAGCTTTAGCATTTTAATGACCATGTCAATTTTGTTCTCTGATGACTGAACAAATTCTGTTCCTGCTCAATGCACTTGGAGTTAATAAGTGACTCAAGTTTTCCTTTGTTTGATTTCCTACATTCCTGTCTCTAATTCCCCACCATTCCTGCCTGTACCCCGAGGCTCATGTCTGACACCTGTTACTGTATTTTTGTAAGTGCTCAAGCACCTCTTATAATCTATCCGTCTCACATCTTTACTCTGGAATCCGGCCTTCACTGATCTTTTCCCTCCTGCTCCAGTCTGGACTTCTTGTTCTCAGCGGGCGCAGACCCATTGACCTGGGATTTCTCTTTACACTCTTCTGTGTTGAGTTGCTTGTTCTTGACCTGCTGTCTCTCCCTTTTTCTGGCTTTACCCCTTTCCCTTGCTTTCCTGGACTTTACTAAGAAAAGTACATGGGATGTACTTTATATTGGGATGAATGAAAATATATACAGCATATTTGATTAATGATTGGGCCAGATATAGAATTCTAGGTGGAAAGGATTTTGTTGGAACTTTTAAGATTTATTTATTTATGCATACAGAATTGGGATACAGACCAGAGGTGCAGGAGGGAGAGAGGATTCACCAGAGACAGAGAAGGGAGCAGAACAGGCAGATCTACCAAAATACACTGCTGAGGTGAGCAGTGGGCGCACGTGGGTCAGCTCCCTGGCGGGGGATCGAACTCTTGTTGTAGTGGCTGCCAATAGCTTCACAGTGCTTCATCCTAACCTGTTGTACCACCAGGGAGGACCCTTTGTTGGAACTTTTTTTTTTTAAGATTTATTTATTTGTGCATACAGAACTGGGGTACAGGCCAGAGGCTCAGGGGTGGTGAGAGGCTTCACCAGAGACAGAGTGGGGAGCAGAACAGGCAGATCGACGAAGTACACTGCTGAGGGGAGCAGCAGGCGGGCCAGGAGAGGTTTACCGCGCCATGTGGTCACCTCCGGGGCAGGCAGGAATTAAACTCATGCCGAAGAGGCTTTAGATTTTCAGTGCTACAGGCCAGAGGCTCAGGGGCAGTGAGAGGCTTCACCAGAGACAGAGTGGGGTAAAGAACAGGCAGATCGACGAAGTACACTGCTGAGGGGAGCAGCGGGCGGGCCAGGAGAGGTCTGCCTCTCCATGTGGTCACCTCCGGGGCAGGCGGGAATCGAACTCATGCAGAAGCGGCTTTAGATTCTCAATGCTGTGCTTTAACCCGCTGCACCACCAGGGAGGGCCCCACTAACATTTTTTTTGATTTTGGCTGTTATTAGATAAAACCTGTATTTCCCCTCCTAGAAGCATACAGTATTCTCTTTTGAAATTCTGAAATTTTGTAATGATTGTGTAGCATACTTAGTAGGCCATTTTAATCACAAAGAGTAGTGACCTTTAATTGTGTGATCGTTTATTGTATTGTTTATTTCCTTCTCATGCTTTCTTTTCATCTTGGCACACCAGTTGATCAGGTGTTGGGCTTCCAGGGTTGACTTTCTAATTTTTTTTTTTTAAAGATTTATTTATTTATGCACACAGAACTGGGGTACAGGCCAGAGGTGCAGAGGCGGTGAGAGTGAACCAGAGACAGAGTGGGGAGCAGAACAGGCAGACTGACGAAGTACACTGCTGAGGGGAGCAGCGGGCGGGTCAGGAGAGGTCTGCCTGGCCATGTGGTCACCTCCGGGGCAGGCGGGAATTGAACTCATGTGGAAGTGGCTTAAGCTTCTTAGCGCTGTGCTTCAACCCACTGCGCCACCAGGGAGGGCCCTGATCTAAAGGGTTTTTATTGGAAAAAGTTTTCTTCTGCAACCAGCCTTATTGCTGCCTCCAGACTGTGCAGCGTGTATGTTCCTGGGCTTGTGTAGGTTCCCACCTTGTTAGTTTTACTCAAATATCTGAGAAACTTGGCTGTCCATTCATATTTAAGCTTGTGTGGGGCTTGCTCACTAGGAGTTATCAAAGAATGAGCCTTCCAGTGGGGTCCCCCAGAGGCAGATCCTGCTGGCTTTCTTCTACCTGGCAGAGCATCCAGAGAACCCTCCAGTCTCCTAAGAAGGTGCCAGCGAGTACTCGGTACTCCGGAGCTGACTCGGGGAAGAAGGCTGTCAGGTCCACACTTCATCATGTTCACTTGCAATTAATCCCCATTTCTAGCTGAGATTAACCATGTTTCTCCACTGTATTTGGGTTTCCTGAGTCGGAAACATGTCAATTTTTGCAGAGAATGAGCCCCTGTTCTCCTGCGAGGGTGCAGGAAGGGTTGGACCATCCTCACTCTGGCACTTCCAAGCCCTGAGCCTCTTCCTGATTTCTGCTGGAGAGAAGTTCACTGTTCAGCATTATCCCCTTTGCTGGCCCTTTGTGTAAGCGCCTCCACTCTGGCCAGGCAGTCGTCACTGTTCCTTTCCTGCTCTTTTGAGCTTGTGGACTAACGCCCTTTTTATTTCCTGACACTAGAGTGGAGACTCAGGAGGAGCGGAGAGAAATGCCAAGACGAATGACCAGTTTCCTTCTACTTACAGGCTGAAGTCCCTCCAAAGAGCAACTGGAGACAGAAGCATGAATCTTTCATCCGCACCCTCCGTCGGGCGCGGGAGGTCCAGCAGATAATTGCCAAAGGGGGAAACCCCGCTGACTTGCCTCCTATCCTGTCCACAGAAAATCCAGACTATATTCAGTGTCCTCACTGCAGCCGCTACTTTGCTCCCAAGGTGGCGGAGCGGCACATTCCCAAGTGTAAAACCATCAAGAACCGCCCCCCACCTCCAAGGAAGCATTACAGTTGAGCCAAAAAGAGTGGCAACTTCCTTGATGGTTTGGAAGGCTGTTTCAAGCAGCATACTGGAAAACAATGTGATGCAAAGCAGAATGAACTGAAAATTTCCCAGTTCCCAGATCTGCCTGCAGAGCTGGAATCTATGAGGAGACCCACTGCTAAGCAGCAGGAGGCAGCAAACAGCCTTAGCCCCCCACCAGACACCCCTCAGGCTGGTGTGCCTGTTACTGACCCAACAACTGACTTCAACACAGTGAGCAGGCTACATTAAATTCTCCTCACAAATCCTTCCTGGGGTTGTGCGAGTGCCTGCATGTGGGGTGCCTGCTTGCCACTGCTTCTGCAATGTGTGGCTGTGGTTCCTGTTAGCTCTTCTTGCTCTTGCAAGAAACTGGCTCATGACCGTTCTGCTGTCAGAGGACCATAGTCACCTAGTTGGCATCTCTTACAAGTGATGAGATTTTTGCTGGAAGCAAGTTCAAGTCCTTGACCTCCCATTGCATGGTCCTGTTCAAAAGCCAGTAAACATAACAGAAGCGGGGCACCAGGGTACTCTTAAAACCTCCCTGTGGTGTGCTGTATAACAGAGGGAGCCGCCGCCTCACGCAGCTGACAGGATGGGGTGGGGGAATGCACACTGTACGTCTCTGCATTTGTTCTTTTCTAATTGATTGCATATGTTTAAAAAAAAATTCAGCTATTACTAGCGCTCTTTCAAATGTTGGTTGGTTGGATGGCTTTTTGAAATGAAGCAGCAACATCTACCATCAAACTGGGATATTGCCGTGTTGGGTGTCCCTGCTGCTTACACAAACACAGTAAACTTCTGTTTTAGAAAGTAAACTAAAGGGATGGGCCCAGATCTTTTACTTTTCCATGCAGAATCATGCCTGGTACAAGCCATGTCTGTCATGAGGCCCTCAGTACATGTGTTTCAGGAATTTAAAACAAAAGGAATGAGTTCTAGACTTGTCAGGTGGGAGAAGTAACATCTGGTGGGGGTGGTATCAGTTCAGGCGGCATGAAGTAGCCTAACTGATCTGAAATACTTGGAGGATTATCCCCCATGGGCATCCAGTTGTTAGTTTAAAATACTGGAGGGAAATCATCCATGTTGATCTGGGCTACAGTGCCCAGGTAGTCAACACATCAATGTACTACTAGGCAATAAATACCTGCTCACTCATTCCATCTCTCCTGTGGCTTGTCAGAGTGGGGGGCTCAGAAGTCAGACCAACTTGCAAAGAGTTTAGCTGTGAAGCTGAAAGACACTAGGCTGGGAAAAAAATGATTATTTAAGAAACAGTATATAATGAATTGCTTTATAGTCTCCTGACAGCGCAAAGGAAAATATTATCACATAGAGCATTTCTTGGTTGTCATTCAAAAAAAAGAACCTCACAGACACTGGATATTTAACACAATGCGTACATTCCCCAGCCAAGTTTACTGAGGCACATACTTTAAGTTTCACATCACAGTAAAAGCAAACTACCAAGCAAAGGGAAGAATGAGCTGAGGCTGCGAAGTGGTAGCACCCGTGGAGTGCTTTGCCCCACGGCCGTTTGATTTGGCTGGCACAGTATTAAAAATAATTTAAAAACTTTGGTTATGGAGCACCTCATGACAAAACAGAAGTTCTAGAATTACTGGGCCAGCAACTGTGCACAGCACCAGTTTAATGGGGTTCAGGGCCAGAGCTCCTTCAGAGCACCCCACTTGCGCCACAGCCCTATCTGGCCTGGCCCCACAGTCACTTGGGTTTATGATCCTGATGTAAAATCACAGGGAGAACAAGTGTGTGCACAGGAAGAAGCTATTCATTCTTTGGCTGCTAGAAAAATGATGTTAGTGGCCCAGTGTTCCCTGCAGTCTTGATGTGTTAGGCCTTGACTATGCTGGGATGTCTATTAGGTCTTTTCAATGTAGCATGATCTGATCTTTGGGGAAAGAGAAGAACCCTTTTTCTACCTCTCTCCCTGGGCAGCAGAGGGCGATTAAAATACTTGCTGCTTGTTCATGTCCATGTGTTACACTACTTTAACCAAAAAACTTCAGTGCAAGTAAATGATCTAAAATTTAAAGTTCCGAAGGTTAAACAACTAGAAATATATCATGGCAAAACAGACCTGGGAGACTCTCTTCCTTTAAAAAGTGTAGGCAGATGTGGCCAGACAGCATTTCTTGCCAGCCCTACGGTGAACATAGCACTGCCCCTCCCAGACAGCATTTGCCTCTGGCGACCGACTTAGCCTTCTTCACCACTGCAGGGAGGTAGCAGCAATGGGATAACGTGTTTTTCTCCCTAATGGTCACGATTCCGTGGGTTCAGTGATCAGGACATTTATTTTCAGTTAATCATTGAAGCAATAAATGATTTAGGTTTGGCAACAAGGAGGAACATGTTTTACAGGCCTGACTACACGCCCTGCACCCTGACACCATCATGAATAATACTTCTTTGGAGGCCCAGGGATACTCATTTGAATGAATTTAATTATAATACATCCTCACTCCAGAGTTATCCTTTGTATTATGAATGTTTCTAACTATATGGCAAACCAGATGAAAGGTGAGGTTAAGGCTGCTTTTGCTTTCAACTAAATGCTTAGCTAAGAGAAGTTCTGACTTGGCTGTCACACAGTTCAACCTCTTTTAGGGAAAACAGTTTTCTAGATATCAACTGGCATTATCACTTGAAAAGGCCCATTGAGATGAGGAGATAAACACAAGAAGGAATCCTTTCTTTCTTAATGACTCAATTTTTCTCCCTCTGTATTTTAAGCACAGTATTTTAAATGCTTTTTTTTTTTTTTTGGTGTGTGTGTGTGGGGGGGAAGGTAGCAGCAGAAACAATCCTGTTAGCAAGAAATCAGAAAAAGCTGACTATGTCTGTGCAAATGCCTCGTGTTGTTTCTGTTACTAGGCCATTTGTTTGTTTATGTACAGACTCCTTGAATCAAAGACCCACAAAGACCTAGAATTGCATGTTTTATCCCCAGTCACCAAGGCCCATGCGTAGGCTTACTGAGGCACAGCGCTTGATCACAACTTTAAATGTTTATTTAAAACAGAAATGCCAAACCACTCCACCCTCAACCTTTCAAACATCTGGCTAACAATAAACTAGTTACGCAGCAACAATGTCAGAGCAGAGGAGTAATTCAGGTTATACTATAACTCAAAAGCAATACTACTGGAAAACTTAAACCACCTAGCACTGCATAAAGAAGGACAAAATTTAAGGGAATTAGCTACGGAAAACCAAAGGCACCCCATCTACTGCAAGGCTGCCACCTCTGAACTGGTTTCTGTTTGCATAGTTGTTTGGTGAGAAGAAATAAAGTGGCTGTCCCAGGCACAATTCGGAAAAGTGCAAATTGTCTCTAAGGCACAGAACTGAGATTCTCAGCCAAGTCAATAGCAAACCTAGCCTTCCCAAGCGAATATGCTAGAGAACGACTCCTATCTGGAACAGGAGCAGGCTCTCACCTCCCTTTAAAGCTCACCTTCACCCCACAGTCTCAACAACATGCCCATGTTCCTCAGTCCATAGCAGAAGCAATACTCATGAGTAATACCCAAACTGACACTGCTCTCAGGCCTGCTGAGTTGAGCACAAGGGATAAGGACTCTGAAAGGCCAGTCAGTCCTTCAAAAAAATTGAAGTTGCATTTACATGATGAAACAAGACTCACTGTTAGGGTTTCTAGCAAACCCCAAGTCCCCAGAACTTACAACTTTAATCCAGGGTTTCTGTTGGGCCCTTCCCTTATTTTAAGAAAAGGCTTCAGTGACTACATTAGTACCATTGTACTAGGCTTCCCAGAATTGAGAAAACAATGGGAACATCAATGGCGGTCCCATTGAACAGAGTTGCCCAGCGCCAGCCGCGGGCTTTCCCCCAGTATCAGCCTTTACACCACCAGTTTTAGGGAAATGGCTAAAGTCCCACTGTACAGGCACTTTCGAAATATTAAACAGGTTACCAAACATTAATCTTTTGGTTTGGAAGAAATAAAAATTAGTTAAGCTCGTTGTAGGGAGGTAGGATGTGAGCCTCATCGAAGCAGCTCCTGTGACCCACGACACTAAAGGAACAGCTATGGCCAGATGAACGGCAGAGCTAGACCCCGAAGTAGACGCTGGCCCAGACCTTCACGAAGTTTGCTAACTCTAGGACACTATTCCTCTCTTTGGGAAAGCCAACTAGCATCTGCGACAAGAACACAATGAATATGGGAATAAAAGGGAGCGCTCAGCCAAATTTCTTTTACTTGGCAGGTTCCACTGTTCTGTCAGGCTTCAGGGACTACCAGGGTTTGGTGCTGGCTTTGGGCCACTCAAGCAGGAAAGATGATACAGATTCACTGATATGGCTTCATGAACATCAAAAGGGGAAAAATACTGACTAGACATACAGAAAGGGAGTGGCTGGGGCTGCTGATGTCAAGACTGGGATCCTAAGAGTCGTGAAGGCAGAGGCACAGGAAGCACTCATGAGCAGAAGACTCAGTCTCGCTAGGCCTCTCAGAGGTAGCTAAAGGAAGACCTCCTCTCCCTCACAGTTTTCTCTTAAGGTCACCCCCACGCCCCACTGATCATTTCTCTCCAAGACACCTCACTCTGAGAGGCATCTTCCAAAGCGGGGAAATCCACTCGGCATCAGTCACAACCTGAACTCCAGATGTACGATGCGGAGGGACCTGCCCTTCTTTTTCTATTCCTCACTGAAGAAATTTCAATTAAGCCTCAGAGGAAAAGCAATCTAAGCCCACTTTTCCTCCTAAAGCATCGAGCTGCACGAAGTAACTGAACTTTCTGAAAACAAGCCCTAGAATGAATCGCCAGGCATATTTTCCTCAACTCAGGGCTTTGGAGAGGGCTCACAACACTTCACCTCTCTCCAGATAACCCTCTGGGCCGGGCTTGGGCTTGGTTCTAGCTTGCTTCAGTGTTACACGTTGTCCTCCTCCACCCAGAGGTGCAATGCCTGGTGCTGAACTCCCGAAGCAGCTACCAACTAATGGTGAAATGATAAATGGGATATAAGCTGCTACCAGCAAAATTAAGGTGAGCATTGTGTTTCCTCTTCAAAGGTGAGATCACCAGATGAGGTACTGAGCTGCTGTTGCTATGGCAGTCACTGAGGACAAAGCCAGGGCCATGGCCCTTCCATTTTCCAAAACAAAACCACTCTAGATCCTATCTAAAAGGCAATGCCACTCTCCAAGTGTCCAGGGAAAGTGCTTCAGAGCCTCCACCTTGCGCTTCTTGTCTGCAAGTGAACGAAGCCAGGAAAGCGCTCTCTGCATTCAGTAAGTGTGCTGTGAAGTTCTTGGGATCCCAGTTTCCTGGAGGCTATACAGGCTCAGGAGACTAGAGGCTGGGTCGACAGGAGTCTGTTCCCAGGAGGCACCAGGAATCTGAATCTAAATCAGGCTTTGGATCCATTTCCATCTCTTCCTTTGCTGTCTGTGTTCCTTTGGAATGCATCCCCACCTGTCCAGATAAAAAAGTTGCATATTACAGCACACAACTAGATGATTAATGCCAAGCTCTTAAGGATTTCTAGCCACAGTTTTATGAAAGCTCACAATACTACCTTAACTAAAGTCACGCCTTTACACTTGCTGACAGTGAAGGTGACCAGCTGTCCAGGTTTGCCCAGGACTGCAGGACTTTTCTGGGATGCATAACCCTCAGTTTAAAAACTGAGATAGCCTGAACCATCCTGATGGTACAAGTGGTTAAGTCTCAGCATTATGAAGCTATCCGCAGCCACTGCAGCATGAGTTCGATCCCCAGCCCAGGAGCTGACCCACATGGCACAGCAGACCTCTCCTGTCTCACCAGCTGCTCCCTTCAGCAGTGTATTTCAGTCAATCTGCCTATTCTGCTCCCCACTCTGTGTGAATCCTCTCACCTCTCCACACCTCTGGTCTGTACCCCAGGTCTCCTATGTGTAAATAAAAACATTTTTAAAACAACAACAAATAAGGCAGTCATAGGCAAAAAATGTTGCCTGCCAACAGCTGCCAGTCACCCTAGGCTTACAGCAAATGTGTATTACTTTCCTAAGTACTTTGATAGCCAGGTTTCCTTCAGTTCTCAAAACCACTGAGGTGAGTGGTGGTATTTTCTTCTAGGTGAGAAACCAAGACTCACAGAGCAAAAGTAATCTTTCCAAATGCATCGGGTGGACAAATGGCAAGGCCAAGGAGGGAGCCACACCGGCACACCCTAGCTCACGTCCCACAGAGCAAACCTATGGCAATAACAGAAACAACACTACCTGTGGAGCATTTTTTCTTAAAAAATAATATAATAGTTTATTTTTACATCATTTTGTGCATTTTCCCATCTCAGTTGTAATCCCCTTGGGCTTCCCATCACCAAATCACCCATGTGCCATCACCAAAGTCCAGTGCATTTCCCTCCCCCCACTGTTTTTGATCCCATTCCCCACTCCACCCCCATAAATTGTCTCTGGTATGTAACTGTTCATCATCATCATTATTATTTTCTCGCCTGTTCTGTTATACACCTGCTATGAGTGAAACCATCCGGTATTTTTCCTTTTCTTTCTGGCTTATCTCACTAAGCATGATCTTTTCCAGCTCCATCCAAGTTGCTGCAAAAGACATGTGTTTCTTTTTTTTGGTTGCTGAGAGTAATATTCCATTGTATATATGTACCACATCTTTCTAATCCAGTTGGGCATTTGGCCTGCTTCCATGTCTTTCCAATTGTAAATAAAGCAGCAATAAACATGGGGGTTCAGGTATCTTTTTGAATCAGTGTTTTTGTGTCTTTTGGGTAGATACCTAGGAGTGGGATTGCTGGGTCATATGGAAGCTCCATGTTAAGCAGTTTGAGGAACTTCCAGTTTTCCATAGTGGTTGTGCTAGTTTGCATTCCCACCAGCAGTGTAGGAGAGTTCCTGTGGAACATTTTTATCAAATATTTTAATTTTAATCTCATCAAGCCTTAAGTCTAACTTCCATTTTATATCAATGACAGAGTGATAAAAGAAAAAGCAATGTCCCAAGAAAATAAAGACATTGCTACTTTTAACATATATGGGACATTCTATTAAACAACTGACCAAGTCTCAAGTCAATGCCATGAAAAAAAAAAAAATATATATATATATATGAATACACATCAATTTATATACACACAAATACACCACCACATATTTTAAATAGATTGTCAAATACACATATACTTGAAGTATAAGCATGTTAATAATTGTTGAATATAGATGGATATATAGGTGTTAACTAAAAGATAATGTCTCAAGTTTTTCATTATAAGAAATAAAAGAAAAATAGAAAAACAAAAAAAACAAAAAAAAAAAAAAAAAAAAAAAAAGGAAGTTAGGCAACAAAAATGATTCAACCCAGGTGCCAGAACAAGGCCGAAGGCTTCTGGAATTAATTACAGGAGTTGCATCACAAAAAGGTAAGTACTTGTGAAAGAATAAGTCTATTTCAGTCTTTGGTGTTTTATTTCTGATTCTTCAGGATAGACTTAGAAATTAAATTATTACATTCATGTTCGTACCTGCTGCCCTCCTTCTAATTTCTTGTTCAGCTTCTGTAGCTGGGTAAAAATCTGGAGGTTTTCTTGCTGTAGCTTCTGCTGTTCAGCCAGACACTTCAACACCAGACCCTGCAGTCTCTCAACCTCCACCTGCAGTGCACTGCACGCACAGGCAGGAGTCAGTTGTGTTCCCTTCCCAGCACACGTTCCTGCAGGATTTAGCCGAGGTGGCTAAAGAAAGACAGAGTCACAGGAAGTTCTACCTAAGTGCCACTATGCCCCAGTTCCAACGTCCTCCAAGTGCTATCAGACTTTAAAGTAATAAGACAGAACATGTGTACACATGAGGCGTATGTAAGGGAAACAGAAACTGCTGGGTTACAAGAGCACCTGTCTCTGATGTAACAGGGCAAGTTCCCTGAATGTCTCAGTCCCCATTACGTTAGGGTGAAAGGATAATTATCTATTTTGGAGAACTTTAGGAACAATGTTAGGTCGCTGGTATTTTTCCATTTAAAATGCTGAAATAAGGGAAAGAATAATTTGGTTTTGGAATGTCTTTGGATCACAATGAGGATACAATGATCCAAAGGATCAGACAATTTTCATGAAATGAGCAGATTACAGTTCAGAAGAGATCTGAGCGGCAGTCAGTAGTGACAGGATTGCCAAAGCAATTCAATAAGGCAAACTGGCAGAGGAATGAAAATGTTCATCTTGAAGCTCAAAAGTTTTGTTTATCTTTGGGGAAAATTTATAGTTACCCTACTCTGGATTTTTTCCCCTTCTTCTAGCATACTTTGTTTAGTCGGCAACCAATAATCCATAATCTACTACTTATTTTTATAAATAAAGCTTTATAGGAAAACAAGGAAGCTCATTCATTCTATACTACCTAGGACTGCTTTTTCTTCGGCTAAAGTCAGAGCCGAGTAGTTGCATGGCAGGCAAAGTTACTTATGTCCCTTTGTAGAAAAAGTCTGATGACCCTAATGCCTTGCAGTATTACTAAGTATCTAGCACAATCTGATTCCTACCAAGGCCGGGGCGCACTTGATGCACCCCTCACATTCTTGAAGCAACGCCTCTATGTTTGGTCTTCCAACCCACTCTAACAGTGTCATGAAAAAAACTGGATTTGGATTTTGAAATTTCTAAGGCAGGGAGAAAAGACAGACAATCACTAGGGGTAGAAAGGTGTTAGCGGGTCAGAAATGTGAAAAGGCAAGTATCTTTTCAAGGACTCTAAGCTAAGCCTTGGGTTGAGGACTGAGGCGCCACTGCACAGTGCAATGACCGGCGCAGGTAGCTGGGGTCACTGGCACTAGAGGAGGAGACAAGGCCAGGAAGACTGGGGAGAGGCCACTGCCATTGTCCACTTGCTTGAGATTCGAAGGCAAAAGCTCAGTTACCCAGGCTCCGACTGGGGGCTTGTGTTCTGGAGGAGTTTCCGAGGCCACTTTGAGGCCTTGTAGCTCTTCATAGGGCAGAGTGTCTTTCTCAGATTCTGAAAAAGCTGCACTCAAGGGAGATGGGCTGTCAGGCATGGGGATGAATTCTGCATTTTCCAGCTCCTATGGATAAAAAAAGAGTCTCATTAGTTTTGTTTGAGTCACTTCCTGTCTCCCAAATTGCCTTTCCTTTCCTTTTGCTATAGCTTTCAGTCTGCTATGACATCAGCACCCTCTAGTGGGGCAGGACAGTGTGAATGTAACATTGCTCCTCCCACACGCCAATGCTTGCAGTCCGGCAAATTCAAACTCAAATTCACCTGAAGTATATGGTATGTTTTCCCAGCACACTTTTTTAGACAGTGAGTTGGGAAGCCCCTGGTTTGGTGGTGAGGCTGAGTCTGAAGCTTCAGACAGAACAGTGTGCTTTCTCTCCCCATTCATATGCCTAAGTAACCATCAAGTTGGTCTCATTGTATGGGGAGCTTTATACTTACACTTTTTTTTTTTGGTAAAATATTTAAAATTTCTAACCATAAATGTTCACTGTAAAAAATGAGATACAGATAAGCAAATAGAGAAAATAAAAGCACCAGCAATTCCACAACTTTGAGCTAGACAGTTAAAGTAATCAACATACAGTCTCGTAGGTATTCTTCCATGCATTGTGTAATTTTTAAAAGGATGGAATCAAACCATAGAAACATTCCATCCTTACCTGAACAGCCATATGCCATTGCCAGCTTTCCACATGAAGACACATACATACTCCAGGATTTTACTATCACACTTCAATTTTCATAAACAATTTCTCTATAGTAATGCATTCCAATCACCCCAATATCCTACCTCTGTAAACCACTGCACAAATCTATAACCTTTATTTTCACACACAAGCACTATAAAAACTGTCTTCAAGGAAGGTTATATTAATTTTTATTCACTTGTGTATTATAAGAAAAAAGGATTTAATGGTTTGGTGGTTTCTTTCAGGAAGGAAGCAGAAGCGTAGGTGCCTGCTACAAAACAGGCATGTGGGAAACTAAGAGCCCCTGACCTCTCCTTGCTGGTCCTGCAGCAAGCCTCTGTATTATCCAAGGTTCCTCTACCAAAGGAATTACCTTTCGCAGCCATCCAGGACAGGAACTGCTGGCCCCACTACTGATCCCTACGGCCTCCGTGGGACTGACTAAACCTTCCATTCCTCGATCTGCTTCCATTGTTCCTCGGAAGCCTCCACTTGGATCAGGAGTCTCTGATTCCTGCTGATTGTCTTCCTCTTCTCCCCCACCACCACCGCCGCCACCGCCGCCGCCACCGCCACCGCCGCCTCCTGGGCCAGAGCTCTGAACCACTGACGACACACAGCACAGGAGTAAGGAGCTCTGCTACCCAGCCGGGACCTGCATTCCTAGAGCCACACCAAACCCCGGGACGTCCCTATGTTTTCTTGGAGTGAAACAGCAATAGTGTAAGTCAGTATTTGGGACTAAATTTTGAGTTCTGTAGAAGGGTTTGTACATTAGTACTTTCATGATAATTCACTTCTCCTTTTCAAATGTGTGCAAAGAGATGGTCATCTCTACATCCACAGCAAACAATGAGTGTTCTACAGCATTACTGAGCAATCCCTCAAGTACAGGGCACCAAATTCAGGACCCACACTTTTATCCACACTTGAAATACATTCAACTCTGGCATCTCCGGAGGCAGAGGTTCATCTTACAGACAAGGCTCTTTAATATTCGAGCCAAATACCTCTTAAAGTTGCAAGATAAACTACCACTAATGAACTCCCTGTCTGGGCAAACAGCCAAATGGAGAATTCAATGATCAGTTTCATTAAAATTTTTGATGACTACAGGTGAGAATTTTTAAAATATAACAACTGGCTCTTTGATGGTACGCATATTCCAAGTTACCTTAATGAAGACTAACAGATATGTAGCAGGAAATGAAAGTGAATTTTAAAATGGGCCTCAGAAAATGTAAGAAAGTGAATTTTCCAGTTAACAACAACTGCACAACGTACTCTAAAATCAAATGTAAGACGACGACTCCCACCATTCTGGCTTGAGCACTGAAGCACTACACTGATCCTGCTGGAGGTGCCAGAAAAAGCTCAGAAGTCTGCTTTGTTTTAAATGTTTTTAAAGATTGTTATATTTAACATATGTGCAAATTTTGATGCTAACAAAATAAGCACACACAAATCTGCCACTCACAGAAGCAGACCTGCTTTTCCCAACATGGCAGCACTAGGCATATATGGCTGTTTGAACTTAAAGAAAGTTGGACTGAATTTTTCAGTTCGTCACTCTCAGGAGTCACTTTTTAAGTGCTGAACAGTCATGTGTGACTAACAGTGTCTATGCTGGACAAAGAGACAGAGATTATTTCCACTGCTACTGGAAAGATCTTTTGGACAGTGCTGAACTAGGACAATTATTCCTTATCTGGCCTCCTACCCAAATGCCATTATCTGGCCTCCTACCCAAATGCCATTCTGATTAATTCTGCAATTATCATTTCTTTTTTAAAAAAACTTTATCACATATCCATGTATCTTAAATAATACATTCTCTATTTTGCTTCTTTTTGAACTTTGTAAGGTGTGTAGTCTGCTGCTTTTAAACACTTCATATCACGGAAATATTTGTAGATGTTGTTCATTTTCATTCCTGTATAAAATTCTACTGGAGGCTGTTATAACTGGGCACTCCAAACATGCTGATCTCTATGTCCACAGCAGATTATCAGTGTTCTGAAACATTACTGAACAGTCATCCAACCATTCAACCAACAAGTATTTAGTGAGTATTTGCCATTTGCCAGGTATTTATCTAGGCAACATGGACAAAACTGATGAATTTAAAAAAAGACAAAAATCTCTGCCCTTGCAGAGTTTACATTTTCAGGCCAATGACATATGCTTTCAATCTTATGCTTTTCCTTTAAAAACATATTTTTGGCCAAACAAAGCTGTAACAGAATACTTGTGCTTAGCAAAAAGATATTTTATCATTTGTGACAGATATTAAAACATGCAAATAGATGCTGAGCAATGGATTACTAAAAACAACTAACAAAAGATATGTGTGTGTAGGAGTGTGTGTGTATAAATGAAAGTTCAAATCTAGATCAGATTTTCAACTTTTTTTTTTGAGGATTAGTCTGGTTTTATTCTGGGTCTTTATCTGTTTTTATTCTACAAAATGTCAAAATCCAGGTTTGAGACATCAAAGACTACAGGTTCACTGGCAAATGGAAAACCAAAAAGGGATATAGATTCCATTCCATGGTCCAAATGACAGAGAATCATGAAGCAAGCAATCAAATGAAAACTATCAGAGAACTTTAGGCTGGGTTTTCTAACCACATTGATAGTTTAGCCAACATTTAATTCTGAGGGCCTGTTCTGAAAGACCATTTCTTAGTGTGTACACACCTTGCAGTACCATGGAAGTTAGGGACAGACAGAACAAAGTGTAGTAAGGAATGGGACAAGACATAAGTTACATTACAATGGTGGAGAAATCACTTACTTACTTTTGAAATTACTTGGTGGCAAACATGCAATCTCCCTTTGTGATGGGAAAGTCATACCTTATTATGAAATCTACCTACACACTGTCTTCCCTCTTGATCACGGTATTCTCAGTTGGTTCTCCCCCAACCTTTGACTGTAGGACAACCAACCGAAAGACCCACCCTTCAGAAAATCACTAGTACTTGAGGTGTTGCTACTTACCAGTTCTGATGGATAAGCTGCTACTATTGGAACGGATGGTCTTAGAATTCAATACTTTTTCTGAGGAAAAATAATTCCATACATAAGCATGTATATAGCTACAGACAGGAAAAGTGAGAAGACTATGATGGGGATTCATTTAGGAGATAACTGCTATCCCTGATCCAGGTAACGTAACAATCAGTCCTTACTGTTTTAAGTACTAATACCACATGTCAAGTACCACTAGCTACTCTAAGTGTATTCATTATACAGAGGAACAATTCTCCATCTTGGCTGTACTGTGGAATCATCTGGGAAACTTGAAAAAGTAACAACACCAAGGTCCCACCCTAGAAGTCAGGGATAGGGTAGGAAGACAAGGGGACTTCTAAAACCTCCTTTTCCTCAGGGACTCTAATGCATAGGCAAGGTTGCAAACCACTGATCTTAAAGAATAGACTTGTAAACCGGCACACTAGCCTTTATAATTGAAAAGATGATTCTTACGCAGAAAGCAGTTATAATTTTGTTTCTTTCTATAGGTGTATGCCTCATGCTTCCTGTGGAAGCATGTTTACAGACCAAAACATTAATACACAGAGAAGTAGAATGAAGTTCTATGGTGGGGAGGGCAGAGTGCAAAGTTATATCAAAAATGGTCACGCAGTGGCAGGTGACAAAGCCCAGGAAAAGTCAGTGTTCTCTCCCTACCACCAGGCCTGGCTTCACTGACTCTACTACACACGTTCAGAAGGGTTGTTTTTCTGCAGGACACTTGTTCCCAACAACATGACCATTGTATCTTAGGTGTGGATCTATCCTCTGGTCAAAACCACCCCCACACATGAAACTCTTACCAACAATGAGAATGGTATGCCAGCCACGGCAAGACAGGTCTGGGACATGATGCAGAGACCCAAAAATAGGCCGAGGCCATGAGGTACAGATATCAGAGCCATGTGGTCTCTCTGTGGGGGTCATTGCCAGGCGACCATTACCGCCATTGCCCCAGGCAAAAATGTGATTATCTGTAGAGAAAAAATTAAATAGCACAGACTTTAACAGATCACCTGCTTGCCAACATTTTAGTTCCTCAATCTTCATGCCCTAGAGCTAGAAAGATCTCCCACTATGTACAAAATAAGGGAAAGCTGTTTATTCCATTAACTCGCAATCTCATCCTGACCCCACCCAGGTAAAAAATAATCATGGCTCCTGAGTACCACCACTATCCATTCACTTGTTCAACAACATGAATTGTCATTTATTTTTTCTTTGCATAGAAGAATTGGGGTATAGGCCAGAAGTGTGGGGGATGAGCAGGTTCACCAGAGATAGAGTGGGGAGTAGAACAGGCTGACTGATTAAAATACACTGCTGAGGGGAGCAGCGGGTAAGACAGGAGAGGTCTGCTGTACCATGTGGATCAGCTCCCTAGCTGGGGATTGAACTCAGGGTGGTAGCGGTGAGAGTGCTGAGATTTAACCCCTAGGCTGTCAGGGAGGTCCCTGGATTGCCACTTAAATAGTTAGAAACAGCAAAGAAAAGTAAGTGGGACATGAAAAAGGAAGTAGAAATAATTAAGGGGGTTCATTATTTTAGATACAGTAGTCAGAGAAGTACGTGCTGACATGAGACTAACTGATGTGTGAGAAAGGGGCATCTAGGGGAAGACTTTTCTAGATGGAGGGAAGGGCAAAGGCAAAGGTCTTGCAGGAAATGTAAGTATCCCTAACAAGGATAAGATAGCTCTTGTGGCTGGAACATGTGAGGGAAGGGACAGAGGTCGGTGAAGAGGTCAGGTGATGCCTGAGATCCTGGTCATGTAAAGCCACACAGGCCATGGTAATTACTTTGGTTTTTAGTGATTGGCAGGTGAAACCAACAGAAGTCTGAGAAGCAGATATTTAAAAGGACCCATAAAATATTATGAACCCACTGGAGGGAACAAGAATGGAAGCAGAGAGACCAGCAATAGTAGCGAAGATGTGAGGAGTGGTTGGCTGTATCTGAGGCTAACCAACAGGGTCTGCTGATGGATGGGATGTGGGGTGTAGGATGAAGCTGCATTTACTAAGCTTTAGTAAAGGTTGCAAGGTAAACTGATTTGGGCAGAAAATCTGAAGTTTAATTTTGAGTATACTGTTTGTATGCTTGTAACATCCAATCCAGGACACTGTTTTTAAATGAAAACTGGGTGCTATTAATGATTGATTAACAGGTGCAAAGCATGACTGACCCAGCATGACTGACACCATAGCTATAAAGTAACCCTATCATTAGCCATTTCAGTTAAGGGACTGTTGAATAAATCAGGTTAAGGGTGAAACCAATGTATGAGAGGTGTTTAAGGCAATAAGCTGACGTAGGGAGTGAAGGAAGGGAACATTGGAGAGAGAGGGGGTTGAGCCCTGGCATTCCAGGATGTGGAGGAGCAGGGCACTGCTATCACGGCAGCTGATCTCTCTGCCTGTACTGGTCTGTTTATACCTATGTTTAAAAACATTCTCTTTATAGAAAGAAAAATACCGGATGGTGTCACTCATAGCAGGAATGTAATGGACCAGGCGAGAAAATAACAAAAATAATGAACAACCATATATCAGAGACATTTTGCAGGGGTGGAGTGGGGATCAAGATCAAAAACGGCGGGGGGGTGCACGGGACTAGGGTGATGGCACATGGGTGACTTGGTGATGGGAAACCCGCAGGGATTACAAT